>NC_090647.1:32161545-32518211 GCF_040937935.1 Hyperolius riggenbachi | reverse complement strand
CTAACTCATAAATATTGCTTGTATCAACACATACACTAAGCAATATTATTGAAATAATTATTACCATTAATTACAAACTGTTAAAGTTCAGAGTAAGTATTGCTCTAAAGTACGAAAATTTAGGGCTCGGTCACCCTAGGGGCGTTTTCGTCCTTTTTTTAAGCAAAGGCAATTTTTTAAATTGCCCACAAAACGCTTGTTCAATGAATCTCTATGAGAAGGTTCATATCAGCGTGGTTAGTGTGCTGTGCGTTCAGCATAACGGTGCCTGGTCCATTTTTTTTTTTTTTTTTTTTGCTATAATGGGAGGTATAGAAAGAGCGCTAAATGCTCACAAAACCGCTTTATGTGGCAATTACGTTCAAGATTTTTAGAATAAATACATTGTATTTATTCTTTTCCGGGTCACAGAGTTCACTTACTGACTTGCGTCAGGAGTGAATTACAAACCTCTCTGGAAAAGCGCTTAGAAAAGCACTTTTACCAGAAACGCAGCGCGCAGTGGAGCGCCGGGAGGGGGACAGAAAACCACACAAATACGTAGAATGCTTGTGTTTTGGATTTTAGGTGTGAATGAGGCCCAAGACCCCTGATATAGTTTACTAGGCCACGTTATGTGTTGTGTGGTTTTTATTATTGCTGGAAAAGTTTGCATCTTTCAATGAACAATGTTCCCTGTCTGTTAGGCTTTCCAGTCTCCTAAGTCCCTTTTACTGGAAAACATATTTACATTCTCATTAGATGTTCAGCCCAAAGCGGCCATGTTAATGAACATTAGATGAGAAAAATGTCACATATTGAATGGACATTGTTCCTAACAACAGTTAGCTATGCTATATGGTTTTTTATATATATCAATGTTATTTTTTGTATCAGCTAAAGTATTTTCCTTATTCTATATATCACAGTATATTCTCTGTATGTTTTGTTGATCTTCAATCAAAATCACACAAACGCAGAATGCACACTAATTTGGGGCCGAAAAGATTGTTTTCCTAGGTCCATTGGTGAAAGTTTTGAAATTTTTAAGTCACATTACACATTTTCTTTAAGGGTTTGCAGCCTGCTCTGCATTTGTTCTGTGTTTATTTGTGTTTTTATATTCTTTTGAAAGAATTTAATCCAATCCAATCCTTTCTATAGCGCTTTTCCCCTCTTGGGCTCAAAACGCTCGTATGCTGTATTTTACGACAATTTATCAGATGGCATGAAAACCCATTTTGCAGAAAACAGACAAAACCGCTATCCCAGTGGAACCTTTTGGCCTTGGGGAAAACAAAATCTAGAGGCCCTTTCATGGCAGCCCCAGTCCAAATCTTATTACGCATCCCAAATATATAGGTTAATATTAAGGAATCTATAGTAATGAGTGTACAGCAGGCAGAACAATAATGAAAGCTGATTTTACATTTTCTCATTGACTTTAATAAGAAAATGTAATAAGCTGTCTTTCTCACAGTATTGAAGCCAGACTCCCCAAACTTGACACGGCCGGTCATTGGGTGACTTGGGTTAAAATTCAGGAAAAGTGGGTGGAGCCTAAAACAGTTTACCAAATGTAAGCCTTTCATTTTAAATAGGAAATTTTAAACTGAAGCCATTCTTAGACTGCTAATGGTCGGGTCCTCATACGACACAGTCGGTCATAGGGTGACTGAGATCACAACTGGACAAAATCAGATTGGACCAATCAAATTGCCCAATTGGTCTAATGGTGGCCACTAATGATCCAATCTTTTTCATCCAATCTGACATATTCTAAGTGATATAAGGGACTGCCTGAAGTATTCATTCAATATATTCACACTCAGTTTACCCTTCTACTACATACATTTGGTAAGATTGGACAAAAAAGATTATATCATTAGTAGCCACCATTAAGGTGACTAGTCCAGTCTGATTGGTCCAATGGATAGGGAACTGGCTAATGGACAGAAAACAAAGAGTTGTGGTCAATGGATCGTACTCAAAATGGGAGATTGTTAGCAGTGGGGTCCCACAGGGGTCTGTTCTGGGTCCAGTGCTCTTCAATTTATTTATTAATGACCTAGTAGATGCAGTAGTGAGCAATGTTGCTATTTTTGCAGATGATACAAAATTGTGCAGAATCATCAACTCTCAGGAAGATAGTGTCATATTGCAACAGGATCTGGATAGGATGGCTATATGGGCACATACATGGCAGATGAAATTCAATGTTGGCAAATGTAAAGTCATGCATTTTGGACATACTAATGGACTAGCACCATACAAAATAAATGGGATACAGTTGGGGACATCAAACTTGGAGAAGGACTTAGGAGTACTCATTGACAACAAAGTGTAGAGAAACCGAGAGCCCAATATAGTGTAGTATGTTAAGCATAAATGAAATACAGGTTATCGTGAGAAAATTATACTCACAAACATGGGTTACCACAAAGGCAACCACTGTATAGGCAGGTGAGGAGATTAGACCTGTCCTCACTCAGGGATAAGAAGTCGCTCTCTGTAGATGCGAAAGGAGGTAGATCACCCCTCCACCAGGGGTGGACACGGTATAGCAGTAGGAGAACAGAGGCGCCAGCAGGATAAAAGCGGATAAAAGCTTTAAAATTTGCTGGAAGGAAGTGGTGGACTTACCTCCATAAAGCAGACACGAAAGACTGTCTGACTGTCTGAATAGTAGCAATCACATTTATTAAATAGTACCCCAAAAAAGTGCAACGCGTTTCGCAGGCCCAGCCCGCTTCATCAGGCAATAAACGTGGGGACAAAACTGTAGACAAGAGACAGTACATTATGCTATAGTAAATTCTGCAGTTACAAATTTGCATATCAATATATTGCATAACATAAAGCATACCATATGAAAAATTGCTTCGTGGAGATAGCATAAAAGAGTTAGGTGTGCAAGTAAACAATAGGGGGTAGAGGCTATGGTGCTCGCAATAGTAATGGGTTATGGGGTGTTTTTTACACAGATTTGCAATGAGTGGTATTGGTAATGGAAAAGGGTATATGTCAGCAAGAGTAATGGGTAATAGAGCATTGAGAGGAGAACAGGGGGCCAGAAATACAGGGTAAAGTGTGCAAATAAAATAATATAAAGAACTCACCAGAATTTCGGCATTAGCAGGTGTAGCGCCTCAGTGAAGTGGTGAGGACACTCAACTCCTTATATATACACAGGTTCTTGCTAAAAGGGCCAATTGGATGTGTGGGAGGTGTAAGGTGGGCGGGGTTAGGGCGAGTGTGCGAGCAGCCAATGGGCTCTCGCCACCTGTGTTCAGTGAGTTGGATTTTTGGGAAGGGTGGGTGGGGTTAGGGCGGGCTTGTGAGTAGCCAATGGGCTCTCGCCACCTGTTTTCAGTGTATTGGGTAGTTGGGGGGCGGATACAGGTATCATGGTGACCAAATGTGCAGATGAATAGTGTACTGGCTGAATAGAGTACTGGTTAAGGGCACTGCTCTTGACATGGGAGACCAGGGTTCAAACCCCGGCCAAGGCCAAAGGTGTTTGGATGCTGTAAATGGGCATAATAATAAATTAAGTAAAAAAAGAATATGAGAAGGTCTTTTTCGAGAAGTAAATAAATATAATGATTCGATCCAGTGGGAATATAATTAGTATATTTGACAGAGGGATTGATGTGTAAAAGTATTTAGCTGCCATCTAGTGGACCAAAAAGTTATGACCCAGTCCTAAGACACAAGCATAAATAGACATGTAAGAGCAACATAAAAATTAATAGAAACATAATAAAAATATAATAAAATATATTAAAAAAAAAAAATTTAAAAAGAAAAAAGGTCATACCAATAATAAGCAGATATGGATCAACTTAATAGTCCTGGACAATTGTAGCAATGGGTAAAAAGCACATAACAATCAAACCAAATTACACTTTTTGACATAAAAATATGTAAAATAATGATCAAGCCAGAGGTGTAGTTGTAAAAATGGACAATGTTACACTAAAACTTATTGGGACAAGGGGGCGGAGCCAGCAATGGAGGAGTGAAGACGTGTGCCTGCCGAGCTCCCGGGCCCCGCATGTTACTGAAGCAAATATATGCCACTTACCAGCCACTAACTTCGCTCCAAGTGGTATGGATAGAAAGAAAAAAGGTAAAGGCAAACACGGACAGCCTCGAACCCCTTCCCAGCGGCCTGTGACACGCTACTTTCAGACGGCCACCCCGCGCCCTGCGGCCTCCAACATGGCGGACCTTGAGTCCTCGTCTCCGCAGCGGGACACCCCTCCTAGACCAGCAGCCATGAGCAACCTGGAGGATATTTGGAAGTATCTCCGAACTCTCCCCACCAAGCATGATCTCGATGAACAAACTGAGCGCATTGTCTACTCCACGAGAACGGAGATTGCGACCATCCGTACAGACATCTCAGGCCTCACAGATCGGGTAACCACAGCAGAAGCTGATATCACACAACTACGTGCTGAAGTGGCTCGTTTAAGGGAGACGAGTGAGAAGCAACAGGCTTCCTCCCAGCTCATGAGATCGCAGATGGAGGATCTCCAGAATAGAGGCCGCCGCAACAACATCAGGGTGCGCGGGGTCCCTGAAACGATTTTGGCGGAAGACATCTTGCCTACTCTGAGGTCCCTCTTCAATGGCCTTTTGAACCGTCCGGAGACCCAGAAGCTCAAATTTGATAGAGCGCACAGAGCCCTACGGGCTATGCCTGCAGAACAAGAGCAGCCACGAGACATCATATGCCGCCTGCATAACTTTAGAGATAAAGAAGACATCATGACTGCTGCACGTGATAAGGGACCGTTGGACTGTGATGGAGCCCAAGTTACGCTATACCAAGATTTGGCGCCCTTTACTCTCGCCCAGCGCAGGGCACTGAACCCCCTTATACAAGCCCTGAAGAAAGAGGGGATCACCTACCGCTGGGGCTTTCCATTCCAGCTGATAGCCACGAAGGGCTCCAAGTCTTGCACGCTACGCCATCCTCGAGACCTCCCTTCATTTATGGACACAATGTCGCTGCCAGCAGTCGACCTCACAGAGTGGGACCCGGACTCGCATGATTTTGGCCGTCCACAGAAACCCAAGAAAAGACGTTAGAGTCTTCCTGGCTGTAAGTACTCTTACCCCCCCCCCCCCTTCACCTCCCAAACTCCCCGAATAGACACACGGAGGAACGGACTCTCCTTCCCCTACCAACGCCCATACCCTTAACTACTTGCTTTCTGGATGAAGTCCCCTCACCCGAGGACTCCTGCTTGGGGCCCAATCCAGCGGGTGGTATGTGCCGCCTGACTTCCATGCCCCCCCCCTTGTTCGAGGATGAGCCACCGCCCCCCCTCCCAGATACTTGGGCCCTAACATGTCTCATTTACCGTAACCTGCTTGGACGGCCAGACTTAACACATGTCTGTTTCTACTATAAGGTCTATCGTATATCCCTGTGTAAATGCACTGCTATGGTATTGTAGTGGCCGGGGTGAATGGCTTGGGGGTGGTGGATATTGGCTCTAGACCGGGGGGGATGTGGGAGGTGGGTGGGTATGCTCCACTGGGAACCCGTGGGATACCGGGGAGGGGGCCCTGACTATGGAGATGGACGAGTGGAAGGAACTGAAGGCCCACAGACGTGAACCTTGTAATGCACGAAAGTTCATAAGCTAGCTTTGGGGAGAGGGGGGAGGGGGGAAGCAGATCTGCCTGAGGGGTAAAGTTCACCACTGATCTTTGATATACTATAGGATATACCTCAGTTATATAGTTTTATAGATTGCCTTATGCCTTGTTAATTATTTAACATATTGTTTTACACCATACATACCACTGACAGGATGTTATACCCTTTGTCGACTGGTTATGGTTATACATGCGGTAACCCGGGGGTTGGGGGCTCACCCACTGGTTTGTTGCGGGCCTTCTTACCCCAGGGCGTATCGCCAAAGATAACTGGGAATCCTCTAAGATCACAGATAACTGAGCGAAAGCTCACTCTAGATCTGGTTAAATCCAGACCAGGTAATATGATTTCAGCTTACATATTACACATTTGTACTGCGTGGTCTCTTACACGCTTCCTTATGTTCTGTTCTACTTGCTATACATTACTTCTTATACTGTCCCTATCTCTAGTCTTACCTTTTGAGATGAGCTCTGTGTCGTGCCGATGCTGCTTCTTGACTGCGGACATTCCAGCAGTCACTTAAATTGCTATCCCTAAATGCCAGAGGGCTGAATGTGCCTGAAAAGAGGTCGTCTGTGCTCCATTTATGTCATAAGGAACGAGCCGATGTAGTCTGTATCCAAGAAACACACTTTAAGGGCCCAACAGTTCCCAAATTTCTAAATAGATATTACAAAACAGCTTTCTTTAGCTCTCCTCAAATGTCAAAAATCAAAGGAACTGCCATATTGATCTCACGGGATACACCCTTTACCCTGATTGATCAATATCAAGATCCACAAGGCAGGTTCAACTTGATCAAGGGTACAGTATACACCCAAAAGATCACTATTGGCTCCTTCTATGCACCTAACTCTCAGCAGGCGACCTTTCTCCAGACATTCTTATCTAAGTTACATTCATTTGCTGAGGGCAGTGTATTACTGGGGGGAGACCTGAATGTCAATCTAGATCCAGAATTAGACTCTTCCTCGAGGAAGTCCTCTGTCTCCCATGCAGTCTTACGAAAATGCAGATCGCTCTTACGCTCCATGCAGCTAGTAGACGTGTGGAGGTTACATAATCCTTCGTCGATAGATTTTACATACTACTCTTTCCCCCATAACACGTACACTAGAATCGACTATGTCTTCATCTCCCATAATCTTCTCTCGGTTTCAGCAGCCCCATCCATTGGCAACATATCTCTGTCCGACCATGCACCAGTTACTGTGGAACTGGCTATTGGGGAACATAGACGAGGCCCTGCTTGCTGGCGGCTGAATAACTCACTCCTAGAGGACAAACAGGTTCTCTCAAGGGTTAAACGGGAAATAGAGGAGTTCTTTGAACTAAATGTAAAAGAAGACTCCTCCCCCCTTCTGATATGGGAAACGCATAAATGTTTCACAAGAGGCCTCCTGATTAGAGAAGGTGCCAGGAAAAAAAGAGAGAGAGACAAAGCAATTAATGATACCTTAATATCAATTGGTGAGTTAGAGCAAAAACACAAACGAGACAGATCCCCTACAACACTTTCCTCACTCACGAAATTGAGGGAGACACTTAAATCACTTTTATTCTTTAAGGTTAAATATGCAGCCCTACGCTGTCACCGAACCTTTTACGAGTTCGGTAATAAATGTAGCTCTATCCTAGCTAGGGCGCTAAAAGCTCAACAATCCTCCAACTATATTCCTTGTATCAAGGATAGGAGATCAGTGATGCACCATAAATATGAGGACATTGCGAAAGATTTCTACTCTAACCTGTACAATCTACCACGCCATCCCTCTGCCACCTCTAAAGAAGCTAAGCAAAGAAAGATAGTGGAATACCTCAAACAATCGCAGATGCCCAAATTGTCCCCAGATAACATTAAAGCACTAGAAGAGCCGTTCTCAGAGGACGAGCTACGCGTAGCACTGTCCCAAACTCCCTCTGGCAAAGCACCAGGACCAGATGGATATACCCCCGAATTCTATAAGCAATTTAAGCAGATACTATTCCCTCATATGCTTAAGGCATTCAATATCATTGCTGACCCGTCCTCAGAGAGAAACTCCTTTTCATCTCAGATGCTTGGATCCCACATTTCGGTGATCTTAAAGGAGGGGAAAGATCCAACTCAATGCCAGAGCTTTAGACCCATATCTCTACTTAATGTGGACCTGAAGCTCTTTGCAAAAATGCTGGCAAACAGACTGGCTCCGCTCCTCCCTTCTCTGGTTCACTACGATCAGGTGGGCTTTATCATGGGCCGAGAAGCTAGGGACAACACCATTAGAACCCTAAACATCTTGCACTGGGTGAGATCCCGGTCCAAACCCACTCTCTTGCTATCAACTGACGCAGAGAAAGCATTCGATAGGGTGGACTGGGATCTCATCGAAGGCACCCTACGCTATATCGGTCTCACTGAAAATATGATCGGGCGGGTCCTAGCCCTCTATTCCTGTCCAAACGCTAGGGTAAAAGTGAATGGCGCATTGTCTGACACGTTCCCCATCCTCAACGGAACCCGACAGGGATGCCCCCTCTCACCCCTGATCTTCGCACTGTCCCACCCTGGAACCCTTCCTCTGTACGATACGCAACAACCCAGATATACAGGGCGTTGACTTTCCTAAGTCATCCCATAAAGTAGCTGCTTATGCGGACGATCTTATGTTCTTTCTCACTAACCCACATGTGTCACTGCCCAATCTTCTAGCCGAATTTAAGGTCTATGGAGAGGTCTCAAACATGTCCATTAATTACGACAAGAGCGAGGCACTGGGTGTGTTACTCCCTGGTGACCTTAAGCAACTTCTACAAAGTAATTTCCCCTTTAAATGGCCTAACCGCTCCCTGAAATACCTGGGTATACAAATCACCCCTTACCCTAGAGATCTCATCTCCTCTAACTTCACACCTGCCCTAGAACGTATTAAACAAGACCTGGAGAGATGGGACAAACCCCAGTTCTCTTGGTTCGGTAGGAATTGTATCATTAAAATGACGATAATGCCCCGTCTCCTCTATCTGTTTCAGACAATGCCTATTTTTATACCCTCAGCCTATTTTCAACAACTAGTGAGAGTGTTCTCCAAGTTTATTTGGAATGAGCGAAAACCTAGACTGAAATACACTATACAGACCGCCCCTAAAGAGCTAGGTGGTATGGCAGTCCCAAATCCACGCCTCTACCATGCAGCAGCCACTCTAATTAGAGTGATTGACTGGCATAGACACTGGTCCCTCAAACGATGGGTGAGTATGGAGGAAGAGGTGGTAGAAAGCACATTGCAAGATATGCCCTGGGCCACTCGCCCCTTACCCAAAGCCTCTACGGCGGCATCGGTCCCTTACCAGACTCTCCGCACGCTGACCAGGTATAGAGAATCCACGCTCATTTCCCCATGGCCCTCACCATTGATGCCCATACTGGGCAACATAAGCTTTCCCTTAGGCCTAAATACCAAGAGCTACCCGCTCTGGCGTTTGGGACCTCCTCTGCGGGCACATCACTTGATATCAGGGGGAAACTGGAAGACAATTGAGGACCTCCAACTCTCACTAAACTCCCCGTCCCTAGACACTTGGAGCCTTCTCCAGTTCAGGCACTTTCTGCGCTCCCAAGGTACTAAAATAGGATTCAATAGAGCCCTTACACCGTTTGAACAGACATGTAGAGGAGAGGGCCACATTCGGGGTACCCTCTCTATGGTCTACTCTCTTCTCAATACCACTGATGAACCCTGCAAACAGTACAGGACCAAATGGGAAAGGGATCTGAGTAAGTCCTTCACGGATAAACAATGGCAAAAAATCCTAATCTTTGCACACAAATCCTCCCTATCCTCCCGAAGTCAGGAAGCAGGATACAAAAATTTTCACCAGGTGGTACCTGACTCCGTCTAGACTCCATAAGATGTACCCCTCCACCTCTCCCCTGTGCTGGAGATGTGGAATGGAAGAAGGCACGTTGATTCATATTTTCTGGTCCTGCTGTAAACTTACACAATTTTGGGTGGATGTGAGAGAGCTCATGCACTCCCTGACAGACTACCTCCCACCTGACTCTCCCGAATTTTTCCTACTACATCATAACCACTGGTCAACTAGGCGCTATAAGAAGACCCTCACTAGATATTTAGTAAATGCAGCCAAGACCTTAATTGCACGTCGCTGGAAATCTACGGAGCCCCCTACGATTAAAGACTGGCTTAAGGAAATTGACTGGATACAAAAGATGGAAGATCTCACTTCCACTATGCAGGAGAGGCGGGACCAGTTCATGAAGACATGGTACGCCTGGTTTGAATTTATTGAAACACCACGGTATGCATCTCTCACGTCCACCCAAGCCACTTGACTCCCCAATTCGATAAAAGATTGCACACCTCGTGTATAATACACCCTCATGGCATTTCGACTGAATCTTGAAGTGGCGTCAGGCATTGACATAGATCTCTATCTGTCCCCTACTTTTCATATCTTCCTTCCCTCTTGCTCTCACTTCTCCTCTCTTCTTTCCCTCTCTCTCTGTATATCATACTTTATCCCTACATATAGCTCAGCCAATTATTGATTATATATATATACAGTGTGTGACGAATACATGAGATACGCCAGAACATATCCCGTCAGTTCAAATAGGCTCCAACACTGCTCAGAGGATATTGAGTATCCAGGTGTATGATCCCTGATGGGCCCTGGTTGCTCGCTGTAATCTGACTGTATGAACTTGGAGTCCCCCTTCCTATACCTAGACTCTAAGTCTGACTGGAATCATTTTTTGGCCTGCTAATGTTTGAGATAGTCATATATAAGCTAGACCAATTATTGTGCACCACCTAGCATTACGGGCTGATTATCAGACATCTTAACAATGATTGTATGACTCTTATACTGTCTATACCTTGTATAGTAATATATACCTGTTGTCCTTATGTATTTTTCACCTGTTACAAAATTTTGTTCTGAAAATAAAAGAATCTTAAAAAAAAAAAAACTTATTGGGACAAATAAAATTCAAATACATAAAAAAAGTAATGAAACAAGATAAAAAAAAGAGTAAAAGTGAGCGGCCAAGATAAAAGAAAAACAGTATAGGAGGTATTTTAGTAAATTTTTTCCAGAACTTCATTGAGACCCTCAGGTATGAGGGTTCTTATAGTTTGTATCCAGAACATTTCATATTTTTTAAGTTGTTCGAATGCGTTTGATGAACTTGCATCAATTGAGTCAATTAGTGTAATGTTAAAGAATTGTGGGTTGTTGGCGTGGTGAGTGCAGAAGTGCCGTGATACGCTGTGAAGGGGGAATTTTTTAGTGATGTTTCTTTTGTGTTGTCCGATTCTGCTGCGGGCCAACTGTGTAGTCCTCCCCACGTACTGGAGTCGACAGGGGCATGAAATGAGGTAGATGGCAAATTTAGATTCGCAGGTGAGGTGTTTTTTTTATGGGGTATTGAATACCGGTACTGGAGGACACGAAGAATGTGCAGGTGTTGATAAATTGACAGGCTGTGCAACGGTTTTTGTTGCAGGGGAAACAACCAGGCTCCTGTGTTTGCAGGGTGGTTGGTTTGGTGTACGTAGTTTGCTTGGCGCTAAGAGATTGCGGAGATTTGGTGCTCTCCTATATGTAATTGATGGTGTTGTGGGTAATATAGGTCGTAGATAGGGGTCTTGCATAAGGATGTCCCATCGTTTTTTTAGGATACTGCGGATGGACAGATGTTGGGCATTGTAACGAGTGATGAATCTGGGTGGGCATGTAGTATTAGTAGGTTGTTTGGTAGTGGTAGGAGGGTTGGGATGTTTGGCTCTGTATTTTGCATCTTTGATCAGTTTTTTGGGGTAATGGCGGTCTGTGAATTTTTTGGTAAGGATCTCGGATTGAATGTCAAATTGTGATTGGTCCGTGCAGTTCCTATGTATTCTTCTGTATTGACTGTAGGGGGTGTTAGTAATCCAAGGGTGGTGGTGAAAGCTATTGAAATGTATGTAGTTGTTGGCATCGACTGGTTTGAAGTATGTTTTTGTCATAATGTGATTTGATTCTATGTATAAAGTGAGATCGAGAAATTCAATGGAGGAAATGTGGTGATGGTGTGTGAATTGGAGTCCTGCTGTATTAGAGTTGAGGTAACTGACAAAATGTGGAATGCGTGAAGCGTCGCCTTTCCAGATGAAGATTAGGTCGTCAATATACCGCTTATATAGTACAATGTTGTCAGAAAACGGATGATGTGTGGATAGTTTAAGTACTTCCAGGAGCCCCATTGTAAGATTAGCATACGAGGGGGCGAACGAGCTCCCCATCGCGGTCCCACTCGTCTGATGGTAAACTTTATCATTAAACGTGAATATGTTGTTTTTTAAGATGAATTCTGCACATTGCAGAAGGAAGGTTTGTTGTGTAGGTGGCATGGAAGGGTTGGTGGCTAAATAATATTGTAAAGCTTGAAGACCGAAGGAATGTGGGATATTGGTATAGAGGGAAGTGACATCGCATGTTAGCCAGACATAATCCGGCAGCCAAGCGATGCCGCGTAGGAGTAGTATGAGTTGTTGTGAATCCTTGAGGAAGGAGGGAAGAGACTGTACGTGTGGTTGTAGATGTTGGTCCAGGAATCTGGAAAGGTTGCTGGTGATGGAGTTGATACCTGAGATAATGGGTCTACCGGGCGGTTTTTGTAAACTTTTATGTAGTTTTGGTAAATAGTAGAAAATGGGGGTAATCGGTTGGGCCTCTGTTCTCCTACTGCTCATTGACAACAAGTTAAATAATCATACTCAATGCCAAGCAGCTGCAGCTAAAGCTAACAAAATTTTGGGATGCATTAAAAGGGAAATAAAAACTCGAGATGCTAGCATAATATTGCCCCTGTTTAACTCTCTAGTAAGGCCACATCTGGAATATGGAATTCAGTTCTGGGCACCACATTACAAAAAAGATATTGCAGTTTTAGAGCAGGTGCAGAGACGAGCAACAAAATTGATACGTTGGATGGAAGGTCTCACTTATCAAGAAAGGTTAGATAAACTGGGTGTAACGATCGGTGTAACACAGAGAGGGTCTGATTACCGGTGAACTGCAGTATCACCGAGAATACAGAATATACCCGATTATTGATGATCTGCAGTATCACCGATAATCAGATATATCTACTAACCTCTGGACACCTGAGATAACAAGTGAGTGTAGAGTGCAACAGCAATATTGTGAGTACTGCACAGTAGAATGTTCCTTCCGTTGGCCTAGACTCTCCCTGGGGAGGAGCTAGGCTGAGAGTAGGAAGGACAGAGTGTGACTGACACCAGAGAGAGGGTGTCACTAACAGGTCTGGGAACTGTCTCTAACAGTAAGGCCAGTTCTCGAGGTCGGGCAAGCCAGGTCGTTAACACACAGACAGATAAGGTACAGATTTCAGGAGACAGATACGGAATCCAATGAACAGGCAGGGTTAAGCAACGGAGTATCAGAATAGCAAGATGCCTTAATATTCTTGCTACCTGGCGTGTACGTAATAATAAATCTGAACCTTGAGAAAAACAATGTCCATCGAGCCTGACGAGGGCTTAACCTTTTAGCCCCCTTGATGTATTCCAGATTTTTGTGATCCGCGTAAACCGTGATCGTATGTTCTGCTCCTTCTAACCAATGTCGCCATTCCTCAAAGGCTAACTTGATGGCCAGGAGCTCCCTGTTGCCTATGTCGTAGTTTCTCCCTGCCGGAGAGAACCTACGAGAAAAATAGGCGCACGGGTGCAATATACCCTGCAACCCTGACCGCTGAGACAGCACAGCCCCCACTCCGACCTCCGAGGCGTCCACCTCAACAATAAAAGGGTAAGAAGTGTCAACGTGTCTCAGGATGGGTGCAGAGCAGAACAGATCCTTTAAAGTGGAAAAGGCCCGTAGAGCTTCTGGAGACCAGTGGGTGGTATCTGCTCCTTTTTTTGTGAGACTGGTAAGGGGTGCAGTGATAGTGGAGTACCCCTTTATGAACCTTCTATAGTAATTCGCAAAGCCTAAAAAACGCTGCAAAGACTTTAACCCCACTGGCTGTGGCCATTCGAGAACAGCGGAGACTTTGGCAGGGTCCATAGACAGGCCCGAGGTGGAAAATATATATCCTAGGAAGGCGACAGATGTGACCTCAAAGGTGCATTTTTCCAGTTTCGCATAAAGCATGTTTTGCCTTAATTTATTCAGCACGAACTTGACATGAGATCTGTGCTCAGAGAGGTTGTTGGAGAAAATAAGGATGTCATCCAGATAGACCAGGACGAATCTGCCCAAAACCTCTCTGAATACCTCATTAATCAGTTCTTGGAAGACGGCCGGGGCATTACACAGCCCGAAGGGCATCACTTAATACTCGTAATGCCCGTCGGGCGTGTTAAAGGCCGTCTTCCATTCATCGCCCTCTCTAATCCTCACCAGGTTGTATGCACCCCGTAAATCCAATTTTGAAAAAACCTGAGCGTCAGTAACCTGCGTGAATAAGTCGTCTATCAAGGGCAAAGGATAGCGATTCTTCACTATGATCTTATTCAAACCCCGGTAATCTATGCAGGGACGCAGGCCACCGTCTTTTTTCTTAACAAAAAAGAAAGCTGTGCCAGTGGGCGACCGAGACGGGCGAATGAACCCTTTGGCTAGGTTTTCACGGATGTATTCCTGCATGGCCACCTTCTCTGGCCCAGACAAATTATAAAGATGGCCCCTGGGAGGCATACAACCAGATCGGAGATCGATGGGGCAATCGAACGGGCGATGGGGAGGCAACTTATCTGCAGCTTTGGGACAGAACACATCAGAATACTCAGAATACTGCACGGGTACACCCTCCAAATGAACCCTGGTTTGGCCCAACTTCACCTTCCCTAAACACTGCTGAACACAATGATCTGACCAGCTAGTTAGCTGCCCGGTGGCCCAATCGATCTTGGGAGAGTGGAGGTGCAACCAGGGCATGCCAAGGATAACTGTGGAGGTTGTCATGTGTAACACAAAGAACTGCAATCTTTCTCTGTGCAGCACCCCTATAGTGACTCCCACCTCCGGTGTCTGAGATAACGGATGATTCCTCTGCAGGGGGGAATCATCCACAGCTGTAACCTGGATGGGTGGTTTTACTGGGGTGAGTGAAATTCCCAATTTCTTAGCAAACTCAAAATCTATAAAATTAGCTGCAGAGCCTGAATCAACAAAGGCTTCAGTGACCTCGGTTTTATCTTCCCATGTAACAGTGCAAGGAAGAAGCAATCGTTTATCTTCTAGGGGTAAGAATCGGGCGCCTAGGGTGGTACCCCCTACAATTCCTAGGCGGTAGCGTTTCCCGGCTTATTAGGACAGTCTTGTACTCTATGTCCCCCTTCAGCGCAATACAGACACAGCTGTTCAGACATCCTCCGTCTTCGCTCCACCTGGGACAGCTTGGACCAACCAATCTGCATTGGCTCAGGTGGAGGCGAGACGGGAGGAGATGAGACAGAAGGAAGTGGTGTCACTGGTGTTGTGGCGTAAGACACTACTCTAGCACGATGAGTACCCCTGGTCTGTTTTTGATAGCGTAGCCTGCGGTCGATTCGTATGGCCGCTGAGATGGCCTCATCGACTGTTCTGGGCTCGGGCTGGCTTAGCATTAGATCAGAGACCTCATCGGACAGCCCTGACAAGAAACAATCTAACAGGGCATAAGTGTCCCACCGGGCTGCAACTGACCACCTCCTAAATTCCGCTGCATAATTTTCGACCGGACCTTTGCCTTGACGCAAAAGCTTGAGCTTCCGCTCAGAAGTCGAGGCAAGGTCCGGATTGTCGTAAATTACTGCCATGGCTTTAAAAAGTTCCTCTACCGAAGTAAGGGCTAGGTCTCCGGTGGGCAAACTGTACGCCCATGTCTGAGAGTCGCCAGATAACAAGGTTTTAATAAATGTAACCTTTTGGGTCTCGGTCCCCGACGATCGGGGTCTCAATTCAAAATGAAACAACACTGTACTCCTAAAATTTCGAAAGTCAGATCTATGGCCAGAAAATCTTTTGGGTACGGGCATACGTATGTCAACGCTAGGAGGGGATCGCACCTCATCCACTGACGTCTGGAGGGTTTGTACAGACCCTGATAGGGCATCAATTAACGCTTGGTGAGTACCCAGCACTTGGTTGATGTTATCCACCGAAGTGGCAAGTGCGCCCAGACGATCAGTGCGTGCGTCCATTTTGTTTTGGTCTGGCGTTCTGTAACGATCGGTGTAACACAGAGAGGGTCTGATTACCGGTGAACTGCAGTATCACCGAGAATGCCGAATATACCCGATTATTGATGATCTGCAGTATCACCGATAATCAGATATATATTCTAACCTCTGGACACCTGAGTAATGAGCGAGTGTTAGTGCAACAGTAATACTTTGAGTACACACCGAAGTATGTTCCTTACGTGAGCCTAGACTCTCCCGGGGGAGGAGCTAAGCAGAGAGTAGGAAGGACAGAGTGTGAGTGACACCAAGGAGAGAGGGTGTCACCAACAGATCTGGGAACTGCCTCTAACAGTAAGGCTAGTTCTCGAGGTCGGCCAAGCCAGGTCGTCAACACACAGACAGATAAAGTACAGAATCAGAAGGCAGATGCGGAATCCAATAACAGGCAAGGTTTGGCAACGGGAAATCAGAATAACGAGGTACAGAGTCAGCAGGCCAATACAGAGTCCAGGAACGAGCAGAGTTTGGCAACAAGATAACAGAATTAGCAAGGTACAGGATCAGAGTTCAGAAGAATAGTCAGGCAGGCAAAAAGGTCATAACAAATAATACAGATAATATTCCTAACGCTAAGGTGTGAACACCTTGATGTCAACACCTTTGGAAACTATGCTAGAACACAGATACGAACAAGGTCTGAGTGCTACCACATTGTGATCGCAACGCCAGACAACCAGAGAATGACCAGCACCCAGCATATATACACTAGTGCTCTCCAGCACCTCCCCTAATTGCTGGACCAATGAAAATTGCTGTGATTGTCAGCTGACCGGCCTGGTCAGCTGACCCTTCTCTGACTGTCATAAAAGTTCTGCCTCTCCGCGCGCACGCGCGTCACTCTGAACCTAGGTGGACTATCAGTCCCAGCCACCCTCGCACTGCCTTGCAATGTCTCTGCTGACCCATGCGCGGGGTTGGTCGCACCGCTATCCGCACCGGCGGCGGCCTCCTCGCGCTGGGTCAAAATGTCAGCAGCAGGGCACTGCGTGCTAACCGCCGCATCAGACGCGGCGGTTTTTCCGCGTTCCGCCATGCCCTCCATGGAAACAGCCGCCTCACGCTGAGTAGAGGCGGCTGATTTTCCGTGTTTCCTTACAGTTCCATGTCCATTTGGTGACAAAATGCCCTCCAAAATTTCGAAACAAATTGGACTCCCCGATCTGACACAATGTTTTCCGGAATGCCATGCAATCGGAAAACGTGGATAATGAACAAATCGGCCAACTCCTGGGCCGAGGGGAGTCCTTTCAAGGGCACAAAATAGGCCATTTTACTAAAGCGGTCGACTACCACCCAAATGACTGACATGCCCTCAGACCTGGGAAGCTCACCCACAAAATCCATGGACAAGTGGGTCCTAAGGCTCACTCGGGGTGGGTAAGGGCTGCAACGTTCCCACAGGTGCCAGCCGGGAGGGCTTACTTTTTGCACACACTGCACACTCTCTAACATGCTCCTTGCAATCCGTTGCCAGAGAAGGCCACCAAGCGCACCTGGCAACCAGATCCTGTGTTCTGGAGGCCCCAGGGTGTCCCGCATTTTTGTGTGAATGGAACATCTGTAAGATCTGAAGACGGAATGGCAGTGGTATAAACATAACCCCTTCAGGTTTCCCCCCCGGGCGTCCTGCAGAAAGGGCCCTAAGGTATCGGTCCAGTCTTTCCATGTCTCAGTTGTTGCTAGTACCAGTTTTTGTGGGACAATGGTCTCTGGGGTAGAGGGCTGTGCTGTCTCTGGCTCAAAGCATCTGGACAGGGCATCTGCCTTAATGTTCTTGCTACCCGGAGTGTACGTAATTATAAATCTGAACCTCGAGAAAAACAAAGACCATCGAGCCTGACGGGGGCTTAATCTTTTAGCTCCCTCGATGTATTCCAAATTTTTGTGATCAGTGTAAACTGTGATCGTATGTTCTGCTCCTTCCAACCAATGACGCCATTCCTCAAAGGCTAACTTGATGGCCAGGAGCTCCCTGTTGCCTAAGTCGTAGTTTCTCTCTGCCGGAGAGAACCTACGAGAAAAATAGGCGCATGGGTGTAATCTACCCTGCAACCCTGATCGCTGAGACAGCACAGCCCCTACCCCGACCTCCGAGGAGTCCACCTCAACAATAAAGGGGTAGGAAGTGTCAACGTGTCTTAGGATGGGTGCAGAGCAAAACAAGTCTTTTAAAGTGGAGAATGCTTGCAGAGCTTCTGGAGACCAGTGGGTAGTATCTGCCCCTTTTTTAGTGAGACTAGTGAGGGGTGCAATGACAGTGGAGTACCCCTTTATGAACCTTCTATAGTAATTGGTAAAGCCCAAGAATCTCTGAAGAGATTTTAACCCCACAGGTTGAGGCCACTCCAGCACAGCAGAGACCTTGGCAAGGTCCATCGACGGGCCCGAGGTGGAAATTATGTACGCTAAAAAGGTGACAAATGTTACCTCGAAGATGCATTTCTCCAATTTAGCGTAAAGCATGTTCTGCCTTAGTTTGTCCAATACAAATCGGACGTGTGTCCTGTGCTCAGAGAGGTTGTTTGAAAAAATAAGTATATCATCAAGGTATACTAACACGAATTTGCCCAACACCTCCCTGAATACCTCATTAATTAGTTCTTGGAAGACGGCCGGGGCGTTACTCAGCCCGAAGGGCATCAATAAGTACTCGTAATGCCCGTCGGGCGTGGTAAAGGCCGTCTTCCATTCATCGCCTTTTCTAATCCGCACCAAGTTGTATGCACCCGTAAATCTAATTTCGAAAAGATTTTAGCGTTGGTAACTTGTGTAAACAGGTCATCTATCAGGGGCAAAGGGTAGCGATTCTTCACAGTGATTTTATTCAGGCCCCGGTAATCTATGCATGGCCGCAGGCCTCCGTCTTTTTTTTTTAACAAAAAAGAACCCTGCACCAGCGGGCGACCGAGGGGGGCGAATGAACCCCTTGGCTAAATTCTCATGAATGTACTCCTGCATGGCCACTTTCTCTGGCCCAGACAAATTGTAGAGATGACCCCTTGGGGGCATACAACCAGATCGGAGATCGATGGGGCAATCAAACGGGCGATGTGGTGGTAACTTATCAGCAGCCTTGGGACAGAACACATCTGAATACTCGGAATATTGTACTGGAACCCCCTCCAAATGAATCCTGGTGTGGCCCAATGTCACCTTCCCTAAACACTGCTGGAAACAATGAGTTGACCAGGTAGTTAACTGCCCAGTGGTCCAATTGATCTGTGGGGAGTGAAGGTGCAACCATGGCATGCCAAGGATGACTGTGGAGGTGGTCATGTGTGATACAAAAAACTGTAATTTTTCGTTGTGTAGTACCCCTATAGTGACTTCCACCTCTGGTGTCTGAGACAGCGGATGATTACTTTGCAGGGGGGAATCATCTACTGCCGTAACCTGAATGGGTGGTTTTACCGGGGTGAGCGGAATACCCAATTTCTTTGCAAATTCGAAATCCATAAAATTAGCTGCAGCGCCTGAATCAATAAAGGCCTCAGAAACCTCAGTTTTATCTTCCCATGTAACAGTACAAGGAAGAAGTAACCGTTTCTCATCTAGGTAGTAGCGTTTCCGCTCCACTTGAGAAAACTCTGACCGACCAATCTGCATTGGTTCAGGTGGAGGCAAATCGGGAGGAGGTGGAGTTTCAGGGGGCACAGCGTGGGACATTATTTTCACATGGTTTCCACCCCGGGTCTGTCTCTGATAGCGCAGCCGGCGATCTATCATGATGGCTAATGAAATGGCCTCATCGATAGATTTGGGCTCAGGCTGGCTTAGCATGAGATCGGAGACCTCATCTGACAACCCTGATAGGAAACAATCCAAAAGGGCAAAGGTGTCCCTCCTGGCTGACACTGACCACCTCCTAAATTCAGCAGCATACTGTTCAACCGGACTCTTGCCTTGACGTAACAACTTGAGCTTCCGCTCAGAAGTCGAGGCAATGTCTGGATCGTCGTAAATTACGGCCATAGCTTATGCAGGAATTATCGCAACCTCGACCTCTGCTCCCTAGCTGATTCTCTAAAACCCCTGGGCTCCCTGTCATCCTACACCGACCCCGAGTCAGCATCCATCTACTACTCCACCACAGTCTCTGCTGCCATGAACACAGCCGCCCCTCTCACCAACTTCAGCCCCCGCCGCATCAACAGACAGCCCTGGCTGACTGAACCCATCAAACAACTGAAAAGACAGTCCAGGGCAGCAGAACGGCAGTGGAGGAAAAGCTCCAACGCAGATGACTTTGTCCACTATAAAAACACGCTGCTCCAGCTCAGGGACGCTCTCTCACTTGCAAAGCAGTCATACTTCTCTATACTTATTTCTTCACAATCCCATAACCCTAAACAACTTTTTAACACCTTCAACTCTCTTCTCCACCCCCCGCCTCCCCCTACAACCACAAGCTTGTCTGCAGAGGACTTTGCAGCATATTTTGTGAGCAAAATTGAAACGCTACAGAACAGCTTTCAAAAGCAACCCTCTTCACCGGTCCAATCACCTCTTCCTTTTTCCTCTCTGCCTGGCAGCTCCCCTACTATTAACTATCCCTCTCCACATAACCACTCACCCACTCAAAACCCCTCCCTGCTAACAACCTTCTCTGCCTTAACTGAACAGCATCTTTCTTCACTAATCTCTAAAGCTCATCTTACTACATGCGCCTCAGACCCTATTCCCTCTCATCTTATCCCCCAGCTCTCCTCCCCCCTCACTCCTGCTTTAACAACACTGTTTAACCTTTCCATCTCAACTGGCATTTTCCCTTCTTCATTTAAACAAGCTATCATAACGCCACTAATCAAAAAACCCTCTTTAGACTCTACTGCCCTTTCTAATTACCGCCCAGTCTCTCTCCTTCCCTTTGCCTCCAAACTGCTGGAACGCCACATTTACTCAGAGTTGTCTAACTTTCTCTCTGCTAATTCCCTGTTGGACCCCTTCCAGTCTGGCTTCCGCCCCCTGAACACTCTACGGAAACCGTTCTCACTAAGGTTGCCAATGACCTCCTAGTTGCTAAAGCCAAAGGCAGATTTTCGGTACTAATACTCCTAGATCTGTCCTCTGCCTTCGACACTGTTGATCATACCCTGCTTCTCCAAACCCTCTCAACACTGGGAATCAAGGGCTTAGCACACTCCTGGCTCAACTCTTACCTGTCTGGACGTTCTTTCATGGTCTCCTATGCCAATACCATCTCCTCTCCACGCCCACTGTCTGTGGGAGTACCACAAGGGTCCGTCCTCGGACCCCTCCTCTTTTCCATTTACACCCATGGCCTGGGACAGATAATAAGCTCTTTTGGGTTTCAATACCACCTCTATGCTGATGACACCCAAATTTATTGTTCTGCCCCAGACCTCTCCACACTACTATCAAAAGTCCCCAAATGTCTATCCGCTGTATCTACATTTATGTCATCCCGCTTCCTTAAACTCAATATGAGCAAAACGGAGATTGTGATATTTCCACCTTCGCTCTCTGTTCCACCTCCCACTGTCACAATCAATGTAGAGAACACTCCAATAGCATCAACCCCCAAAGCTCGTTGCCTAGGGGTAACTCTGGACTCTGAGCTCTCCTTTAAATCACATATTAACACTTTAACTACCTCCTGCTACTTCCATCTCAAAAACATTTCCAGAATCCGTCTCTTCCTTACACAAGAAGCAACTAAAATGCTTGTGCATGCCCTAATCATCTCCCGTCTTGACTACTGCAACACCCTACTCTGTGGTCTACCAAAAAGCAGATTGGCACCTCTCCAATCCCTACTAAACTCTGCAGCCCGTCTCATCCACCTCTCTTCTAGATCCTCTGAGGCAGCCCCTCTCTGCCAATCCCTCCATTGGTTACCAGTTGCCCAAAGGATCCAGTTTAAACTTCTCACACTGGCATACAAAGCTCTACACAAGCTATCGCCTCCATACATTTCCTCTTTAATCTCCAGATACCTCCCCGCTCGGACCCTCCGTTCCTCACAGGAGACCCTTTTGTCCTCCAGCCTAGTCACCTCCTCTCACTCTCGCATCCAAGACTTCTCACGGGCGGTCCCTCTCCTTTGGAACTCTCTCCCTCAACCGATTCGTCATGCCACGAGTCTGGAAACCTTCAAACGTACTCTGAAAACACACCTGTTCAGACAAGCCTATAATTTGCTATAGGCAGCACTGAAGGCACACTGGCTCACCCACTAATCCTTGTGTTTCCTTCCCCTTTGTTTCCTACCCACTACCCTCTAGATTGTAAGCTCGCAAGGGCAGGGACCTCCTCCTAGTGTTTCTCATACTGCTGTAATTTTAACATATGTATATGTACCAACTACATATCAACTATGTATGTATCTGTATTTACTCTATTCAATGTCATGACTGTACAGTGTCTTGTATTTCTTATGTATATTTGTTCCCCATTATTGTTTTGTACTATGTACAGCGCTACGGAAGATGTTGGCGCTATATAAATAAAAAATAATAATAATAATAATAATAGCCTTAAAAAATTCATCTACGGAGGTTAAGGCTAAATCTCCGGAGGGCAGACTGTATGCCCAGGTCTGAGAATCGCCTGATAACAAAGTCTTAATAAATGTAACCCTTTGGGCCATAGTTCCTGAAGAATTAGGTCTCAACTCAAAGTATGATAACACTCTACTCCTAAAATTTCGGAAGTCAGATCTGTGACCGGAAAATTTTTCAGGTACAGGCATACGTATGTCTGTGCTAAGAGGAGATCGCACTGTTTGAAGTTCCTGAATAGCCCCAAATATCTGACATGTCTGGGTCTGTTGGTTCAAAACTGCCGCGGAAAGTTGATTTACCGCGGTGGTCAGGACTTAAACATGGCTATACAGTGCGTCCATTTGGGTTTTGGTCTGGCGTTCTGTAATGATCGGTGTAACACAGAGAGGGTCTGATTACCGGTGAACTGCAGTATCACCGAGAATACAGAATATACCCGATTATTGATGATCTGCAGTATCACCGATAATCAGATATATCTACTAACCTCTGGACACCTGAGATAACAAGTGAGTGTAGAGTGCAACAGCAATATTTTGAGTACTGCACAGTAGAATGTTCCTTCCGTTGGCCTAGACTCTCCCTGGGGAGGAGCTAGGCTGAGAGTAGGAAGGACAGAGTGTGAGTGACACCAGAGAGAGGGTGTCACTAACAGGTCTGGGAACTGCCTCTAACAGTAAGGCCAGTTCTCGAGGTCGGGCAAGCCAGGTCGTTAACACACAGACAGATAAGGTACAGATTTCAGGAGACAGATACAGAATCCAATGAACAGGCAGGGTTAGGCAACGGAGTATCAGAATAGCAAGGTACAGAATCAGAAGGTCGAGTCCAGGAACGAGCAGAGTTTGGCAACAGGATATCAGAAATAGCAAGGTACAGAATCAGAGTTCAGGAGGATAGTCAGGCAAGCAGAAGATCATAACAAATAATACAGTTCAATATTCCTAACACTAAGGTGTGAGCTCCGTGATCATCAACACCTTTGGAAACTATGCTAGAACACAGATACTGACAAGGTCTGAGTGCTACCACGTAGTGATCGCAACGCCAGACACCAGAGAACTGACCAGCACCCAGTATATATACATCAGCGCCTCCTGCGCCTCCCCTAAGTGCTGGACCAATGAAAAGTGGTGGAAATGTCAGCTGACCAGCTTGGTCAGCTGACCTTCTTCTGGCTGTCATATAAACTCTGCCTCTCAGCGCGCGTGCGTCATTCTGAACCTGTGTGGACTATCAGTCCCAGCCACACCAGTCACGCTTTGCAATGTCTCTCCTGGCCTGCACGCGGGGTGAGCCGCACCGCTATCAGCACATGCGGTGGCCTCCCCGCGCCTGGTCAGACTGTCAGTAGCAGGCCTGTGCGCGCAAACCGCCGCGTCGGACACGGCGGTTTCTCCGCGTTCCGCTATGCCAGCCGCGGAAACAGCCACCTCATGCTGCGCCCATGCGTCGGCTTTTCCGCGTTTCTTCACACTGGGTTTATTTAGTCTAGAGAAAAGACGCCTTAGAGGGGATCTAATTAACATGTATAAATACATCAGAGGGCAATATAATACCTTGGCGAATGAGCTTGTTGTCCCTAGGCCTTCTCAAAGGACTAGAGGACATGATCTGCGCATGGAGAAAAAACGTTTTAGCCATTTATTTAGGAAAGGGTTCTTTACAGTAAGAGTGATTAAGATGTGGAATGCATTGCCACAGGAAGTCGTTATGGCAAACTCTATACCTGCGTTTAAAGGGGGCTTAGATGCTTTCCTTGCGTTGAAAGACATCCATGGCTACAATTACTAGGTAATGCCTAATGATGTTGATCCAGGGATTTTATCTGATTGCCATCTGGAGTCGGGAAGGAATTTTTCCCTTTAGGGGCTAATTGGACCATGTCTTGTAAGGGTTTTTTCGCCTTCCTCTGGATCAACAGGGATATGTGAGGGAGCAGGCTGGTGTTGTACTTTATACTGGTTGAACTCGATGGACGTATGTCTTTTTTCAACCAAAATAACTATGTAACTATGTAATTGTGCAATGTGATTGGTCCAACAGTGCAATTTGATTGGTTCAATCTGATCAGTGCAATCATGCAATGTGATTGGTTGAAATTGATTGGTCTAACCTTGCAATGTGATTGGTCCAATCTGACTGGTCATATCATGCAGTCCGATTGGTCCAATCTGATTAGCACAATCATGCAGTGTGATTAGTATAATCTTAAGGTGCCTATTAACGGTACAATTTTATAAACAGATGCACTTTTTCAACACACTTTGTATAATCACAATGTACAGAAAACTGCACAGTGTGGCGCAAATTGATGTGAAACCATTCTTTGGTTGATTGGACCAGAAAATGTAATTGATCTAAAAGTTGGATTTTATGATCACATATGAAGAGAGAAAAAACTCTTACTGAACAAATGATAATTAACTTCCGCTTACTTGCGGTCTTAAAAGTGCGTCTCAAAAGATCGCATCTGATGAAAAAATTGTTCAGTTAATGGGCCCCTTTAGACCAATGTGATTGATCCAATCACATTGATTTAATCATGCTATGTGATTGGTCCAATCTGGTTGGTTCAATCAATTTCACAAATAATGAACTCATCTCAGAGTTAGCAGGGGCACACTCCGGCTGTAAAGGTGGAAGTGTCAGAAGATGCAGGCTGGGAACGCACTAGGCGTTGCGTGAAAGGTTGCGTTTTGCTGCATATGTGTTTCTGCATTTTTTGTCATAAGGAAGTGCATTTGGAGTGCATTTGCGGTTCGCAGAAGTGTTTCACACTTGTATTTGGTTGCGTTTCCTGCGTTTGTGTTTCCCACATGTGAGTCACAAGTGTATTTTTGTGCATTTTGTTTGCGTTTTTGATATGCATTTTATGCAATTTTGGGGGAATGTGGCCAGTATGGAAAGTGCCGGGAGGTCCCATCTACTTCCACCACGCCCCTCTGGTGACTTTCCATCAGATTTTATGTTATATGTGAACAAATAGATAAACATGACTTTGTACACGTAGAACACAAATTCAAGGACCACTACAGCAAAAAAAATAAAACAGATAAAATCTGTCAGAACCGACAGCTTTTGAATTAGTCCTCATGTGGGATTCGCAGGGTATTATTTCTTTTCCAAAAGCATTAATGGACGTTGCTAAGTCTAACTGACAAAATACTGTACAGGTGAGTATGGAGACTGGCTTAGAGGTTGTTTGGTAAAATTAGTCAGCGATTGGCCAATCATAATTGAGGCTGCTTCCACACAGGGACATTACAGGCGCACGTTAGTGCAGCCTGTAACGCTCCCCCAACGCACAGCAATGTAACACAAGTGGGCTGTTCACACTGCCCACGTTGCGTTACATGTAACGCTGCACGTTGTAGTGAAAGTGCAGCATGCTGTGCGTTCTAGCGGCTTTAGCCGCGTTAGACTGTTTGCACATGCTCAGTGGGGGGCGGAGAGGAGGCGGGGAGATGCTGCTACAGTAGTCGCGCACATGGCTACTTAATATGCACTGCACTGGCGACCGCTGATTGGCCGGCAGGACCACGTGATGCGGAGTGTCTCGCTCCGCATCACGTGGTCCCGCCGGCCAATCAGCGCCACTCTAGGAGACCTTATGCGGATAGAGCCGCCTAACGCGGCTCACTCTACCGTCCTCTCCCGCACACCATGCGTTGCGTTAGGGGTACGTTATGCGACCTTAACGTAGAACCTAACGCAACGTCTTAGTGTGTAAGTAGCCTGAAAGTGTGTACCAGACTTTAGTGAATTGAAACCAACGTAGAGGTAAAAAAAACAACAACCTTATCATAGAGTTTAAACAATGGTTAAATCACTTAGGTTGCCGCCTCCATTCTGATGAGGCCGCCGCCTACCGTTATGCTGCTCTCTGGGTAGGAACACACTAGGAAGAAACACTAGCATTGCGTAAAACAATAGCGTTAACGCGTATAATGTAAGTCAATGGGCCACATGAAAAACCTCATTAATTTGTGTTCTACAATGTGCCTTTTTGTAATGCAGAACTTTCTGCATATTTTTCCAAAATGCATCTAAAACGCACATAATCTCAATTGTGACGCAGAGGTATAGCTTTTATTGTATTTTTATTGCGTTTTTAATGTTTTTTTTTTTTAAACCAAGTTTGATAATGCATTTCTGCTTCCTTTGAACTTCCTAGTGATGAGCCAGAGAGGACACTGAAAAGGTGTTTTTATACTGACCACAATGTGCGTTTTAGATGCGTTTTGGAAAAATATGCAGAAAGTTACTCTAGCGTTTTATGCAATGCTAGCGTTTCTGCCTAGTGTGTTCCTACCCAGAGAGCAGCATAAGGGAAGGCGGTGGCCTCATCAGAAGGGAGGCTGCAACCTAAGTGAGATAACTCTTGTTTACACTCCATGGTAAGGTGCATATTGACCGCTACATTGGTTTCAGCTCACCAAAGCCCGGTACACACTTTCAGTTATGACTGACCAACCACTGACTAATTTTACCTGAAAAATAAATAAAATAAGCCAGTCTCCACACCCAACTGTACACTATTTTAGCAGTTTGACTTAGCAACTGCCATTAAGGAAATGCTTATGGAAAATAAATAATACCCTGCGAATCTCACACGAGGACTAGTTCAAAAGCTGTCGGTTCTGACAGATTTTACCTGCTTTATTTTTTTTTTGCTGTAGTGGTCCTATAATTTATGTTCTGCATGTACACATTCATGATTCCACATTCTAGGCCTATTATTTTGTATCTATTTGTTCACATATTTAACATAAAATCTGATGGAAAGTACCAGAAGGTCCCATCTGCTGCCACCACGCCCCCTCTTGTGATGTCATAATAGAGCCTGTATACCTCTGGTGATGTCAGG
Source organism: Hyperolius riggenbachi (assembly GCF_040937935.1). Taxonomy (NCBI): domain Eukaryota; kingdom Metazoa; phylum Chordata; class Amphibia; order Anura; family Hyperoliidae; genus Hyperolius; species Hyperolius riggenbachi. The sequence goes on along the minus strand of NC_090647.1, from coordinate 32,490,917 downwards.
GAAGTGATGTCATAATGGCAGCCTGTGTATATAAACAGGTGTTGAGCACTCAGAGGCTCACTTTTGTCTCCATTTGCTCAAGTGAAGACAATTGCTTTTGCTCTCGAGCGATTTACTCATTAGTGAGATTCTCATTAGTGAATTATGTTGCGCTGCTGTAAAAGGCGACGCAAACTGAACCTCAGGCTTGAGGTTCAGCAGCCTTCAGCACAGCCTGCGACTGCTACCCCAGGGCCCACACCACCGGCTAGGAGGAGCAGAGCCCACGCAGCTGTGCGTTCCATCAGGGCTTTCTTGGGCAGACTTTTCCGCTGCTGTAGACCTGCCCCTTCTACCGGGCGTTCTTCAGGAGCACAGGAATATCTGATATCGGATGATTTCGGTCATGTGGAGGAGGGAGTAGCTGGGAACCCAGCGCCGGAATATCAGATATCGGTTATTTCACCTTACGTGGTGGAAGCGGAAGAAGCTGGTAAGTACTACATCATTATATGTTATTACACATCCCAAATATATAGGTTAATATTGAGGAAACTATAGCAATGAGTGAACAGCAGGCAGACCAATAATGAGTGATGATTTTTAAATTTTTCTCAATTACTTTAATGAGAAAATGTAATAAGCTGTCTTTCTCACAGTATTGAAGCCAGACTCCCCAAACTTGACACAGTCAGTCAGTGGGTGACTGGGGTTAAAATTTAGAAAAAGTGGGAGGAGCTTAAAACAGTTCACCAAATTTAAGCCTTTCAATTTAAATAGGAAATTTTAAACTGAAGCCATTCTTAGACTGCTAATGGTAGGGTCCTCATACGACACAGTCGGTCATAGGGTGACTGAGATCACAACTGGACAAAATCAGATTGCACCAATCAAATTGCCTAGTCCAGTCTGATTGGTCCAATTGTGCAATGTGATTGATCTGATCTGATTGGACTAATTGTGCAATCTGATTGGTCCAACTGTGCAATTTAATTGATTCTGATTAGTGCAATCATGCAATGTGATTGGTTTAAATTAATTGGTCTAACCTTGCAATGTGATTGGTCCAATCTGACTGGTTATATCATGCAGTCCGATTGGTCCAATCTGATTAGAACAATCATGCAGTGTGATTAGTATAATCTTAAGGTCTCTATTTGATCCACAGATGCGCTTTTCCAACACACTTTTTATGATCACAATGTTCAGAAAATTGCACAGTGTGTGGCAAAAATTGATGTGAAACCATTCTTTGGTTGATTGGACCAGAAAATGTAATCGATCTGAAAGTTGGATTTTATGATCACATCTGAAGAGAGAAAATACCCTTAATGAACAATCGATAATTAACTTCTGATAACTTGTGGTCATAAAAGAGCGTCAAATGATCTGATGAAAACATTTTTCCATTAATGGGCACCTTTAGATCAATGTGATTGGTCCAATCAGATTGATTTAATCATGCTATGTGATTGGTCCAATCTGGTTGGTTCAATCGATTTCACAAAAAATGAAATCATCCCAGAGTTAGCAGGGGCACACTCCGGCTGTAAAGGTGGAAGTGTCAGAAGATGCAGGCTGGGAACGCACTAGGCGTTGCGTGAAAGGTTGTGTTTTGTTGCATATGTGTTTCTGCATTTTTTGTCATAATGAAGTGCATTTTCAGTGCATTTGCGGTTCGCAGAAGCGTTTCACACTTGTATTTGGTTGCGTTTTACTGCATTTGTATTTCACACATATGAGTCACAAGTGCATTTTTGTGCATTTTGTTTGTGTTTTGATATGCATTTTATGCAATTTTTTGGGAATGTGGCCAGTATAGAAAGTGCCAGAAGGTCCTATCTGCTTCCACCAGGCCCCTCTTGTGATGTTATAATAGCAGCCTGTATACCTCTTGTGATGTCAGGGAAGCTCAGCACCTGCACCTGCACATGCTGCTATTATGACATCACCAGAGGGGCGTGGTGGAAGCAGATGGCACTTTCCATCAGATTTTATGTTATATGTGAACAAATAGATAAACAAATATTTTGTTTATGATTCTGATGAGGCCGCCTCCTCCCGTTATGCTGCTACCAAATTTTAGCTATTCATTTAAAATAGGAAATTTAAACTGAAGCCATTCTTAGAATGCTAATGGTAGGGTCCTCAAACTTGGAACAGTTGGTCACAGGGTTACTTGGTCACAACTGGACGAAATGAGATTGTACCAATCAAATTGCCGAAAAAAAGATTGGATCATTAATGGCCACAATTGAGGTGACTGGTCCATTCTGATTGGCCCAATTGTGCAATGTGATTGGTCTGATCTGATTGGACCAATTGTGCAATCTGATTGGTCCAACAGGGCAATCTGATAGGCTCGATCTTATTGGTGCAACCATGCAATGTGATTGGTTTAAATTGATTGGTCTAATCTTGCAATGTGATTGATCCAATCTGACTGGTCAAACCATGCAATCCGATTGGCCCAATCTGATTGGTCCAATCATGGAATGTAATTAGTCTAATCTTAAGGTGCCCATTAACGGTACAATTTTTTTTATCGGATACCAAGGGTGCAGCTAAGGTTTTTGTGGCCCCAAGCGGACTGTAGTAAGTGGCCCTATCCTGCTTCCCTGACATCAGCGAAAATGGGTGTGGCTATACCGCATAAGTGGGCGTGACCATGTCATGTGGTTGGAGCGGGAGGGCGGATTGGGGCGGGGCTGTTTGCAGGGATGGGCGTGGTCATGACATTGTATGGGCGGAGCCTAACCATAGCGCAGCAAATATAGCCAACTATGACAATTTAATAATAAATGCAGCAACAGTTACCCCAGACACCAGAAAATAAAAACGCAATTTGTGCAACATTTCAGCAGAAAACAAACGCAATTTGTGCAACATTTCAACAGAAAACAAACAGAATTTGGGCCATGTTTCAGCAGAAACCAAACGCAATTTGGGCCACATTTCAGCAGAAATCAAACGCAATTTGGGCACATTTTCAGCAGAAATCAAACGCAATTAGGGCACATTTACAGCAGAAACCAAACGCAATTAGGGCACATTTTCAGCAGAAATCAAACGCAATTAGGGCACATTTTCAGCAGAAATCAAACGCAATTAGGGCACATTTCCAGCAGAAATCAAACGCAATTAGGGCACAGTTCAGCAGAAATCAAACGCAATTAGGGCACAGTTCAGCAGAAATCAAACGCAATTAGGGCACAGTTCGGCAGAAATCAAACGCAATTAGGGCACAGTTCGGCAGAAATCAAACGCAATTAGGGCACATTTTCAGCAGATATCAAACGCAATTAGGCCCCGTTCACACTGCACGCGTTAGGGCACATTTTCAGCAGATATCAAACGCAATTAGGGCACATTTTCAGCAGATATCAAATGCAATTACGGCACATTTTCAGCAGATATCAAACGCAATTAGGCCCCGTTCACACTGCACGCGTTAGGGCACATTTTCAGCAGATAAACGCAATTAGGGCACATTTTCAGCAGATATCAAACGCAATTACGGCACATTTTCAGCAGATAAACGCAATTAGGGCACATTTTCAGCAGATAAAGGCAATTAGGGCTGCAAAAAGAAAAGAATTTACTCACCTGGCACTGGCAGAAGTCTTCTCTCCCCGTCTCCTCTCCTGGCCGGCTCCTCAGGCGCGCAGTTCCCACGGAGCTCCCTCCCTCCTCCAATCTCCCGCGCTGATTGAATGCAGGGCTACGGGAAGATGGCCACCCGAAGCCCTGTACTGGAGACATAAATAGTCTCCAGAGCAGGGCTTCGGCGGCGGCCATCTTCCCGCAGCCCTGCTCTGCTCTGCCAGCCCCGCGGGGCTGCGGGAAAACAGTGACGTCACGCCGACGTCACGGAGCCACCGAGGCTCCTAAGACCTTGAGGCCCCAAGCGGCCGCGTGGTCTGCCCCTGTCGGATACGATCTTTCTTTCGACACACTTTTTCTGATCAAAATGTACAGAAAACTATAGTCTGGGGGGAAAATTGATGTGAAACGATTGTTTGGTCGCTTACAGAATATGTAATCGATCTGAAAGTTGGATTTTATGATAGTATCTGAAGAGAGAAAATGCCCTTATTGAACAATCAATAATTAACTTCCGATTACTTGTGGTCATAAAAGTGCGTCAAAAGATCGCATCTGATGAAAAAATTGTAGCGTTAATGGGCACCTTTAGACCAATGTGATTGATCCAATCTGATTGGTTCAATCAATTTCACAAAAAGTAAATTATCCCGGAGTGTGCAGGGGCACACTGCTGCTGTAAAGGCGGAAGTGTCAGAGGATGCAGGCTGGGTTCACACTAGGCGGTGTGTGAAAGCTTGTACCTGTATTACTGAGCATACCTAACTATAGCCCATAATCGCATGATCATGTATCTTGCAGCGTTTGTTTGAATAACTTTGTTGTATGTTGTATAACCTTGTTACATCTGTCATTCTTGTATCATTATATATACTTATTGTCCAGTGCGGCGTAATATATTGGCGCTTTAAAAAATCAAAACATAATAATAAAAGTTGCATTTTGCTGAATGTTAGGCTAATCATTTTTTTATCTTTGTGTTCACAGGTGATTCTGGTCATGTGGTGGAGGTAGTAGCTGGGGATCCAGCGCCAGGATACCAGTTGTCGGATGCTTCACCTCGTGTGCATCTGGTGGAGGAGAATGAAGAAGCTGATGTTTCTGGTTATGTGGTGGAGGAAGTAGCTGGGACTCCAGCGCCAGGAAATCAGCTGTCTGATGCTTCACCTCATGTGGATGTGGAGGAGGAAGAAGCTGGTAAGTACTACATCATTATTGGTTATTACGCATCTCAAATATATAGGTTAACCTTCCTGGCGGTACGTAGTTTATGAGGCTGCGTCCGCGGGAGGGATTTTTGGAATAAATCTTGCTCTAAACTTCGTAGCTAGCACTAGGCTAGCTACCTGTGTCCCCCAAGTCTCCCGGCACCTATCTGCTCCCCCCGATCGCCGCCGGCAACACTCACCCAGCCGCGGAGCTTCCCAATTAGCTTCAGTCGTCGCTATGGCAACGATCAGACATGACGTCATGACTTCATGCGCAGTCCCGATCCTCCCCATAGCAAAGCCTGGAGCTGATCGGGAGGCTGCGCCATCGCAGGATCCCTGGGGGGTATGTATTGTGGCGGGGATCGGGGGGGAGAGCGGAGGCACTTGGGGGGCACAGGTAGCTAGCCAAGTGCTAGCTGAAGACTATGTAACAAATTTCATTGAAAAAAACTCTCCCGGGGCCATGCGATCCCCTGTGGTGGCTAGTCCGACACTGTGTCGGGCTTATCCCCAGGGAGGTTAATACTGAGGAATCTATAGCAATGAGTGTACAGCAGGCACACCATTAATGAGTGCTGAGTCGTTGCTATTATCAAGGCGCATTACATTATATTTCTACACTTTCCAATGCAGCTATAGTTGTTCCCTTTGCTCCCCACATCCCAGATAGTGTTGTCCCCCAGGGCCCTGAGCCAGCTGAATGCCCCTTCCAAGGTAACCCCTCCAAACTAATAATGGTCATCCTGTGCCCTGTATTGATGCAGAATGGCAGCATTGCACTCACCTTTCCAGTAGCCAGGCATCCTCCTGTGTCCTTTTGTCACCATCCCCTAACACTGGAGGCTGTTCTCTCTGACCTGGCAGCATGCTATGTGAGTATGTACACGCTGCCGGGTCACATAGGACAGGCACCAGTGTTCAGGGATGGAGATGGCAGAACATAGGAAGGGGGCGTGTCAGCTGGAAAGGTAAGTGTGCTCCACTGTAAGTACTGCATCAATACAGGACACTGAGGGAGCGGGCACTATTATCTTGGTGATAGACCTGGAGGGGGGGCGTTTGCCTGCTCTAGGGCCATGAGCATGAGCAATTGCCTAGTTCGCCGCTCTAGAAACACCGCCCCTGTGCTCAGTAAAGAGTGTTATTTCCTTGAGACAACTGCAATTTGATTGGTCCAATCTGATTTGATCAATCATGCAATTTGATTGGTCAAATGTATCCTATGTCTTTCTTTTTCCTACAGGAGAGATCATAGACAATATGTGGATGCTCTGATGATATGATAGATTTGTAGGACTTTTGATTGGCAAGTCACAGCCACATTGATCACATCTCACTTCTGTTTCTTTTGCATAATAAAAAGTGATACAGGATCAAAAGGATCCTGACCAGCTAATCAAAAGTTACCTGCACTGTGATCACATGACCAGCCCATCACATTTCTCCATGATCTCTCCTTTGGGGGAAATTCTAGGGTAGAAGGTTCATCACTATTTCACAGAGGTCACCTGCGGGAGAATGCTGGCTGACATATAGAGGAGTAGAGATAAGTGTGAGAAGGTCCCGGCAGGAAAGATGTGGATGAGCACAAGCAGATCTCTCACTACCTATTAATCTCAGCGAGACATCTGCCAGTGTAGGGCTACCTTTACAACCATGTATAGGCTTTGATTATGTATACGCTTTGGTTTATAGGAAATCTCAGTAGATGATGATATTAATGTGATTTCTCTTTCTCTTCCAAGGCCCGAGTGGAATCCAGACCATCAGGACGCCACTGACTGTGGACAGCTTCAAGTTCCATCAATTTCTCGGACATGGGGCATTTGGCAAGGTAAGTAATTAGACAGATTTCCCTAGGGGCGGGGTCAGCCCAGATATGGCTTTAGATAGCCATCTTTATTGGTCTCAGTGGAACTAGATATAGACAGGTAGCAACTCTGGCCTGCAGCATTTTTGCATTGTAGTGGCTGGATAGTGTAATGGTCAGAGATGCTCAAATCCGAATTCGGGTGAGACCCGGATAGTTGCTATGCGGATTTCACCCAGTGACCTGTGCAGGCTGGGCGGGGGGGAGGGGGTCAAGCTTACCTATCTTCTTCGGTCCATCCCTCGGCACCTCCCACGATGCGTTCCACACTCGTCACGTGAGTATAAACACTTCCTCCTTCAACCCGAAGAAGGAAGTGTTTGTAATCACATGACCGCCGCGTGGAACGCATCATGTGAGACGCTGAGGAACAGACCTAAGAAGACGTCAGATAGGTAAGCTTGACCCCCCTGCCCAGCCCACACAGGTCACTGGGTGAAATCCGAATAGTAACTATCCGGAATTCACCTGAATTCGAATTTGAGCATCTTTGGTAATGGTTAAAGAGACTCTGTAACAAAATGTTCAGCCTTATTTCTTCTATCCTATAAGTTCCTATACCTGTTCTAATGTGGTTTGTCTTACTGCAGCCTTTCCTAGTTGCACAGTGGCTGTATTACCTCTGTTATATAATCTAATCTTCTTTCCTTTGACCGCTTTGCCAGGCTCAGGCAGGAATGTGCTGCTCTGCTGTTATAGGCAGAAGCTATACACACCCTCTTCACGCCCCCTGCAGGCTCCGTGTGAGTCACAGACTGAGCTCCTCTGAGCCTATCACATGCTGTTAGCAGCCATGTCTTTTGTTTGTAAACACTGCCTAAAACTGGCAATTACAAGTCAGGATTGCAGGGAGTGGCAGAAACAGCACAGAGGGGCCCAGGAGAACATAATGAATAGAATGGTATGCTTTTTATTGTAAGAATTTTAGAGTACAGATTCTCTTTAAGGGCTCTGCCTCTGACACAGGAGACCAGGGTTCGAATCTCGGCGCTGCCTGTTCAGTAAGCTGCACATATTCAGTAGGAGACCTTAGTCAAGTCTCCCTAACATTGCTACTGCCTATAGAGCGCGTCCTAGTGGCTGCAGCTCTGCCGCTTTGAGTCCGCCAGGAGAAAAGCACGATATAAATGTTCTGTGTTTGTTATTGGTCCATCTTAACTATCGAATACTAAATATTCTCCTCTGTCTCTTCCAGGTTTACCTTGCTTCCCATCGAGCCAGTGACCAACAGCTGGCCATCAAGATGGTCAGGAAAAGAGCATTCCTGAAGAAAGACCCCGAGGTCATCTTTAGGGAGAGTCAGGCCTTGAAGACCCTTAGGAAGGGTCCCCTCATCACCCAGCTCTATGGTACATTCCAGTCGGAGGATTACCTCTACTTTGCCATGGAGTACCTGAGCGGGGGAGACCTGTCAAAACTTATAGATGATGCTGATGTTCCCTTTGACATTACAACCCTAAGGTAAGATTACATACCTCCGAACTTTTTGAGATGAGAAAGAGGGACACTTAAGCCACGCCCCTGCCACACCCCTGATCACACCCCGGCACACCCCTAGCCACACATACCATAAAGATTTTATAAGACAAATATGTTTTATAACTCAAACGACACTGGTCCTTTCTATCCTGGTTCATTTTCTTTCATATTAACACTTGAAAACTAGAAATACATCAATTTAAAGGATGAGAATACAGTTTAGAGTCAATCAAACACACATTTTTTTCAGTAGAGAAATACCCATATTTATATAGAAAGAGGGACAAAGTCCTGAAAGAGGGACACGTGAGGAGGAAAGAGAGACAGAAGGGCAGGGCTCCCAAAGTTGGGAGCCATGAGATGACTCTGCTGTTTTATAAAGCTAACAACTGCCCCTCAAGCCCCTGTAACCAGGCCCGGATTTGTGTCACAGGAGCTTATAGTCACAAATGTCTTGGCACCCTAGACTCCGCCCTCCTTGAGCCTACAAATCACTGCTGAACCACACCACAAGTGTGCTGGCTGTCACTTCTCCCTTACTTCCCTTGCCCGCCATGGGTAGCTACAGGTGCCCCTTAGTATTAGGTAGCCAGAAGTACCCTCAATATTAAGTTGCATAGGGAAGGAGAGAGGGGGGCAGCTAGAGCAGCCTTTCTATCATCAGGCGCCTGTAGGCACGTGCCTACAGTGCTTTATGGTAAATCCAGCCCTGCCTGTAACCCCTGTGACCTGGGGGTCCCACCTCCCCATCCCCAATATGCAGAGCAGCGCAGGGAGCAGAGTATGTTACCTGTGCTTGTGCCACTCAGCTGCCCTCCTTACATCAGCTGTGCATGATGCTGCATACCTGTCACATGACATGTAAGAGGAGCCAGTAGCCATGTGGAGGTGTGCAGCACACAGAGCCCACCCACTGTGGGGAGGATATCAGAGCAACATGGTGCTGCAAGCAGGGAGCATACACTTCTTCCTGCACTGCTCTGCATACTAGTGTGTGTGTGTGGGGGAGGGGGGGAGGGGGGTTATCTGCTAGTCCCCCTGTTACAACTATTCCATCTTGTAAATTACCCTTACTAGAGTAAATTACTCACTAGGAAGACATCAGGAAGCGGAAATAATCAGATATCTTTATTTATAAAAAAAAAAACGCATCAAAAACGCATACAAAACTTAAAGGGGAACTGAAGTAAGAGGTATACGGATGCTGCCATATTTATTTCCTTTTAATCAATGCCAGTTGCCTGGCAGCCCTGCTGGTCTATTTCTCTGCAGTAGTATCTGAATAACACCAGAAACAAGCATGCAGCTAGTCTTGTCAGATCTGACATTAATGTCAGAAACACCTGATCTGCTGCATGCTTGTTCAGGGGCTATGGCTAATAGTATTAGAGGCAGAGGATCAGCAGGAGGGCGTGGCAACTGGCATTGCTTAGATGGAAATAAATATGGCAGCCTCCATATCCCTCTCACTTCAGTTGTCCTTTAATATATTGCGTTTCCATTGACTTTCATGATGTGCGTTTTTGATGCGTTCATGCATTATATGCAACAAAACTAGCGATTATAAAAACGCTAAAGTACAAACACACACCCATGCCTTTTTTATGCTGCCATGGAGTAACATTGGTGCATAAAACGCAGCGGTTTGCAACGGTAGCATTTCTGCTATGTGTGCACCTAGCCCCATGGATACATCTTTCTGCTTTATTTGTGTATTGAACATGTGATGCTAATAATGATTTTATTTCTCTTCCATCAGACTATTTGCTGCACAGATGGTCATCGGCCTGGAGTACATCCACTCCAAGGGTATAATCCACCGAGACATCAAGCCGGAAAACATCCTTCTGGACGGAGTCGGGAATATAAAGATCGCTGACTTCGGTCTGGCAGCACAAAATGTCTTTGGAAATGCCATGACTAAAGGATGTAAGGGGACCTTGTTGTATATGGCCCCGGAGGTGTTCCTAGAGATGGACTACAACCACACAGTAGATTACTTCTCTATGGGAATCGTGCTCTTTATCATGGCGTCCTTCAGGTACCCATTCCTGAAGGATGAGGAGGATAGGTTTGATTTTGACCTCAGATCCTCCATTTGCTGCACATCTCCAGACTATACAGCGGAGATGGACATCATGCTGAAAGACTTCTTGAAGAAGCTACTGTGCAAGAGCCAGATAAGGCGTGAAAAACTGGTGAAAAACCTGAGGGAAGAGCCGCTCTTCATCCAGATAGACTGGAAGGACGTGGAGTCCGGAGAGGCACGGCCCCCATTCCATGTGGAACCACCACAGGAAAAACCGAGAGACACACTGACTGTGTTTGAGATCACCTATTCTGAGGCAAAGAGGAAGCCCAGATTGCGAGCTGAGCAGCAACAGCTCTTTAAGTCGTTCTCGTTTGCCAGTGAGGGGTGGTGAGTTGTGTGGAAGACCTGCCACCTTCCAACAACATCAGCCGTCTACTCACTTGGACAACAACATCAGCATCATCATACATCATATTTATAATAAAAAAAAAAAATGTCGGTTTGTCTGTATGTATTAATGTTCTGAGATTGTAAATTAACGTACATAAGGTAAAATTTAGCAACAACAAACGGAAGGGCAACCCCCACCAACAAGAAGTAGTAGACATGCTTGTGGTCCTTCATCTCTTTGTCCAAAGAGGAATGGAGTACTAATGTTATAGAAGGGATCCAGCACTTTCTGAAAATTAAGAACCAACTTTTATTTGGAAAGTGTATAGTTGTAGACATAGCCCCTGATGATATGCTATGCAATGAAATGCATAGGGCAGAGCCAGCAGAGTGACGTCACTGGTGGAGAAGTGTAGGAGCGAATGAGCTGCGTCCAACATGTCAGCGTGCTAGCATACCTTGCTGGTTTAACGTTTTGGCTGACAGCAGGGATTAAGGCAGCAGATGGTTATAGAGCGGCCACTCGGGAACTGGGCCTACCTGTACCTTTTTTGTAAGCCTATGAGACGCTTGCTAAACTTGCTGTAAAGTTTTAATTGAAGACTTTTTTAATTTTATAATAAACGATCTGCACAATTGGAAGCGGTTTCCCCCTATCCCTTCCTTCTTTTTAATTCACATGTGGATGTACATGGTGGTGATCTGAACTGGGAAAACGAGGATATATGGAGAAAGAAAGCAGCTTGCCAGAGAGGTGACTTGGGGGGGGGGGGGGGGGGGCATAAACCCTGGGTGCGTGATGTGGTCGGTCAGACCAGAGGATCTGGTGAGTTATACCCTGAAGGGGGGTCTGCATTGTGTTGTGCATAGACAGATTGAAGAGTCCGAGAGCGCAAACCATGAATATGTATAGTTGTAGACAGACAAAAAGGCTGAAGGCTGAGGCCACCCTCGGGCACTTTTTGCCTGCGATTTGCGCTTTGGTGATTTGTTGGTGACTAGCGGGAATAATCCTATGGGATTACTCACATTGCTCTGATTACGGCACATTTGCAATTTCTGACGATCCCAAACCTGCTGAATGTAGCATTTTCCCCGGCGATTGTCTTGTGATTCTTATTCACTAGAATGAGAAGTGCAAAAACGCAATCGCCAAAAAAAGTGCAATTGCTAGGCAGGCTAGGAAGTTCGCCAAAAGATACTAGTAGGGAAAGAAACATCAATACGTTGAAAAATGAGATGTTAATTTATATACTACATTATATAAGTATAGAGATGGGCCGAACCTCCGATTTTAGGTTCGCGAACTTTCGCGTAACGTTCGGTTCGCGTTAAAGTTCGCGAACCGCAATAGACTTCAATGGGGATGCGAACTTTGAAAAAAAAAATAATTATGCTGGCCACAAAACTGTTGGAAAAGATGTTTCAAGGGGTCTAACACCTGGAGGGGGGGATGGCGGAGTGGGATACATGCCAAAAGTCCCGGGGAAAAGTCTGGATTTGACGCAAAGCAGCGTTTTAAGGGCAGAAATCACATTGAATGCTAAATGACAGGCCTAAAGTGCTTTAAAACATCTTGCATGTGTATACATCAATCAGGTAGTGTAATTAAGGTACTGCTTCACACTGACACACCAAACTCACCGTGTAACGCACCGCAAACAGCTGTTTGTGTAGTGATGGCCGTGCTGGACTGGTGCGCACCATGGTGAGAGTGCAGGTTTTGGTGGCTTTACAGCCCATATGGTCGCCTGGCTGATGTAGCTGAATGACAGAACAGTGACTGTCCAGCTGATCAAATTTGGTCTGACCACAATGAAGCAACGACCTTATTATCTTTTGTGTGCCCCCCGAGACACTCATCTAGGCGCCGGTCATTGTTTCATTGTGATACGCAAGCCCCTTCACCACGGCAAGGTAATGATCACGAAGGGGAATGGGCGCATGTACATGCCTTTTCTTTTGTTGTTGCAGCTGCCCGCAGTGCAGCCAGAAAAATTAGGCAGTCATGTACACGCACCAGAAAAATTATTACAGCGGCCGCTGCTAGCAGCGGCCTAAAAAATTCAGCAATCCGCCTGGAGTCCCGGACCCTGTTGGTGGTGGCGGAGAAGGTAGTCAAGCGGCCTGCAGGCAGACATGCTGTGTGGAGGGACTGGGAGCGACTTGGTCTTCTTGGGGCAGGCCAGGCAGCCAGTCACACGGCGTGCAGGCAGAGATGCTGTGTGTGCGGGGACTGACTTAGTCTTGATACGGGCAGCAGCCCTCCGGGATCCATGCCTCATTCATTTTGATAAAGGTGAGGTACTTAACACTTTTGTGATTTAGGTGACTTCTCTTCTCTGTGACAATGCCTCCAGCTGCGCTGAAGGTCCTTTCTGACAGGACGCTTGCGGCAGGGCAGGAGAGAAGTTGGATGGCAAATTGGGACAGCTCTGGCCACAGGTCAAGCCTGCGCACCCAGTAGTTCAAGGGTTCCTCATCGCTGTTCACAGCAGTGTCTACATCCACACTTAAGGCCAGGTAGTCGGCTACCTGCCGTTCCAGGCGTTGGTGGAGGGTGGATCCGGAAGGGCTACGGCGAGGCGTTGGACTAAAGAACGTCCTCATCACCGACATCACCATGAGATCGCTGGAGCGTCCTGTCTTTGACTGCGTGGACACGGGAGGAGGATTAGTGGCAGTGGTACCTTGCTGGCGTTGTGCTGTCACATCACCCTTAAAGGCATTGTAAAGCATAGTTGACAGCTGGTTCTGCATGTGCTGCATCCTTTCCACCTTCCGGTGAGTTGGTAACAGGTCCGCCACTTTGTGCCTGTACCGAGGGTCTAGTAGTGTGGCCACCCAGTACAGCTCATTCCCCTTGAGGTTTTTTATACGGGGGTCCCTCAACAGGCAGGACAGCATAAAAGACGACATCTGCACAAAGTCGGATCCAGTACCCTCCATCTCCTCTTGCTCTTCCTCAGTGACGTCACGTAAGTCAACCTCCTCCCCCCAGCCGCGAACAATACCACGGGAAGGTTGAGCAGCACAAGCCCCCTGCGACGCCTGCTGCGGGTGTTCTCCTGCCGCCGTCCCCTCCTCCTCCTCCTCCCCCAAAGAAACACCTTGCTCATCATCCTCTGAGTCTGACTCGTCTTCTGCACACGACTTCTCTTCTTCCTCCTCCTCCCCCCTCTGTGCTGCCGCAGGTGTTGAGGAAACAGCTGGGTCTGATGAAAATTGGTCCCATGCCTGTTCCTGCCGTAACGGTTCCTGGTCACGCTCATTCACAGCTTCATCCGCCACTCTACGCACAGCACGCTCCAAGAAGTAAGCGTAGGGAATTAAGTCGCTGATGGTGCCCTCACTGCGGCTCACCAGGTTGGTCACCTCCTCAAACGGCCGCATGAGCCTGCATGCATTTTTCATCAGTGTCCAGTTGTCGGGCCAGAACATCCCCATCTTCCCAGACTGTTTCATTCTACTGTAGTTGTAGAGGTAGTGGGTGACGGCTTTCTTCTGTTCTAGCAGGCGGGAGAACATGAGCAGGGTCGAATTCCAGCGAGTCGGGCTATCGCAAATGAGGCGTCTCACCGGCATGTTGTTTTTCCGCTGAATTTCTGCAAATCGTGCCATGGCTGTGTAAGACCGCCTCAAATGCCCACAGAACTTCCTGGCCTGCTTCAGGACATCCGCTAAGCCAGGGTACTTTGCCACAAATCTTTGAACAACTAGATTCATGACATGTGCCATGCAGGGTATGTGTGTCAGCTTCCCCATATGCAAAGCGGCAAGCAGATTGCTGCCGTTGTCGCACACCACGTTGCCTATCTCCAGGTGGTGCGGGGTCAGCCACTCATCCACCTGTTTCTTAAGAGCAGCCAGGAGAGCTGCTCCAGTGTGACTCTCCGCTTTGAGACAAGCCATGTCTAAGATGGCGTGACAGCGTCGTACCTGGCATGCAGCATAGGCCCTGCGGAGCTGGGGCTGTGTAGCTGGAGAGGAGAACTGCCACTCAGCCAAGGAGGAGGAGGACAGCGAAGAGCATGTAGCAGGAGGAGAGGAGGTGGCAGGAGGCCTGCCTGCAAGCCGTGGAGGTGTTACAATTTGGTCCGCTGCGCTCTGCTTGCCATCGTTCACCACCAGGTTCACCCAATGGGCTGTGTACGTAATGTAGCGGCCCTGCCCGTGCTTGGCAGACCAGGCATCCGTGGTCAGGTGTACCCTTGACCCAATGCTCTTCGCAAGAGATGACACCACTTGCCTCTCAACTTCACGGTGCAGTTGGGTATGGCCTTTCTCAAAAAATAAGTGCGGCCTGGCATCTTCCACTGCGGTGTTCCGATGGCCACAAATTTACGGAAGGCCTCAGAGTCCACCAGCTGGTATGGTAACAGCTGCCGAGCTAACAGTTCCGCCACGCCAGCTGTCAGACGCCGGGCAAGGGGGTGACTGGCCGAAATTGGCTTCTTCCGCTCAAACATTTCCTTCACGGACACCTGACTGCTGCTGTGGGCAGAGGAGCAGGAACCGCTCAAGGGCAGAGGCGGAGTGGAGGAGGGTGCCTGTGAAGGTGCAAGGGAGAAAGCGGCAGAAGCAGATGATGCACCTGAAGGAGGAAGAGGAGAAGGAGGGTGACTTTTCTTTTGTGTGCTGCTGCTGCTTTTGCTCAGGTGGCCATCCCATTGCTGTTTGTGCCTTTTCTCCAGGTGCCTTCGTAAGGCACTTGTCCCTACGTGAGTGTTGGCCTTTCCATGGCTCAATTTTTGTTGGCAGAGCGAACAGATGGCTTTGGTCCGATCTGAGGCACACACATTAAAAAATTTCCACACCGCTGAGCCACCCTGGGATGTGGGCACTATGGGGACCTCAGCAGCTGATGCTGAAGGGCAAGTTGGCTGGCTGTACATAGGTGGCGATACATGGTGCCGGACACTGCCACCAGCTGTTTCTGACGAAGAGCTGCCCCAGCTTCTTTCAGCAACTTCTCTCCTCCTACTACTCTCTGACTCCCCCTCTGAACTGTCCCCCTCTTCATCTCCTCTATTGGGAACATACAGAGGATCCCTATCATCGTCATCATCGTAATCATCCTGCCCAGCTTCGCTTGCCTCAGACAAATCCAAACATGCACCATCAGTAGGTCCTTCATCCTCCTTACACGTTACATCCATAGTGTTGCCGGGTAACTCAAATATATGAGCTGGTGAAAATTCATCTGGCTGTAACAACAATGGCTGTGCATCAGTGATTTCAACACTAAATAATTCTTGCGAAGTGTCAAATGCAGCGGAAGTGGTGCTAGTAGTAGCGCTGGTGGCTGAGCAAGATGAGGTGTTCTGTGTCGCTAAATACTCAACCACGTCCTGACAATCTTGGGAGGTGATGGGACGTGCCTTCTTCCGAGCACTGTACTGTGGGCCAGGTCCACACGAAATTACATTTACACGACCTCGCGCAGACCTGCCGGGTGGCCTTCCTCTGGCTCTGGCACTACCTCTTCCTCTACCTGTTTTGTCCATATCGGGTATGCACGGAGTGGTATATCACACTGCGTGCACTCACGTAGGTAGGTGGGTTCACTTAACTGCACAGGTATGCGCACTGATGCGGTGGGTTCACTGAACACAACAGGTATGCAGTGGCGGGTTCACTGGACACAACAGGTATGCAGTGGCGGGTTCACTGAACACAACAGGTATGCAGTGGCGGGTTCACTGAACACAACAGGTATGCAGTGGCGGGTTCACTGAACACAACAGGTATGCAGTGGCGGGTTCACTGAACAGTACAGGTATACAGTGGCGGGTTCACTGAACACAACAGGTATGCAGTGGCGGGTTCACTGAACAGGTATACAGTGGCGGGTTCACTGAACAGAACAGGTATACAGTGGCGGGTTCACTGAACACAACAGGTATGCAGTGGCGAGTTCACTGAACAGGTATGCAGTGGCGGGTTCACTGAACAGTACAGGTATACAGTGGCGGGTTCACTGAACACAACAGGTATGCAGTGGCGGGTTCACTCAACAGGTATACAGTGGCGGGTTCACTGAACAGAACAGGTATACAGTGGCGGGTTCACTGAACACAACAGGTATGCAGTGGCGGGTTCACTGAACAGGTATGCAGTGGCGGGTTCACTGAACAGTACAGGTATACAGTGGCGGGTTCACTGAACACAACAGGTATGCAGTGGCGGGTTCACTGAACAGGTATACAGTGGCGGGTTCACTGAACAGAACAGGTATACAGTGGCGGGTTCACTGAACACAACAGGTATGCAGTGGCGGGTTCACTGAACAGGTATGCAGTGGCGGGTTCACTGAACAGTACAGGTATACAGTGGCGGGTTCACTGAACACAACAGGTATGCAGTGGCGGGTTCACTGAACACAACAGGTATACAGTGGCGGGTTCACTGAACACAACAGGTATGCAGTGGCGGGTTCACTGAACACAACAGGTATGCAGTGGCGGGTTCACTGAACACAACAGGTATACAGTGGCGGGTTCACTGAACACAACAGGTATGCAGTGGCGGGTTCACTGAACAGGTATACAGTGGCGGGTTCACTGAACAGAACAGGTATACAGTGGCGGGTTCACTGAACACAACAGGTATGCAGTGGCGGGTTCACTGAACAGGTATGCAGTGGCGGGTTCACTGAACAGTACAGGTATACAGTGGCGGGTTCACTGAACACAACAGGTATGCAGTGGCGGGTTCACTGAACAGGTATACAGTGGCGGGTTCACTGAACAGAACAGGTATGCAGTGGCGGGTTTACTGAACAGGTATACAGTGGCGGGTTCACTGAACAGAACAGGTATACAGTGGCGGGTTCACTGAACACAACAGGTATGCAGTGGCGGGTTCACTGAACAGGTACGCAGTGGCGGGTTCACTGAACAGTACAGGTATACAGTGGCGGGTTCACTGAACACAACAGGTATGCAGTGGCGGGTTCACTGGACACAACAGGTATGCAGTGGCGGGTTCACTGAACACAACAGGTATGCAGTGGCGGGTTCACTGAACACAACAGGTATGCAGTGGCGGGTTCACTGAACAGTACAGGTATACAGTGGCGGGTTCACTGAACACAACAGGTATGCAGTGGCGGGTTCACTGAACAGGTATACAGTGGCGGGTTCACTGAACAGAACAGGTATACAGTGGCGGGTTCACTGAACACAACAGGTATGCAGTGGCGGGTTCACTGAACAGGTATGCAGTGGCGGGTTCACTGAACAGTACAGGTATACAGTGGCGGGTTCACTGAACACAACAGGTATGCAGTGGCGGGTTCACTCAACAGGTATACAGTGGCGGGTTCACTGAACAGAACAGGTATACAGTGGCGGGTTCACTGAACACAACAGGTATGCAGTGGCGGGTTCACTGAACAGGTATGCAGTGGCGGGTTCACTGAACAGTACAGGTATACAGTGGCGGGTTCACTGAACACAACAGGTATGCAGTGGCGGGTTCACTCAACAGGTATACAGTGGCGGGTTCACTGAACAGAACAGGTATACAGTGGCGGGTTCACTGAACACAACAGGTATGCAGTGGCGGGTTCACTGAACAGGTATGCAGTGGCGGGTTCACTGAACAGTACAGGTATACAGTGGCGGGTTCACTGAACACAACAGGTATGCAGTGGCGGGTTCACTGAACACAACAGGTATACAGTGGCGGGTTCACTGAACACAACAGGTATGCAGTGGCGGGTTCACTGAACACAACAGGTATGCAGTGGCGGGTTCACTGAACACAACAGGTATACAGTGGCGGGTTCACTGAACACAACAGGTATGCAGTGGCGGGTTCACTGAACAGGTATACAGTGGCGGGTTCACTGAACAGAACAGGTATACAGTGGCGGGTTCACTGAACACAACAGGTATGCAGTGGCGGGTTCACTGAACAGGTATGCAGTGGCGGGTTCACTGAACAGTACAGGTATACAGTGGCGGGTTCACTGAACACAACAGGTATGCAGTGGCGGGTTCACTGAACAGGTATACAGTGGCGGGTTCACTGAACAGAACAGGTATGCAGTGGCGGGTTTACTGAACAGGTATACAGTGGCGGGTTCACTGAACAGAACAGGTATACAGTGGCGGGTTCACTGAACACAACAGGTATGCAGTGGCGGGTTCACTGAACAGGTACGCAGTGCGGGTTCACTGAACAGTACAGGTATACAGTGGCGGGTTCACTGAACACAACAGGTATGCAGTAGCGGGTTCACTGAACAGGTATACAGTGGCGGGTTCACTGAACAGAACAGGTATACAGTGGCGGGTTCACAGAACAGGTATGCAGTGGTGGGTTCACAGCACAGGTATGCAGTGGCAGGTTCACTGAACAGGTATGCAGTGATGGGTTCACAGCACAGGTATGCAGTGGCAGGTTCACTGAACAGGTATGCAGTGATGGGTTCACAGCACAGGTATGCAGTGGCAGGTTCACTGAACAGGTATGCAGTGATGGGTTCACAGAACAGGTATGCAGTGGTGGGTTTACAGCACAGGTATGCAGTGGCGGGTTCACTGAACAGGTATGCAGTGATGGGTTCACAGCACAGGTATGCAGTGGCAGGTTCACTGAACAGGTATGCAGTGATGGGTTCACAGAACAGGTATGCAGTGGTGGGTTCACAGCACAGGTATGCAGTGGCAGGTTCACTGAACAGGTATGCAGTGATGGGTTCACAGCACAGGTATGCAGTGGCAGGTTCACTGAACAGGTATGCAGTGATGGGTTCACAGAACAGGTATGCAGTGGTGGGTTCACAGCACAGGTATGCAGTGGCAGGTTCACTGAACAGGTATGCAGTGATGGGTTCACAGCACAGGTATGCAGTGGTGGGTTCACAGTACAGGTATGCAGTGGTGGGTTCACAGAACAGGTATGCAGCCAGCCAGGAACAAGTTAAGCCTAACTTATCTTTCCCTGAGAGACAGTCTGCAGCAGCTCGCCCTACTCTCACTAACGCTGGCAGCACACGAGTGACCGTAATGGCCGCCGCTGCCTGCCTTATATAAGGGGGGGTGGGGCTCCAGGGGCTAGTGTAGCCTAATTGGCTACACTGGGCCTGCTGACTGTGATGTAGAGGGTCAAAGTTGACCCTCAAGGTGCATTATGGGGCGAACCGAACTTCCGCAAAGGTTCGCCAGCAGGACGCGAACGCGAACCACCGAAGTTCGCGTGGAACCATTCGCCGGCGAACCGTTCGGCCCATCTCTATTTAAGTATAGATATCTATATATACATAATAGAGTGCATGCGTGCGCGTATGTTTTCCGCTTTCAGCAAGACTTTGTATGCAGATTCCTTGCTGCCTGAGAGGATATGCTCTGGGGGTCTCGCGTACCCCCTACACACCTGGGCAGAACCACAAACAGCCAACCAGATGGCACACTTGGTCACTTAGTGACTGAGGTCAAAAATTCTTGGAAAGCGGGCGGAACATAAAACAGCCAATCAATTTGAGCAATTCATTTTCAATGAGAAAATGTAAACTGCAGCCATTCTTAGGCTGTTAGTCGCAGAGGTCTTAAACTTGTCACACTTGGTCACCAATCAAAATTCACCTATTGATTTTCAAAGGAAATATTTAAACTGGTGCAATTCTTACACTGCTAATAGCAGAGGCCTCAAACCTGGTACAGTCGGTCAGTGGGTGACTGAGGTTAAAATCCAGAAAAGACGGTGGAGCCACAAACAGCCAATTAGATTTCTGTGCTGGATAAACTACATTCATTCACACATTTATGATGCCAGGAACCTGAAAGCTCAGAAACGTGGTCATTGAGTGACTGTGTGTCCAGGTTACACACACACACACACACACACACACACACACACACACACACACACACACACACACACACACACACACACACACACACACATATATATACACACTATACATACACATACACACACACACACACACACACACAGATATATATATATACACACTATACATACACACACACACACACACACACACACACACACACACACACTGCACACACACACACAGATATACACGCACGCACGCACACACACACACACACACACACACACACACACACACACACACACACACACACACACACACACACACACACACACACACACACACACACACATACTGTACATACACACACATACATAATCTCCAGGGCCGGCGCTACCATTAAGGCAAAGGAGGCAGCTGCCCCAGGGCCCCAGAGCTTGTAGGGGCCCCCAGTGGCTACAAGAGGAAAAAAATTTTTGCAAATCGACCTTATAGTTCCTGAGAAAATCGATTTTAAAGTTTCAAAGGAAATAAAATACACATTTAAAAACCAGCCGACTTTAATGGTTAATAGCAAATCCACCTTAAATTCTAGAAACCCTAAATTTGCAGGATATGTTAAGGAGATCGTTGGGAATAAGAGGAAAAAACAATTTTTCAAAAAGACCTTATAGTTTGAGAAAATCGATTTTAAAGTTTCAAAGGAAAAAAGTATACTTTTAAATGCGGTAAATGTCACTTTTAGTAGCAAACCTAACGGTAGTTTAATTTTACATGTATCAAAAGAAAGAGCAATACATTTCCAGACAGGGTTTCCAGGGGGTCCATACGCAGCCGCAGTGCTTTGGCCAGGGATCGCTATACAGCCGCAATATGGCTGTATGAAGATCCCTGGCATTTTTTTCCTATTTTCCCAATTTTTTTTTTATGTTTAGAGTGTGGGAATTTGTTTTTTTTAAATTATGTGGGGTCCCTCCTCCTGAAACTTTTTAACCCCTTGTCCCCCATGCAGGCTGGGGTAGCCAGAATGTGGAGCTCCGACTGATTGGGGCTTCAAACCCTGACTATACCAGCTGCAAAAAGGTCCCTTGATACCAATTTTTGCTCCGGGGTATCTGTTGGGGGGGGGCCCCCCAGGTTTATTTTGCCCTGGGGCCCCATTGTTGCTTAAACCGGCCCTGATAATCTCCTTGACTGCCATGTGATGGGGGAAAGGAGGTGGGACTCACCTACACACAAACACACACAATATTACACAGAAGCTGCAACTACCCCCACCCCCAAAATTTCAATTTGCAAATCCTTGCTACCTGCATATCCAGAGAGCGAGCCTGCTCTAGCCCCACCCTCTCAGGCTCAAGCCCGTCCTCAGCAGAGTTCCTCCCACAGCAGGAAGCCAGGTACTCTCCCCAATGCGGCACCGGCTTCCTTCAGCGTTGCCTAGCAACGCTAATAACAGCACAGAGGCCCTTGTCTGTCATCTATTCAATGACAGTATGGGCTGCAGTGTGTAACACGGAGGGCACCGCTGTCGGGACTGCCCATACTACCGCTTTCACACACAAAAACACATTAGATGTGAAGGAGCCCATTGAGTAACTCGGGCTGTCAGGTCTGATGCGTCCGCATGTTTGAATTACATAGAACCAACAGTATCACACATAGTGGTTTATTCCCAGAATATATCTCAAGAATTACCTCTGCTTATCTGTCTTGGCTTAAAGGGGCACTATCACGAAAAATTTAAAATGTGTGTAAACACATACAAATAAGAAGTATGTTTCTTCCAGAGTAAAATTAGCCATAAATTACTTTTCTCCCATGTTGCTGTCACTTACAGTAGGTAGTAGAAATCTGACAAAACCGACAGGTTTTCAACTAGCCCATCTCCTCAAAAGGGATCCTCAGGGTTTTGTTTACAGTGGGATGCGAAAGTTTGGGCAACCTTGTTAATCATCATGATTTTCCTGTATAAATCGTTGGTTGTTACAATAATGAAAATGTCAGTTAAATATACCATATAGGAGACACACACAGTAATATTTGAGAAGTGAAATGAAGTTTATTGGATTTACAGAAAGTGCGCAATAATTGTTTAAATAAAATTAGGCAGGTGCATACATTTGGGCACTGTTGTCATTTTATTGATTCCAAACCCATTAGAATGAATTATTGGAACTCAAATTGGCTTGGTAAGCTCAGTGACCCCTGACCTACATACACAGGTGAATCCAATTATGAGAAATAGTATTTAAGGGGGTGAATTGTAAGTTTCCCTCCTCTTTTAATTGTCTCTGAAGAATAGCAACATGGGGATCTCAAAACAACACTGAAATGACCTGAAGACAGCCCCGTTTCTATGGGCGTGCAATCGCCCGGGGCGCTTAATTGTGCGGCTGGAGGGGGGCGCAGGAGCGGGGGGAACGGACTTCATAGTGATAACTCACTTTCTTCAGCCGTTCCCCCGCAGTTTCAATGTATTTCCTCTCCCGGCGTCCGTCGCCTGGTAACAGCGCCCCCTGTGATGACGTACCGCATGTCATCACAGGAAGCGCTGTTACTAATGAGACAGATGCCGGAAAAGGAAGGACATTGAAGCTGCATGGGTTCGGCGGAAGCAGGTGAGTTATAACTATTATGTCCTCTCCCCCCGCTGCTGCGCCCAACTAATGCCGCCCATACCTAGCTAAGCTATACTGCAGGAACCTACCTACTTAACCTAAACTGCAGGAACCTATACTGCGGGATCCTGCCTATCTAAACTAAACTGTGGTAACCTACCTAACTAACCCATACTGCGGGAACCTACCTAACTAACCCATACTGCTGGAACCTACCTATCTAACCCATACTGCGGGAACTTACCTAACTAACCTATACTGCGGGAACCTACCTAACTAACCTATACTGCGGGATCCTGCCTATCTAAACTAAACTGTGGGAACCTACCTAACTAACCCATACTACGGGAACCTACCTATCTAACCCATACTGCGGGAACCTACCTATCTAACCTATACTGCGGGAACCTATCTAACTAACCCATACTGCGGGGACCTACCTAACTAACCCATACTGCGGGAACCTACCTAACTAACCCATACTGCAGGAACCTACCTATCTAACCTATACTGCGGGAACCTACCTAACTAAGCCATACTGCGGGGACCTACCTAACTAACCCATACTGCGGGAACTTACCTAACTAACCCATACTGAAGGAACCTACCTATCTAACCTATACTGCGGGAACCTACCTATCTAACCTATACTGCGGGAAGCTACCTAACTAACCTATACTGCGGGAAGCTACCTAACTAACCTATACTGCGGGATCCTGCCTATCTAAACTAAACTGTGGGAACCTACCTAACTAACCCATACTGCGGGAACCTACCTAACTAACCCATACTGCGGGAACCTACCTATCTAACCCATACTGCGGGAACCTACCTAACTAAGCCATACTGCGGGGACCTACCTAACTAACCCATACTGCGGGAACTTACCTAACTAACCCATACTGAAGGAACCTACCTATCTAACCTATACTGCGGGAACCTACCTAACTAACCTATAGTGCGAGAACCTACCTAACTAACCTATACTGCGTGAACCTACCTAACTAACCTATACTGCGTGAACCTACCTAACTAACCTATACTGCGTGAACCTACCTATCTAACCTATACTGCAGGAAGCTACCTATCTAACCTTAACTGCAGGAACATACCTATCTAACCCATACTGGGGGAACGTACCTATCTAACCCATACTGGGGGAACCTACCTATCTAGCCTATACTGCAGGAAGCTACCTATCTAACCTTAACTGCAGGAACATACCTATCTAACCCATACTGGGGGAACGTACCTATCTAACCCATACTGTGGGAACCTACCTAACTAACCTATACTGCGGGAACCTACCTATCTAACCTATACTGCAGGAAGCTACCTATCTAACCTTAACTGCAGGAACATACCTATCTAACCCATACTGGGGGAACGTACCTATCTAACCCATACTGGGGGAACCTACCTATCTAGCCTATACTGGGGGAACCTACCTATCTAACCTATACTGCGGGCACCTACCTATCTAAACTATACTGCGGGCACCTACCTATCTAACCTAGAAACTGCCCTGCCTGAAGACAAAGATTGTTCACCATCATGGTTTAGGTGAAGGATACAGAGAACTGTCTTAGAGATTTCAGCTATCGGTTTCCACAGTTAGGAACATATTGAGGAAATGGAAGACCACAGGCTAAGTTGAAGTTAAGGTTCAGAGTGGCAGACCAAGAAAAATCTCAGATAAACAGAAGCGACAAATGGTGAGAACAGTCAGAGTCAACTCACAGACCAGCACCAAAGACCTACAACATCATCTTGCTGCAGATGGGGACTGCCCATGCTGCCGCTTTCACACATCTCTCTCCCCTCGTTCCCAGGCAGCAGAGACTGAGCTGCGCACCACCCCCGATGCCTATGCATGCAGCTCCTGCTGAAGACTTGCAAGTTGCAGAGCTGCATGTAGGCAAGAAGGAATATGGCAGGTGGGATGAGAGAGTGTGACAGAGTCACTAGCCTGGCTGTTACTGCTTGTGGCTAGCTGCGGAGCATGAAGCGGCCACCAGAGCGTGACGTAAGTGGCCGGGGGGAGTAAGTGATACGCATTTGATAGTGAAGAGGGACATTTGGGGAGCCGCCTTTGCCCCATACGGCGCTTGTAGGCACGTGCCTGCAGTGCCTAATGATAAATCTGGCCCTAGTATAAGCAGTTGCCAGGCAGCAGCAAGCAATTGTGTGCGTTTGGCAGTGTTTTCAGTGCCTATCAACTGCTCATGAAAAAGGGCCCTTAGATGGTTCTTGGGGTGCGGCGGCCAATCCCCTGATACATTGACGGGATATGTGGCTGGCAGATTGTCTCATCCGTCTCTCTCCCCCCCCACTCTGTGCTGCTCTAGGCCACACCATTGGTCCTCCTCTCCCCTCCATAGCAGCAGAATGTGTCTGTACAGAGGTCAGCCAAGGACTGTCGCCCAATGGTTCGAGTCCCAATTCTTGCAGGCGACATTCTTCGTATGTATGCAAGTAGTTTAACCTCCTTGGCGGTTATCATGAGTCAAGCTCGGGTTGGAGAAAACAAGCCAGGAGCGGTAATCGCAAGCATGACTCATGGTAACCGCCGGCAAGACAGTGCAGAGCATAGTGCACAGCAGATGTTTTCACTCACCTCCCGGGGGATCCGGACGCCGTTCTCCTTCCTGTCCTCCGAGTCTCTGCATCCCTCGGGTGAGATCGCCATTTGACGTCAGCAATCTCCCTGCAGGGTTACAGCACCACCCAGAGGACGGAGGGAGATCTGCAGCGGTTGATCCCAGGGAGGTGAGTAAGTTGAGGGGCTGCTGCAGGACTCTCTGCGGTGTGATTTTTTCCCGGTTTTAGGGTCTAAAAGCCTGCAAAAAAATTACACCGCTTTTAGAACCTAAAATCTGGAAAGAATCAGACCGCCAGGGGGGTTAAACCTCGTACTAGCCTCACCTTGGCTTTCAACCTGTCCTTCCTCCTCACACCGGTAGTTGGAGTTTATATGTTCACCCCGTGTGAGTAGGTACCCCCAGGCAGTCAGGTTTCCCCACACAAACAATATAGTGGCTGCACCCAACTTCATCCATTTTCCTGATTACATTTTGACTCTAACCCTGAGTCTGACCCTTCACCTGTCTTGAATCTTAGAGTGTAACTCCAGCTAATTTTATTTTGGAGAATAATTATTGGCTAAAACCTCTGTGGGGATTTTAATACTGTCTGTGTTCCTGTTGAAGAGATTCGCTTAGTTCCTGTTTTGTCGCTTTGTTTTCTGGAAATGAAACAAAGGAAATCTCAATTGAGAGAAGGGCAGCAACAAGAACATAACAGATTATTTTTTGTGTTTTCCACCCAAGTAAAACAAAATGGTTTTATTGTTGACATACCTCCACCTCACTTCCTGTATGTAAATGTGTGTGAACACATACAAATAAGAAGTATATTTCTCCCAGAGTAAAATAAGCCATAAATTACTTTTCTCCCATGTTGCTGTCACTTACAGTAGGTAGTAGAAATCTGACAGAACCAACAAGTTTTCAACTAGCCCATCTCCTCATAAGGGATCCTCAGGGTTTTGTTTTCAGTGAGATGCGAAAGTTTGGGCAACCTTGTTAATTGTCATGATTTTCCTGTATAAATCGTTGGTTGTTACAATAATGAAAATGTCAGTTAAATATACCATATAGGAGACACACACAGTAATATTTGAGAAGTGAAATAAAGTTTATTGGATTTACAGAAAGGGCGCAATAATTGTTTAAATAAAATTAGGCAGGTGTCATTTTATTGATTTCAAAACAATTAGAACGAATTATTGGAACTCTAACTGGCTTGGTGAGCTCAGTAACCCGACCTACATACACAGGTGAATCCAATTATGAGAAAGAGTATTTAAGGTAGTCAATTGTAAGTTTCCCTCCTCTTTTAATTTTCTCTGAAGAATAGCAAGATGGGGGTCTCAATACAACACTGAAATTACTTGAAGACAAAGATTGTTCACCATCATGGTTTAGGTCAGGCATGGGCAAACTTGGCCCTCCAGCTGTTGAGGAACTACAAGTCCTACAATGCATTGCAGGAGTCTGACAGCCACAGTCATGACTCATAAAGGCAAATGCATTTGCCCATGCCTGGTTTAGGTGAAGGATACAGAAAGTTGTCTGTAATGATGTGTCAGCATGAACAGAGTTCTGATTATCAGATGATCTGCAGTATCACCTATAATACTAATTATATGGTGATCTGCAGAATCACCAATAATACAGATCTACCAGACAGCTGATGAGATAGCTAATAGCAAGTATAGTGATTGGTGCAACATTAGTACTGATAGGTTTGGCTAAACCTTACCAGAGGAGCTGGTGGGTACTAACAGTACAGCGCCCCTCACCAGAGTCAAGGGCCCTCTAGTGAGAGTAGAGTGGTCAGACTAATCGAGTTGGCAACAGACAGACAGATGCAGTACAAAATCGGAAGGCAGAGACAGGAAGATATAACAGGCAGAGTCGGCAGCAAGATCAGATGGGCAGAGGTAATGAAGGTCACCCTCTGACTCTCGGTTCCTGATAAAACAGGTCTCATCTCAAAGTAAGAAAGACAGCGATTTCTGAAATTCTGAAAATCAGATTTGTGTCCTGAAAACTTTTCAGGGAGAGGCATTCTAGGCTCTATAACTGGAGGGGACTGCACTGGTGCGGTTGCAGTCTGGAGGGTCCGCACAACTCCAGACAGCTGGGTGATCTGAGTCTGTTGGGTATTGACCAACACGGTTAAATTGTTCACCGATGTGGTCAAGGCCTCAACCTGGCTACGCAGTGCGTCCATAGACATTGTGGTCTGCTGTTCTGTAATGATATGTGTCAGCATGAACAGAGTTCTAATTATCAGGTGATCTGCAGTGTCACCTATAATACAGATATATACCTGATTATATGGTGATCTGCAGAATCACCAATAATACAGATATACCAGAGAGCTGATGAGATAGCTAATAGCAAGTATAGTGATTGGTGCAACATTAGTACTGATAGGTTTGGCTAACCCTCACCAGAGGAGCTGGTGGGTACTAACAGTACAGCACCCCTCACCAGAGTCAAGGGTCCTCTGGTGAGAGTAGAGTGGTCAGACTAATCGAGTTGGCAACAGACAGACAGATGCAGTACATAATCGGAAGGCAGAGACAGGAAGATATAACAGGCAGAGTCGGCAGCAAGATCAGATGGGCAGAGGTACAGAATCACTGAGCGGAAGAGTAGTCAGAACGAGCCAGAGTCAAACACAGATAATAACACAGTAATGAAGTATCTTAATAGCTATCAAGCAATTCCTATCTTGTGTGAAATCCCCGGTTTCCTCCCGGATTAAAGCACACCGGAACTATCTAAGGTCTGAGCGCTAACACAAAGTATTCGCAACAGCAGACAAGTTGCGAGTGATTCAGCTAGGCTTATAAAGCAGAGGAGACCCCTTCGGCACGCCCCCTCCTATCAGCCAATGAGGAGCGTCGAGCGTCTCCTCTGACATCAGCCGACCGGCCGGTCAGCTGACGCGCCTCCTCCCCGCATAAAGGTCCCGACTGTGCGCGCGCGCACGCGGCAATGCAACCCTATGTGCGGATGACAGACCCGTCCTCGGCGTGCTAGACGCCCGAGGCATGGATACATTGCTTGGCAGAGAGCTGAAGGCAGCTGCGGTGGTAGCGCTGTTCACCGCAACTGTCTCTCCATTGTTTATTACACTGTCTCAGAGATTTCAGCTGTCTGTTTCCACAGTTAGGAACATATTGAGGAAATAGAAGACCACAGGTTAAGTTCAAGTTAAGGTTCAAAGTGGCAGACCAAAAAAAATCTTGTATAAGCAGAAGCGACAAATGGTGAGAACAGTCAGAGTCAACCCACAGACCAGCACCAAAGACCTACAACATCATCTTGCTGCAGATGGGGTCATTGTGCATCATTCAACCATTTGGCGCACTTTATATAAGGAGATGCTGTATGCGAGAGTGATGCAGAGGAAGCCTATTCTCCGCCCACAGGACAAACAGAGCCACCTGAGGTATGCTAAAGCACATTTGGACAAGCCTGCTTCATTTTGGAATAAGGTGCTGTGGACTGATGAAACTAAAATTGAGTTATTTGGGCATAACAAGGGGCGTTATGCATGGAGGAAAAACAACACAGCATTCCAAAAAAATACACCTGCTACCTACAGTAAAACATGGTGGTGGTTCCATCATGCTGTGGGGCTGAGTGACCAGTGCAGGGACTGGGAATCTTGTCAAAGTTGAGGGACACATGGATTCCACTCAGTATCAGCAGATTCTGGAGACCAATGTCCAGGAATCAGTGACAAAGCTGAAGCTGACAAGACAACGACCCTAAACACTGCTTAAAATCTACTAAGACATTAATGCAGAGGAACAAGTACAATGTTCTGGAATGGCCATCTCAGTCCCCAGACCTGAATATAATTGAAAATCTGTGGTGTGAGTTAAAGAGAGCGATCCATGATCAGAAGCCATCAAACCTGAATGAACTAGAGATGTTTTGTAAAGAGGAATGGTCCAAAATACTTTCAACCAGTATCCAGACTCTCATTGGAACCTACAGGAAGTGTTTAGAGGCTGTAATTTTTGCAAAAGTAGGATCTACTAAATATTGATTTCATTTCTTCTTTGTGGTGCCCAAATTTATGCACCTGCCTAATTTTGTTTAAACATTGCCTCATTGGCAGGGGCGTTCCAAGGATGCTAAGAGATCCGGAGCACTTTTGGGCACTCAAGTGAGGCCATGCACTAAATGTGGGTGTGGCCATGGGTGGGGCCAAATTTACATGAACTTAACAGCGGTCTAAGTAGACCTGCCCAGCAAAATGTTAGATAAAGAACCCTCTTCATTAATACAAAACAAAAATCCAGCAGATCACATAAATAAATGCCCATTGGGGCACCACAACTCACAGTCACAACACGCTCCCATAGAAGAACCACAGCTCCCTTCATGCCCCCATAAAGGCATCACAGCACCTAGCATGGCATCACAGCACCCAAAAGGCACCATAGCACCCAGCATACTCCCCATTGCTGTGTGCTGTGGTGCCATGCTGGGTGCTATGGTGTCTCTGTGGGGCACGCTGGGTACTCTAAGGCCATGTTGAGTGCTATGGTGCTATGTTGGGTGCTGTGTAGTGCCATGCTGGGTGCTGTGGTGCCTCTGTGGGGCATGCTGGGTACTGTTTGGTGCCATGCTGAGTGCTGGGGTGACTCTACTCTGCCTGGGGGACATCCAGGGCACCACAGAATAGATCCAGGACACGTGCCACTGATCTTTGGGACTAGCAACGCCCCTGCTCATTGGTATAGGGCCCTTGAAAAATATACATCTACCTAGTGGAGAAAGGGATTAAAGATTATAAAGGGTCACTGGGGATGCACTTAATTAATGCAGTACGGATATTAATTGCTAGAAAATGGAAGTCCCGACAGGCCCCCTCCATAAAGGAATGGTTTACTAAAGTAGACCAAATTTACTCGATGGAAGAACTTTCAAGTATAATCAATGGAAAAGAGAATCGGGGCTGGGACAAATGGCGAGAATTTAGAGAAACAGAAGAGTATTGGAGTAGTGAGATATAGGACTAATGGTGGGCTGGGATATTTTCCCCATGGGCAGGGAGACCTAAATGAATGAGATAAAGATGGAGGAATTGGATGGGGAATCTCGGGTAACTTTGAGGGACAGACTAGTGGGACCGGTGGGTATACACTTTTCGTGAATCTTAAACTCTTTGGGGGTGGACCTAACTTTCTCTTCAGTGACTTTTAGAGGGGACTTGTAACCAGAGGATGTGCTTTTAGTTTAGGCCCAATCCATAAGAAATAACCGAAGGAGACTGGACTCAGGATAGAATAGGAGTAGGAAGTGGGAAAAGAATGAGAACAGCCTCGGGAACAGTGGACATGGGTCAGATTTGGAGAAAGGGGATTTGGGGATGAAGGGAGGGATACTCTCTGGAATATAACTGTAATGACGCACTTTTTTGTAAGAAATTGGAAATATATATTTTTGGCCAAATAAAGAATTAAAAAAAATATATATCATCTATTTGGAGTATAAATTTAGGTCACTCTATTACCCACTCCTAGATTACACAGGCTCTTAACTATTTCAAGACCACCCCACGCCAATGGGCGTGGTCGCGGCGGCAGCCCCAGGACCGCCTAATGCCAATTGGCGTCAGGTCCTGGAGGCGGCAGCTGAAGGAGATCGCGTGCAGGGTGCGCGCGCGCATCTCCTTCTTGGGGGGCAGAGCCCCGCCCCATCTTCAGTCTCTGAGCGGCCATCGCCACTCGGGAGACTGTTAGACGGTGTGATCGCCGTCTATTTACACAGTACAGCTCTGCGATCAGCAGCAGCACTGAACTGGGGACAGCCGTGTGACATGGCTGTCCCCCTGGGGACAAGAGAGCGGTCGGCTCTCATAGGCAGAAGCCTATGACAGCCGATCACCGTGATTGGCAGCGGGGGGTGGGCAGGAGGGAGAGGAAAAAAAATTAAAAAAATATGTTTATTTAATTAAAAAAAATAGGAATAAATATTTGTATACCAAAAAAACAAACAACTGGGGGCCGATCAGACCCCACCAACCGAGAGCTCTGTTGTTGGGGAGAAAGGGGGGGGGGGAATCACTCGTCGTGTGCTGTGTTGTGCGGCCCTGCAGTGGCCAATTATGAAAAAAACAGCCTGGTCTTTAGGGGGGTTTACCACTGTGGTCCTCAAGTGGTTAAAATGGTCACCAAGAAATCTAAATGGGAGACTCATTGGGAACGCAATCAAAAGCGTTTTACTCAATGGTACTTAACCCCATGTAAACTAGCTTTCTTCTCTCCAAACTTGTCTCCCCTATGTTGGAAATGCTAAGAGGAAACAGGCACAATGATACACATGTTTTGGGAGTGCGGGGTAATTCACAAATGTTGGTTAGATACAGAAAATTGAATTTTCATTTAGGATCCAGCATTAGCAATTTTACTGATAGGCGTAAGGGATGGTCGAAAATGCCAATTTCTGCTTCCACGGAAAATATGCTTTCCGCCATAATTGCCGATTACCGCTACCGATTCCGCTTTCCGCTACCGATTTCCGCATTCCGATGTGGATTTTCTATGGAAATTTCCGCCAACTTACTTTAACATCGATTTTCTTAAAACCTACAAGATCTTTTTGAAAATATGTTTCCTTCTTGTTCCCACTCTTCTGCTTAACGTACCCTGAAATTTTTGAGTTTCTAGCATCGTAATTCGGAAATCGGTAATACAAGTGCGGTAGGTGAATTTTCACGGAAATCGCTGCCAACTTTAATATCGATTTTCTCAAAAACGTTGCTATTAACTGCTAAAGTTGGCGGCATACCGCATATCGGTACGGCGGATTTTCCGCATTTTACATTACAGTCAATGGTCGCTGACTTTAGCGGTTATTAGCAAAACCCCCGTAGGTGCTAGAAACACCAAATTTTCAGGGTATGTTAACCACTTGCCGACCGCCTTAAGCCGATGGGCGACGGCAAGGGCTGGGCCCAAACGACCGCAATACGCCCATCGGCGGTGGCGGCGGTGGTGGGTGTGGTTATGCGGCGATCGTGTCATTCGTGACGCGATCAGCCGCCAGCGACTGGCTCCGCCCCCCTCGCGCTGTAACCCGCCGGCCGTTCGGAAGCGCCGGCGGGTTACTAGCACCCGGATCGCCGCTCACAATGCGTATAATAGGCTTTGTAATGTATACAAAGCCTATTATACAGGCTGCCTCCTGCCCTGGTGGTCCCAGATTCCGAGGGACCACCAGGGCAGGCTGCAGCCACCCTAGTCTGCACCCAAGCAGACTGATTTCCCCCCCTGCCCCCTGATCGCCCACAGCACCCCTCAGAGCCCCCCTGAAAACCCCCCAGACCACTGTTTGCACCCAGTCACCCCCCTAATCACCCATCAATCACTCCCTGTCACTATCTGTCAAAGCTATTTTTTTTTAACCCTAAACTGCCCCCTGCTTCCTCCTGATCACCCCCCACCCCTCAGATTCTCCCCAGACCCCCCCCCCCTGACCCCCACCTGTGTACTGTATGCCTCTATCCCCCCTGTAATAACCCACTGATCACCTGTCAATCACCTGTCAATCACCCATCAATCACCCCCGTCACTGCCACCCATCAATCAGCTCCTAACCCGTCAATCAACCCAATCTGATCACCCACCCACACTGATAGATCGCCCGCAGATCCAACATCAGATCACCTCCCAAGTGTAGTGTTTACATCTGTTCTCTCCTCTAAACACCCATTAATCACCCATCAATCACCCCCTATCACCACCTGTCACTGTTACCCATCAGATTAGACCCTAATCTGCCCCTTGCGGGCACCCAATCAACCGCCCACACGCTCAGATTGCCCTCAAACCCCCCCCCCTTAT
Organism: Hyperolius riggenbachi; assembly: GCF_040937935.1. NCBI lineage: Eukaryota > Metazoa > Chordata > Amphibia > Anura > Hyperoliidae > Hyperolius > Hyperolius riggenbachi. The sequence continues at coordinate 32,457,489 of NC_090647.1, read as the reverse complement.
CATTTCACCAGTGCATTATTTACATCTGTTCTTTCCTGTAATAACCCACTGATCACCTGTCAATCACCTATCAATCACCCATCAATCACCCCCTGTCACTGCCACCCATCAATCACCCCCTGTCACTGCCACCCATCAATCAGCCCCTAACCTGCCCCTTGCGGGCAATCTGATCACCCACCCACACCAATAGATCGCCCGCAGATCCGACATCAGATCACCTCCCAAGTGCAGTGTTTACATCTGTTCTCTCCTCTAAACACACACTAATTACCCATCAATCACCCATCAATCACCCCCTATCACCACCTGTCACTGTTACCCATCAGATTAGACCCTAATCTGCCCCTTGCGGGCACCCAATCACCCACCCACACGCTCAGATAGCCCTCAGACCCCCCCTTATCAATTCACCAGTGCATTATTTACATCTGTTCTTCCCTGTAATAGCCCACTGATCACCTGTCAATCACCCATCAATCACCCCCTGTCACTGCCACCCATCAATCAGCCCCTAACCTGCCCCTTGCGGGCAATCTGATCACCCACCCACACCAATAGATTGCCCGCAGATCCGACGTCAGATCACCTCCCAAGTGCAGTGTTTACATCTGTTCTCTACCCTAAACACCCACTAATCACCCATCAATCACCCCCTATCACCACCTGTCACTGTTACCCATCAGATTAGACCCTAATCTGCCCCTTGCAGGCACCCAATCACCCGCCCACACGCTGTTATGATCACTTCTGCAGCAGGTACTGCTGGCAGTAGTAGTGCTGCAGCTCAGGCAGTTCTGATCTCTTTCCATGCAAGCTGCATAGCTTTGTCTGCCTTTTCCTGCTGTCAGCTTGTGACTGATTATCATTCACCTGTGTGGGAATCCGCATGTCTGCTCCCATTGGATGACCTCAGTATAAAGATCTGCTTCCTGCAGGGCTCCTTGGGCTATCATAGCTTCAGTGTAAGCCTGTCTTGCTGTTGCTTCAGCCCCAGATCGTGTTTCTTGTTCTAAAGATACTTTGCTGGTCTTGCATCATATATTGGTTCATTGCCAATATACATGCATACCAGCACGTTTATTATTTTCCTTGTATTCGTGTTACGTTGATACATCAGTGTCGCTGATGTATACCTACACGAACTGTTTATATCCTGTGTTCATTTAGTCAGCTTTCCAGCACGTTTTGGTAGTTTGCGCGTATCGTGATCACCCGTGCTGAGTTAGTTATCCTGCTCCTGGTTCTGTTTGTGGATTGCGTTCATCTCTGCGAAGAGATAACGAATCCTTCTGAATCCTGTTCTGTTACCGTTTGTGGATTGCGTTCATCTCTGCGAAGAGATAGCGAATCCTTCTGAGTCCTGTTCCCTGTGTTGCTCCAGTCCTAGTCAGTGTTCCTGCTTATGTCATATATCGGTTCATTGCCGATATATACATATGTTAGTCAGACGTTACAAATAGTTTCATTGATAGCTGTAATTGTAATACGCTAGGAAAACATACTTATTGTATATTTGTCTGTGTTACGTTCATCTATCTCGATTCTGCTATTTCCTGACTATCCTGTCCTGTCCTTGTGAGGCACGCCATCGCTGCAAACACATTGGCTGCCTCACTCCAGTCAGTCTTGTTGTGGACGCTTGCTGTCACCAAGTAGCGGCTAGTTAGCAAGCGTTCATTCTGTCTACCTGTCCTGGTCTCCTCAGTTCTGGTTTATGCGCTCCGCGCTACCTTGCTCTGAGACGCTATCGCGAAAGTATTGTTTGTGGCTGTCGGATCTGCACCGGCTCTGTGCGCCACAATCTCCTGTTAGAGTCAGTCCTCTCCTCCACTAAACTGGGGATATCCTGATTCCTGGTGCTAGTGTGTGTACCTCCTGCACGTCAGCTCATGCGTTGCATGCTGACTGTGGAGAATACACCACCAAGCCTAACATTATGATAGCCCCATTACCAATCCCCATTGTGGGGGGGATTTCCAGAAATCATGACACTGTTTGTCAGGGGTCCTGCTCCTTTAAAAAATTTGAAAAGCTTGGCCCTGAAGTCACAGACACATTTATACCAGAATTGGTTAAGGTTTTGGCCAATCCCGACTTTCGGGCTTCTGCAATTTCTACCTGGTCTGATTGGATCGTTTGCGCTCTTTTTAAGGGCAAGCTTTTTGATTGGGCAATCGATGTTTTAGATCACACTCAGTTTAGACAAAGTCCTTTGCAATTTATAGCTTTTGTAATTCACAATTGGTTGCGCATAGATCCATTGCCTTTTCCTCTTAAGGAGCTTTTGGCAGCAGGTCAATCAGCTGCTCCTTCAATTGCTTGCAAAAATAATCAGCAAGCAGAGAGTAGTTCTGATCATTTCCCTTCAGCTTTGAATAAATCGTCAAAGGCAGCAGGGTCTAAAGCCAAACGTAAACGTTCTAAGAAACGTGTACGAGCAGCAGAGTTGTTATCCTTAGCGACTGCGCATCAGACCTGTAATGAGATTCTGCCATTAACGGATAATGAAATGCAATTGTCTTTCGGGGGAGTTAAGTGGACTTATGAAACTACTAATGAACTTTCATCACTGGCCAAGGAAAATAAAGATTTTTGTCTAAAAGAATTATCTGAGTATGATTATGAAGAGATATTACAGAGTATTGAACAGATCAATTCATTCGTGCAGCAAGGGAAATTTGCATACACTACAGTTCAACACTTGCTACAAGTATTGGAGATCCTTAGGAATAAGAAATCTGCCAATCGCCTGCTAAATAACCCTATACATGTTCCTGCCACAATCTGTGATCAGCCTGAATGTTCAGATGTTAAGTATGCATGGGATCCTCCATTTGAGAAAGGAGAGATGGAAGCCCTGGTCTGTGAATGGAAGCGTGATTCAAGTTCATTTTGTCAATTCTACAGTGCAAAAAGTGAATTAGTATTGAATGCGTGCATTAAGTCTGCCTATAACCTAATAAAAACTGGTGTGTGTGGGTATGACTTTGTGACTCCATTGAGCGATGTGTGGGAAATGATTTTTGATGATTTTTATGTGATTCAGTCAGTAGATACCAGGGAAAGTACCCTGTCAGTTGGAGACTGTCCCACTTCTCCAGTTCCTGAGTCCCAACCTTGTCCAGTGAATGTTCCTGTAATTCCACCCTGTACCATGGATAACTCAGTGTTACTTCCCAGTAAAACAGAAGCTACTGATATTTCCTTAACCTTGCCCTGCACAAATTTATCAGCAGAGGTTCCAGAGGTCCTGCTGACTTCTGAGTCCAGCCTAGCCAGTACTCATGAGTCTTTGTTCAGTGAAACAGACATCAGAAAATCTTTGCCTGCCTCTGCAAACACTTCTGTAGAATTTACCTGTGTTAATAAAGTTCAACTCCTGTCTGATCCAGCAGATGCCAATAGATGCACTACATTAGTTTCTAAATCCCAGCAATCCTGTCTAGAAACCTCAGAACCCCAGCATCTGAATTTCCCAATCTTACAATTGAATAGTGATTCAGATGTGCAAACATTGTGTCTTGATCTTCCTGTTTCTACACCTCGCTCTAGTTTCGTGAATAGCTCAAAGCATTTGCTATGTGAACCCGAAATCGCAGAATTATTACCTTGTTCAGAAAATGTTCCAGTAAATTTGCCCTGTACCATGAATTGTGCAGTAGATCTCTCCAATGAAGCTCAGGTCACAGAATCATTGTGCTGTCCAGCAGGTGCTTCCATGGTTTTGCCCTGCAATATGGACTATTCAGTGATCCTGTCCAGTGAAGCTGTGGTCGCAGAGTCTCATGCTTCACCCTGTACTTTGGATACTTCAGACCCTCTAGCAGAGGAGTCTGAGGCACTGCTTACTTCAGTTGGTGTTGCAGTAATATTCACTTGTTTAGCAGCTGTTTTGGAATTACAGTCTGCTCTAGTAAAACTTGATGAATATCTGCCCAGTGAAGCAGAAGCCATTGAAACATTGTCTTTGTCAGCAAGCGTTTTTGATACCTTGCCCTACATACAGTCTGATTTAGCTAATGATGTTGAGTCCCTCTCTGATATTACTGTAGCCAGGGAACTTCAGCCCTGTCCTCTAAATGTTTCAGAAGTCTTGCCCTGTAACATGGATGATTCTGATTCTCTGGAAAGGGTAATAGTAATCTCAGAATTTCAGTCCGGTTTGATGAGTGTTCCTGAAACCCAGCCCTGTATCCTGAAAAATTCTGGTTCTCTGGCCGGTGTGGCAGAAGTTCCAGAGTCCCCTTCCTGTCTAGTGAATCCCTCAGTTTTGCCTAGTCCAGTGGGGGTTTCTGCAATACTGACTTGTTCTGCAGCCCCTCATGAGCTCCAATCCAGTATATTAGATGAGTCTCTGTCCAGTCCAGAGGAAGTTGTGGAGTCCCTATCTAGTTCAGTGCGTACATCAGAAGAGTTGTCCTGTCTTATTAGTGCCCCGGAACCTGATTTGTTAATAACCTTGCTGGAATCAGCGACATCTAAGTCTAATCCGGCATTCTTTTGTGAGAGTCCAGTAGTTGCGAAGTCTAGTCATGATGGATTTTTTTTGGCCAGTCCTGGTTTTGGTCCTATCTTGGCTGACCCTGAGGCTCACAGTTCCTTGACATGCCCAGAGGTTTCTCTTGTGCCAGTGTACCCAGATGTGCTTTGTGTGCCAGAATGCCCAAGTGTGTCTAAGGTGTTAGCGTGCTCAGATGCTTCCTTAGGAGAGACATGTTCTGATGTTGCCAGTCTGCCTGCATGCCCAGAGATGGTTCTGGTCCTTGAAAGCCCTGATCTTGATATTTGTCCTTGTAACCCTGTCTCGGGAATTGCCCTAGGTTCCATAGGGGTTCTTGATAGTTCTCCATGTGAGCCTAAAGGGCGTTCTGACCTTTTGGGATCTCTGTGGAACTTCAAAGTGTTCTGGGAGATCTCTGAGGAAACTTGTCCTGGTACCTTGGATTGGTTCAACAGTGGGTTTTGTGTTGGTAAGGACAGTTCCGGTGGGCATTGCAAAGGCTTTGGCATTTTTGGACGGTCCCTGGAAGGCAGTGGGTATCGCTCAGAGAGCTTCGGGGCAGTGCTGGTCGTAATGGAAAATTCTACGCTTACGGATCATTACGCGTAATTTTACGCTATTACGCATTACGCAATTACGGTTACGGCGTAGGAAATTATCTACGGTACATCACTGTAATTACGCGTAAACTTACGCAGTTACGCGTAAGGATACCGTAATGTAGGCGCTTACACTATGATGTTACGCGTAGTGCCGTAATACCCATTATTGCGTATTTTTTTACGCATACGGACGATATGTACGCAATAGCAGTCAATGTGACAGTTATTGCGTACATATCATTCGTATGCATCAAAACGTACGCTTATACTGAAGGGCGGGAGAAGATACTATTGGTTGCTTAGGATGTTAGTACGTTAGTAATTACGCGTAAAATTACGCGTAAGTGTTCGTAAAATTACGCATACCTAGCAATTACGGTAGACAGTGTAATTACGATACCACTTTACTGCTTACGCGTAAATAATTACGCGTAAGACCGTAATTTACGCATAGCGCTTACGCGTAAATTTATATTGAATTACGATGCGTAATTACACTCATGTGTAATTTCGGCCCAGCACTGCTTCGGGGGGCTTTCTTCTGGAAATCATGGTTCTGATGGGTGTCACACTGGGGCTTGTAGTACTAATAGGCATGGTTCTGTAGGTTCTGGTTCTGATGGGTCCAGTCTTGTGATGACTGATTCTGGATTTTGGTCTTGCCGGGCTGTCCCGGTCATCATGAATAATCAGTTAGGTTATTTCCTTGGGAATGTCAGTTTTGAAAGGTGTCTAATATCCGCCTTTAAAGGAGGGGGTACTGTTATGATCACTTCTGCAGCAGGTACTGCTGGCAGTAGTAGTGCTGCAGCTCAGGCAGTTCTGATCTCTTTCCATGCAAGCTGCATAGCTTTGTCTGCCTTTTCCTGCTGTCAGCTTGTGACAGATTATCATTCACCTGTGTGGGAATCTGCATGTCTGCTCCCATTGGATGACCTCAGTATAAAAATCTGCTTCCTACAGGGCTCCTTGGGCTATCATAGCTTCAGTTTAAGCCTGTCTTGCTGTTGCTTCAGCCCCAGATCGTGTTTCTTGTTCTAAAGATACTTTGCTGGTCTTGCATCATATATTGGTTCATTGCCAATATATATGCATACCAGCACGTTTATTATGTTCCTTGTATTCGTGTTATGTTGATACATCAGTGTCGCTGATGTATACGTACACAAACTGTTTATATCCTGTGTTCAGTTAGTCAGCTTTCCAGCACGTTTTGGTAGTTTGCGCGTATCGTGATCACCCGTGCTGAGTTAGTTATCCTGCTCCTGGTTCTGTTTGTGGATTGCGTTCATCTCTGCGAAGAGATAACGAATCCTTCTGAATCCTGTTCTGTTACCGTTTGTGGATTGCGTTCATCTCTGCGAAGAGATATCGAATCCTTCTGAGTCCCGTTCCCTGTGTTGCTCCAGTCCTAGTCAGTGTTCCAGCTTATGTCAAATATCGGTTCATTGCCGATATATACATATGTTAGTCAGACGTTACAAATAGTTTCATTGATAGCTGTAATTGTAATACGCTAGGAAAACATACTTATTGTATATTTGTCTGTGTTACGTTCATCTATCTCGATTCTGCTATTTCCTGACTATCCTGTCCTGTCCTTGTGAGGCACGCCATCGCTGCAAACACATTGGCTGCCTCACTCCAGTCAGTCTTGTTGTGGACGCTTGCTGTCACCAAGTAGCGGCTAGTTAGCAAGCGTTCATTCTGTCTACCTGTCCTGGTCTCCTCAGTTCTGGTTTATGCGCTCCGCGCTACCTTGCGCTGAGACGCTATCGCGAAAGTATTGTTAGTGGCTGTCGGATCTGCACCGACTCTGTGCGCCACAATCTCCTGTTAGAGTCAGTCCTCTCCTCCACTAAACTGGGGATATCCTGATTCCTGGTGCTAGTGTGTGTACCTCCTGCATGTCAGCTCATGCATTGCATGCTGACTGTGGAGAATACACCACCAAGCCTAACACACGCTCAGATTGCCCTCAGACCCCCCTTTATCAATTCGCCAGTGCATTATTTACATCTGTTCTTCCCTGTAATAATCCACTGATCACCTGTCAATCACCCCCTGTCACTGCCACCCATCAATCACCCCCTGTCACTGCAACCCATCAATCAGCCCCTAACCTGCCCCTTGCGGGCAATCTGATCACCCACCCACACCATCAGATTGCCCCATACCTACCCTCAGATCACCTCCAAAGTGCAGTGTTTACATCTGTTCTGCCATCTAATCACCCACTGATCACCCATCAATCACCCATCAATCAGCCCCTGTCACTGATACCCATCAGATTAGACCCCTATCTGCCCCTAGGGCACCCAATCACCCGCCCACACCCTCAGAACGCCCTCAGACCCCAGCCCTGATCACCTCGCCAGTGCATTGCTTGCATCTATTTCCCCCCTCTAATCACACCTTGAGACACCCATCAATCACCTCCTGTCACCACCTGTCACCCCCTACCACACCTACCCATCAGATCAGGCCCTAATTTGCCCCGTGTGGGCTCCTGATCACTCGGCCAAACCCTCAGATCCCCCTCAGACCCCCTTCCGATCACCTCCCCAGTGCATTGATTGCATCTATTTTCCCCTCTAACCACCCCCTGAGACACCCATCAATCACCTCCTGTCACCCCCCTAGCACTCCTATCCATCAGATCAGGCTCAATACAACCTGTCATCTAAGAGGCCACCCTGCTTATGACCGGTTCCACAAAATTTGCCCCCTCATAGACCACCCTTCATCAAAATTTGCAGATGCTTATACCCCTGAACAGTCATTTTGAGAAATTTGGTTTCCAGACTACTCACGGTTTTGGGCCCGTAAAATGCCAGGGCAGTATAGGAACCCCACAAGTGACCCCTTTTTAGAAAAAAGACACCCCAAGGTATTCTGTTAGGTGTATGATGAGTTCATAGAAGATTTTATTTGTTGTCAAAAGTTAGCGGAAATTGATTTTTATTGTTTTTTTCACAAAGTGTCATTTTTCACTAACTTGTGACAAAAAATAAAATCTTCTATGAACTCACCATGTCTTCTTTCTAAAATGGGGTCACTTGTGGGGTTCCTATACTGCCCTGGCATTTTAGGGGCCCTAAACCGTGAGGAGTAGTCTAGAAAACAAATGCCTCAAAATGACCTGTGAATAGGACGTTGGGCCCCTTAGCGCACCTAGGCTGCAAAAAAGTGTCACACATGTGGTATCGCCGTACTCAGGAGATGTAGTATAATGTGTGTTGTGGTGTATTTTTACACATACCCATGCTGGGTGGGAGAAATCTCTCTGTAAATAGACAATTGTGTGTAAAAAAATCAAAAATGTGTCATTTGCAGAGATATTTCTCCCACCCAGCATGGTTATATGTAAAAATACACCACAAAACATATTATACTACTTCTCCTGAGTACAGCGATACCACATGTGTGACACTTTTTTGCAGCCTAACTGTGCTAAGGGGCTCAAAGTCCAATGAGTACCTTTAGGATTTCACAGGTCATTTTGAGACATTTGGGTTCAAGACTACTCCTCACGGTTTAGGGCCCCTAAAATGCCAGGGCAGTATAGGAACCCCACAAGTGACCCTATTTTAGAAAGAAGACTCATTGGACTTTGGGCCCCTTAGCGCAGTTAGGGTGCAAAAAAGTGCCACACATGTGGTATCGCCGTACTCAGGAGAAGTAGTATAATGTGTTTTAGGGTGTATTTTTACACATACCCATGCTGAGTGGGAGAAATATCTCTATAAATAGACAATTGTGTAAAAAAAAACAAAAAAAACAAAAACTTTGTCAAAAAAATGACTTTTTTAATTTTTCAAATAAAGTAAAATTTCCTATACATTTGAGCGTGAAAGTTATTCTGCTACATGTCTTTGATTAAAAAAAAAAAAACATTCAGTGTATATATTTATTGGATTGGGTAAAAGTTATAGCGTTTATAAACTATGGTGCAAAAAGTGAATTTTCCCATTTTAAAGCATCTCTGACTTTTCTGACCACCTGTCAGGTTTCATGAGGTGCTAAAATTCCAGGATAGTATAAATACCCCCCAAATGACCCCATTTTGGAAAGAAGACATCCCAAAGTATTCACTGAGAGGCATGGTGAGTTCATAGAAGATTTTATTTTTTGGCACAAGTTAGCGGAAAATGACACTTTGTGGCAAAAAAAAAGTTTCCATTTCTTCTAACTTTCGACAAAAAAAAATGAAATCTGCCACAGACTAACTATGCTCCTCTCTGAATACCTTGAAGTGTCTACTTTCCAAAATGGGGTCATTTGTGGTGTGTGTTCACTGTCCTGGCATTTTGGGGGGTGCCTAATTGTAAGCACCCCTGTAAAGCCTAAAGATGCTCATTGGACTTTGGGCCCCTTAGCGCAGTTAGGCTGCAAAAAAGTGCCACACATGTGGTATTGCCATACTCAGGAGAAGTAGTATAATGTGTTTTGGGGTGTATTTTTACACATACCCATGCTGGGTGGGAGAAATATCTCCATGAATGACAATTTTTTGTTTTTTTTTACACAATTGTCTATTTATAGAGATATTTCTCCCACTCAGCATGGGTATGTGTAAAAATACACCCTAAAACACATTATACTACTTCTCCTGAGTACGGCGATACCACATGTGTGGCACTTTTTTGCACCCTAACTGCGCTAAGGGGCCCAAAGTCCAATGAGTACCTTTAGGATTTCACAGGTCATTTTGAGACATTTGGGTTCAAGACTACTCCTCACGGTTTAGAGCCCCTAAAATGCCAGGGCAGTATAGGAACCCCACAAATGACCCCATTTTAGAAAGAAGACACCCCAAGGTATTCTGTTAGGTGTATGATGAGTTCATAGAAGATTTTATTTTTTGTCACAAGTTAGCGGAAAATGACACTTTGTGAAAAAAAAACAATTAAAATTAGTTTCCGCTAACTTGTGACAAAAAAAAATCTTCTATGAACTCACCATACTCCTAACGGAATACCTTGGGGTGTCTTCTTTCTAAAATGGGGTCATTTGTGGGGTTCCTATACTGCCCTGGCATTTTAGGGGCTCTAAACCGTGAGGAGTAGTCTTGAACCCAAATGTCTCAAAATGACCTGTGAAATCCTAAAGGTACTCATTGGACTTTGGGCCCCTTAGCGCAGTTAGGGTGCAAAAAAGTGCCACACATGTGGTATCGCCGTACTCAGGAGAAGTAGTATAATGTGTTTTAGGGTGTATTTTTACACATACCCATGCTGAGTGGGAGAAATATCTCTATAAATAGACAATTGTGTAAAAAAAAACAAAAAATTGTCATTCATGGAGATATTTCTCCCACCCAGCATGGGTATGTGTAAAAATACACCCCAAAACACATTATACTACTTCTCCTGAGTATGGCAATACCACATGTGTGGCACTTTTTTGCAGCCTAACTGCGCTAAGGGGCCCAAAGTCCAATGAGCATCTTTAGGCTTTACAGGGGTGCTTACAATTAGGCACCCCCCAAAATGCCAGGACAGTGAACACACACCACAAATGACCCCATTTTGGAAAGTAGACACTTCAAGGTATTCAGAGAGGAGCATAGTTAGTCTGTGGCAGATTTCATTTTTTTTTGTCGAAAGTTAGAAGAAATGGAAACTTTTTTTTTGCCACAAAGTGTCATTTTCCGCTAACTTGTGCCAAAAAATAAAATCTTCTATGAACTCACCATGCCTCTCAGTGAATACTTTGGGATGTCTTCTTTCCAAAATGGGGTCATTTGGGGGGTATTTATACTATCCTGGAATTTTAGCACCTCATGAAACCTGACAGGTGGTCAGAAAAGTCAGAGATGCTTTAAAATGGGAAAATTCACTTTTTGCACCATAGTTTATAAACGCTATAACTTTTACCCAATCCAATAAATATATACACTGAATGTTTTTTTTTTTTTTAATCAAAGACATGTAGCAGAATAACTTTCACGCTCAAATGTATAGGAAATTTTACTTTATTTGAAAAATTAAAAAAGTCATTTTTTTGACAAAATTCATGTCTTTTTTGATGAATATAATAAAAACTGAAACTCGAAGCAGCAATCAAATAGCACCAAAAGAAAGCTGTATTAGTGACAAGAAAAGGAGGTAAAATTTATTTAGATGGTAGGTTGTATGACCGAGCAATAAACCGTGAAAGCTGCAGTGGTCTGAATGGAAAAAAAGGCTCTGGTCCTTAAGGGGCGAAAAGACTGTGGTCCTCAAGTGGTTAAGCAGAAGAGTGGGAACAAGAGGAAACATTTGTAGTTTTTGAGAAAATCGATGTTAAAGTTGGCAGCGATTTCCAAGAAAATCCACCTACCGCACTTATCGTATTACCGATTTCCGAATTCCGATACGGAAATGCAATTTCCAATCGGAAATTCGGAAATTACATTTCCGCGGACCCTGAACGAACATCTCTAATAGGCATTAACTAATTCAGGATAGACATTCGTCCTTTGATTGGCCACACCTTACTAGCAGCTAACCATCTCATTGCATCCAACTGGAGGTTACAAGATGTCCCGTCACTTTCCCACCTGATCACTCTTGTTAGAAGAAATCTACAGTCAGGAATGTCTAGACATTTATACACCGTGTAAGGGCCTATTTCCACTACACGCAGATTGGATGCAGATTGGATGCAGAATAACTGACTCCAATGAAAGCCTATGGGCCTGTTTCCACTAAACGCAATTTTTCTAATGCAGATTTTCCCATAGGCATACATTGTGGTCAGTTTTTCTGCATCCATTCTGCATCTAATCTGTATCCAATCTGCGTGTAGTGGAAACAGGGCCTAACTCATAAATATTGCTTGTATCAACCCATACACTAAGCAATATTATTGAAATAATTATTACCATTAATTACAAACTGTTAAAGTTCAGAGTAAGTATTGCTCTAAAGTACGAAAATTTAGGGCTCGGTCACCCTAGGGGCGTTTTCGTCCTTTTTTCAAGCAAAGGCAATTTTTTAAATTGCCCACAAAACGCTTGTTCAATGAATCTCTATGAGAAGGTTCATATCAGCGTGGTTAGTGTGCTGTGCGTTCAGCATAACGGTGCCTGGACCATTTTTTAATTTTTTTTTTGCTATAATGGGAGGTATAGAAAGAGCGCTAAATGCTCACAAAACCGCTTTATGTGGCAATTACGTTCAAGATTTTTAGAATAAATACATTGTATTTATTCTTTTCCGGGTCACAGAGTTCACTTACTGACTTGCGTCAGGAGTGAATTACAAACCTCTCTGGAAAAGCGCTTAGAAAAGCACTTTTACCAGAAACGCAGCGCGCAGTGGAGCGCCGGGAGGGGGACAGAAAACCACACAAATACGTAGAATGCTTGTGTTTTGGATTTTAGGTGTGAATGAGGCCCAAGACCCCTGATATAGTTTACTAGGCCACGTTGGCTGATGGTGTAATGGTTAAGGGCTCTGCCTCTGACACAGGAGACCAGGGTTCGAATCTCGGCTCTGCCTGTTCAGTAAGCCAGCACTAATTCAGTAGGAGACCTTTGGCAAGTCTCCCTTACACTACTACTGCCAATAGAGCGCGCCCTAGTGGCTGCTGCTCTGCTCTGGCGCTTTGAGTCCGCAAGGAGAAAAGCGCAATATAAATGTTATTTGTCTTGTTATGTGTTGTGTGGTTTTTATTATTGCTGGAAAAGTTTGCATCTTTCAATTAACAATGTTCCCTGTCTGCAAATGGAAGATCTTTGTAACCGGCACTAGATGCAGCTGGCAGCCTAGGTGGGGTTAGGTGGTTCACCTACTGTGCCTCCAGAAAACAGCGTATTCGTAGCTTCAATGGAAGGAGAGAGTCCGGGCACCAGAGGTGTTGCAAAATCCACTCATTTATTTCATCCCCACCCGGGATGTCTGAGGAAGCGAGCGTTAAGCTCGCGAAACGGCTGTCAGACTTAGCCCTATTGTGTGTTCGGTCGGGTGGGGATGAAATAAATGAGTGGATTTTGCAACACCTCTGGTGCCCGGACTCTCTCCTTCCATTGAAGCAATGTTCCCTGTCTGTTAGGCTTTCCAGTCTCCTAAGTCCCTTTTACTGGAAAACATATTTACATTCTCATTAGATGTTCAGCCCAAAGCGGCCATGTTAATGAACATTAGATGAGAAAAATGTTACATATTGAATGGACATTGTTCCTAACAACAGTTAGCTATGCTATATGTTTTTTTTAAAATATCATTGTTATTTTTTGTATCAGCTAAAGTATTTTCTTTATTCTATATATCACAGTATATTCTCTGTATGTTTTGTTGATCTTCAATAAAAAACAATTATATAAAAAAATAAATAAGTGTATCTAATTCAATTTAAAAATGCACTTGAACTTTCGCAAAACGACAATTTGTTTCTGCATTCCCACATACTGTCATTAAATATGAATTGCACATCACATACAAATCAGACCTGCAGCGTGAATTTAAAAGGCAAAACAAGCACACACACAAAAACAAAGAAAAATAACCCCCCCACCTAAAAAAATAAAACAAAACAAACGTGATGCCATTGAAATAAGTTGTATAACAAAACAAAATCACACAAACGCAGAATGCACACTAATTTGGGGCCGAAAAGATTGTTTTCCTAGGTCCATTGGTGAAAGTTTTGAAATTTTAAGTCACATTACACATTTTCTTTAAGGGTTTGCAGCCTGCTCTGCATTTGTTCTGTGTTTATTTGTGTTTTTATATTCTTTTGAAAGAATTTAATCCAATCCAATCCAATCCTTTGTATAGCGCTTTTCCCCTCTTGGGCTCAAAACGCTCGTATGCTGTACTTTACGACAATTTATCAGATGGCATGAAAACCCATTTTGCAGAAAACAGACAAAACCGCTATCCCAGTGGAACCTTTTGGCCTTGGGGAAAACAAAATCTAGAGGCCCTTTCATGGTAGCCCCAGTCCAAATCTTATTACGCATCCCAAATATATAGGTTAATATTAAGGAATCTATAGTAGTAATGAGTGTACAGCAGGCAGAACAATAATGAAAGCTGATTTTACATTTTCTCATTGACTTTAATAAGAAAATGTAATAAGCTGTCTTTCTCACAGTATTGAAGCCAGACTCCCCAAACTTGACACGGCCGGTCATTGGGTGACTGGGGTTAAAATTCAGGAAAAGTGGGTGGAGCCTAAAACAGTTTACCAAATGTAAGCCTTTCATTTTAAATAGGAAATTTTAAACTGAAACCATTCTTAGACTGCTAATGGTCGGGTCCTCATACGACACAGTCAGTCATAGGGTGACTGAGCTCACAATTGGACAAAATCAGATTGGACCAATCAAATTGCCCAATTGGTCTAATGGTGGCCACTAATGATCCAATCTTTTTCATCCAATCTGACATATTCTAAGTGATATAAGGGACTGCCTGAAGTATTCATTCAATATATTCACACTCAGTTTACCCTTCTACTACATACATTTGGTAAGATTGGACAAAAAAGATTGTATCATTAGTAGCCACCATTAAGGTGACTAGTCCAGTCTGATTGGTCCAATGGATAGGGAACTGGCTAATGGGTAGAAAACAAAGAGTTGTGGTCAATGGATCGTACTCAAAATGGGAGATTGTTAGCAGTGGGGTCCCACAGGGGTCTGTTCTGGGTCCAGTGCTCTTCAATTTATTTATTAATGACCTAGTAGATGCAGTAGTGAGCAATGTTGCTATTTTTGCAGATGATACAAAATTGTGCAGAATCATCAACTCTCAGGAAGATAGTGTCATATTGCAACAGAATCTGGATAGGATGGCTATATGGGCACATACATGGCAGATGAAATTCAATGTTGACAAATGAAAAGTCATGCATTTTGGACGTACTAATGGTCTAGCAGCATACAAAATAAATGGTATACAGTTGGGGACATCAAACTTGGAGAAGGACTTAGGAGTACTCATTGACAACAAGTTAAATAATTGTACTCAATGCCAAGCAGCTGCAGCTAAAGCTAACAAAATTTTGGGATGCATTACAAGGGAAATAAAAACTCGAGATGCTAGCATAATATTGCCCCTGTTTAACTCTCTAGTAAGGCCACATCTGGAATAGGGAATTCAGTTCTGGGCACCACATTACAAAAAAGATATTGCAGTTTTAGAGCAGGTGCAGAGACGAGCAACAAAATTGATACGTGGGATGGAAGGTCTCACTTATCAAGAAAGGTTAGATAAACTGGGTGTAACGATCGGTGTAACACAGAGAGGGTCTGATTACCGGTGAACTGCAGTATCACCGAGAATACAGAATATACCCGATTATTGATGATCTGCAGTATCACCGATAATCAGATATATCTACTAACCTCTGGACACCTGAGATAACAAGTGAGTGTAGAGTGCAACAGCAATATTTTGAGTACTGCACAGTAGAATGTGCCTTCCGTTGGCCTAGACTCTCCCTGGGGAGGAGCTAGGCTGAGAGTAGGAAGGACAGAGTGTGAGTGACACCAGAGAGAGGGTGTCACTAACAGGTCTGGGAACTGCCTCTAACAGTAAGGCCAGTTCTCGAGGTCGGGCAAGCCAGGTCGTTAACACACAGACAGATAAGGTACAGATTTCAGGAGACAGATACGGAATCCAATGAACAGGCAGGGTTAGGCAACGGAGTATCAGAATAGCAAAGTACAGAATCAGGAGGCAAATACCGAGTCCAGGAACGAGCAGAGTTTGGCAACAGGATATTAGAAATAGCAAGGTACAGAATCAGAGTTCAGGAGGATAGTCAGGCAAGCAGAAGATCATAACAAATAATACAGTTCAATATTCCTAACACTAAGGTGTGAGCTCCGTGATCATCAACACCTTTGGAAACTATGCTAGAACACAGATACTGACAAGGTCTGAGTGCTACCACGTAGTGATCGCAACGCCAGACACCAGAGAACTGACCAGCTCCCAGTATATATACATCAGCGCCTCCAGCGCCTCCCCTAAGTGCTGGACCAATGAAAAGTGGTGGAAATGTCAGCTGACCAGCTTGGTCAGCTGACCTTCTTCTGGCTGTCATATAAACTCTGCCTCTCAGCGCGCGCGCGCGTCATTCTGAACCTGTGTGGACTATCAGCCCCAGCCACACCAGTCACGCTTTGCAATGTCTCTCCTGGCCTGCAAGCGGGGTGAGCCGCACCGCTATCAGCACATGCGGTGGCCTCCCCGCGCCTGGTCAGACTGTCAGTAGCAGGCCTGTGCGCGCAAACCGCCGCGTCAGACGCGGCGGTTTCTCCGCGTTCCGCTATGCCAGCCGTGGAAACAGCCACCTCATCCTGCGTCCATGCGGCGTCTTTTCCGCGTTTCTTCACAGTACCCCCCCCCCCCCCCCTGAGGAGTGGACTCCGGACAGCTCCTTCCAGGCTTCTCAGGATGTAAAGCGTGGAATTCCCTTTTCAGCTTGTCAGCATGCATGCGACATTCAGGTACCCATGATCTCTCCTCAATACCATACCCTTTCCAATGAACCAGATATTGTACTGAGTTCTGAACTATGCGTGAGTCTAAAATCTTCTCTACCTCATACTCAGGTTGGTCATCTATCATCACAGGAGGAGGAGGAGTGGGACCCACATGGACTGCTGGCTTAAGCAGAGACACATGAAAGGATGTTACGCCATGCATACTGGCAGGAAGATCAATGGCATAAGTAACATTGTTGATCTTTCTAGTTACTGGAAATGGACCCACAAACCTGGGCCCCAACTTGGCTGAAGGCTGTTTCAAGGTCAAGTGACGTGTGGACACCCAGACTAAGTCTCCTGGTTGAAACTTCCACTCTAAAGTACGTTTTTTGTCAGCTTGACCTTTCTGACTTTGAAACGCCTTCCCCAAATTATTTTTCACGATCCACCACACGTCCTTAAATGATTTTTGCCAGGCCTCCAGAGCTGGAAACGGAGTGGAAGCGATTGGCAGTGGGGAAAATTTGGGCAGCTTCCCAGTAACTATCTGAAAAGGACAGAATCCCGTGGAAGAACTTTTCAAATTATTGTGCGCAAATTCTGCGAAGGGCAAAAACTTGACCCAATCATTTTGCGCTTCTGCAACGTAACACCTCAAAAATTGTTCCATTGATTGGTTGACTCTCTCAGTCTGACCATTGGTCTGTGGGTGGTAGCCCGATGAAAATGACAGTTCCTGTAACGATCGGTGTAACACAGAGAGGGTCTGATTACCGGTGAACTGCAGTATCACCGAGAATGCAGAATATACCCGATTATTGATGATCTGCAGTATCACCGATAATCAGATATATATTCTAACCTCTGGACACCTGAGTAATGAGCGAGTGTTAGTGCAACAGTAATACTTTCAGTACACACCGAAGTATGTTCCTTCCGTGAGCCTAGACTCTCCCGGGGGAGGAGCTAAGCAGAGAGTAGGAAGGACAGAGTGTGAGTGACACCAAGGAGAGAGGGTGTCACCAACAGATCTGGTAACTGCCTCTAACAGTAAGGCTAGTTCTCGAGGTCGGCCAAGCCAGGTCGTCAACACACAGACAGAGAAAGTACAGAATCAGAAGGCAGATGCGGAATCCAATAACAGGCAAGGTTTGGCAACGGGAAATCAGAATAACGAGGTACAGAGTCAGCAGGCCAATACAGAGTCCAGGAACGAGCAGAGTTTGGCAACAGGATAACAGAATTAGCAAGGTACAGGATCAGAATTCAGAAGAATAGTCAGGCAGGCAAAAAGGTCATAACAAATAATACAGATAATATTCCTAACGCTAAGGTGTGAACGCCTTGATGTCAACACCTTTGGAAACTAAGCTAGAACACAGATACGAACAAGGTCTGAGTGCTACCACGTTGTGATCGCAACGTCAGACAACCAGAGAATGACCAGCACCCAGCATATATACACTAGTGCTCTCCAGCACCTCCCCTAATTGCTGGACCAATGAAAATTTCTGTGATTGTCAGCTGACCGGCCTGGTCAGCTGACCCTTCTCTGACTGTCATAAAAGTTCTGCCTCTCCGCGCGCACGCGCGTCACTCTGAACCTAGGTGGACTATCAGTCCCAGCCACCCTCGCACTGCCTTGCAATGTCTCTGCTGACCCATGCGCAGGGTTGGTCACACCGCTATCCGCACCGGCGGCGGCCCCCCCGCGCTGGGTCAAAATGTCAGCAGCAGGGCACTGCGTGCTAACCGCCGCGTCAGACGCAGCGGTTTTTCCGCGTTCCGCCATGCCCTCCATGGAAACAGCCGCCTCACGCTGAGTAGAAGCGGCTGATTTTCCGTGTTTCCTTACAGTACCCCCCCGAGGAGTGGACTCCGGACAGCTCCTTCCTGGCTTCTCAGGATGTAAGGTGCGGAATTCCCTTTTTAATTTGTCAGCATGCATGCGACACTCAGGCACCCATGTCCTTTCCTCAATCCCATACCCCTTCCAGTGCACCAAATACTGTACTGAATTCGCCACCACACGTGAGTCTAAGATCTTCTCTACTTCGTACTCTGGTTGGGTATCTATCATCACAGGAGGAGGAGGAGTGGGACCCACATGGACTGCTGGTTTGAGCAGTGACACATGGAAAGATCTTACGCCACGCATGCTGGCAGGAAGATCAATGGTATAAGTAACATTGCTGATCTTTCTAGCCACCGGAAATGGACCGACAAACCTGGAGCCCAACTTGTCTGAGGGTTGTTTCAGGGTTAATTGACGTGTGGACACCCATACCAAGTCTCCTGGTTGGAATCTCCACTCTAAAGAACGTCTCTTGTCAGCTTGACCCTTTTGACCCTGAAACGCCTTTTCCAAATTATTTCTCACGGTCCACCAAATGTCCTTAAAAGACCTCTGCCAGGCCTCCAGAGCTGGAAACGGAGTGGAGGCCACTGGCAATGGGGAGAATTTGGGCAATCTCCCTGTCACTACCTGAAACGGAGAAAATCCAGAGGAAGAACTTTTCAAATTATTTTGTGCAAATTCTGCGAAAGGCAGAAACTTGACCCAGTCATTCTGTGCCTCTGCAACGTAACACCTCAAAAACTGCTCCAATGACTGATTGACTCTCTCAGTCTGACCATTGGTCTGTGGGTGGTAGCCCGATGAAAATGACAGCTTCATGCCCATTTGGTGGCAAAATGCCCTCCAGAATCTAGAAATAAATTGGACTCCCCGATCTGACACTATGTTTTCCGGAATGCCATGCAGCCGGAAAACGTGGGTGATGAACAAATCGGCCAATTCCTGGGCCGAGGGGAGTACTTTCAAGGACACGAAATGGGCCATTTTGCTGAAGCGGTCGACTACCACCCAAATGACCGACGTGCCCTCAGACCTGGAAAGCGCACCCACAAAATCCATGGACAGGTGGGTCCACGGCTCAGTCGGGGTGGGCAAGGGCTGCAACGTACCTACAGGTGCCAGCCGGGAGGGCTTGTTCTTAGCACATACCGCACACTCCCTTACAAACTCTTTGCAATCTGCTGCCAGAAAAGGCCACCAAGCACACCTGGCCACAAGATCTTGCGTTCTAGACGCCCCAGGATGTCCCGCATTCTTATGTGAATGGAACATTTTCAAGACCTGGAGACGAAATGGTAACGGAATAAACATAACCCCATCTGGTTTCCCTTCCGGGATGTCCTGCTGAAAGGGACCTAAAGTTTCCTTCCAGTCTTCCCAAGTTTCTGTTGCAGTTAGCACCAATTTCAGTGGGACAATGGTCTCAGGAACGGAGGGCTGTGCTGTCTCTGGTTCAAAGCACCTGGAGAGGGCATCTGCCTTAATATTCTTGCTACCCGGCGTGTACGTAATAATAAATCTGAACCTTGAGAAAAACAGTGACCATCGAGCCTGACGAGGGCTTAACCTTTTAGCCCCCTCGATGTATTCCAGATTTTTGTGATCCGTGTAAACCGTGATCGTATGTTCTGCTCCTTCTAACCAATGTCGCCATTCCTCAAAGGCTAACTTGATGGCCAGGACTCCGGAGCTCCCTGTTGCCTATGTCGTAGTTTCTCTCTGCCGGAGAGAACCTACGAGAAAAATAGGCGCACGGGTGCAATCTACCCTGCAACCCTGACCGCTGAGACAGCACAGCCCCCACTCTGACCTCCGAGGCGTCCACCTCAAATATAAAGGGGTAAGAAGTGTCAACGTGTCTCAGGATGGGTGCAGAGCAGAACAGATCCTTTAAAGTGGAAAAGTCCCGTAGAGCTTCTGGAGACCAGTGGGTGGTATCTGCTCCTTTTTTTGTGAGACTGGTAAGGGGTGCAATGATAGTGGAGTACCCCTTTATGAACCTTCTATAGTAATTCGCAAAGCCTAAAAAACGCTGCAAAGACTTTAACCCCACTGGCTGTGGCCATTCGAGAACAGCAGAGACTTTGGTAGGGTCCATAGACAGGCCCGAGGTGGAAATTATATATCCTAGGAAGGTGACAGATGTGACCTCAAAGGTGCATTTTTCCAGTTTCGCATAAAGCATGTTTTGCCTTAATTTATTCAGCACGAACTTGACATGAGATCTGTACTCAGAGAGGTTGTTGGAGAAAATACGGATGTCATCCAGATAGACCAGGACGAATCTGCCCAAAACCTCTCTGAATACCTCATTAATCAGTTCTTGGAAGACGGCCGGGGCATTACACAGCCCGAAGGGCATCACTAAATACTCGTAATGCCCGTCGGGCGTGTTAAAGGCCGTCTTCCATTCATCGCCTTCTCTAATCCTCACCAGATTGTATGCACCCCGTAAATCCAATTTTGAAAAAACCTGAGCGTCAGTAACCTGCGTGAATAAGTCGTCTATCAAGGGCAAAGGATAGCGATTCTTCACTATGATCTTATTCAAACCCCGGTAATCTATGCAGGGACGCAGGCCACCGTCTTTTTTCTTAACAAAAAAGAAACCTGCGCCAGCAGGCGACCGGGACGGGTGAATGAACCCTTTGGCTAGGTTTTCACAGATGTATTCCTGCATGGCCACCTTCTCTGGCCCAGACAAATTATAAAGATGGCCCCTGGGAGGCATACAACCAGATCGGAGATCGATGGGGCAATCGAACGGGCGATGGGGAAGCAACTTATCTGCAGCTTTGGGACAGAACACATCAGAATACTCAGAATACTGCACAGGTACACCCTCCAAATGAACCCTGGTTTGGCCCAACTTCACCTTCCCTAAACACTGCTGAACACAATGATCTGACCAGCTAGTTAGCTGCCCGGTGGCCCAATCGATCTTGGGAGAGTGGAGGTGCAACCAGGGCATGCCAAGGATAACTGTGGAGGTTGTCATGTGTAACACAAAGAACTGCAATCTTTCTCTGTGCAGCACCCCTATAGTGACTCCCACCTCCGGTGTCTGAGATAACGGATGATTCCTCTGCATGGGGGAATCATCCACAGCTGTAACCTGGATGGGTGGTTTTACTGGGGTGAGTGAAATTACCAATTTCTTAGCAAACTCAAAATCCATAAAATTAGCTGCAGAGCCTGAATCAACAAAGGCTTCAGTGACCTCGGTTTTATCTTCCCACGTAACAGTGCAAGGAAGAAGCAATCGTTTATCTTCTAGGGGTAAGAATCGGGCGCCTAGGGTGCTACCCCCTACAATTCCTAGACGGTAGCGTTTCCCGGCTTATTAGGACAGTCTAGTACTCTATGTCCCCCTTCAGCGCAATACAGACACAGCTGTTCAGACATCCTCCGTCTTCGCTCCACCTGGGACAGCTTGGACCGACCAATCTGCATCGGCTCGGGTGGAGGCGAGACGGGGGGAGATGAGACAGAAGGAAGTGGTGTCACTGGTGTTGTGGCGTAAGACACTACTCTAGCACGATGAGTACCCCTGGTCTGTTTTTGATAGCGTAGCCTGCGGTCGATTCGTATGGCCGCTGAGATGGCCTCATCGACTGTTCTGGGCTCGGGCTGGCTTAGCATTAGATCAGAGACCTCATCGGACAGCCCTGACAAGAAACAATCTAACAGGGCATAAGTGTCCCACCGGGCTGTAACTGACCACCTCTTAAATTCCGCTGCATAATCTTCGACCGGACCTTTGCCTTGACACAAAAGCTTGAGCTTCCGCTCAGAAGTCGAAGCAAGGTCCGGATCATCGTAAATTACTGCCATGGCTTTAAAAAATTAGTCCACCGAATTAAGAGCTAGGTCTCCGGTGGGCAAACTGTACGCCCATGTCTGAGAGTCGCCAGATAACAAGGTTTTAATAAATGTAACCTTTTGGGTCTCGGTCCCCGACGATCGGGGTCTCAATTCAAAATAAGACAACACTCTACTCCTAAAATTTTGAAAGTCAGATCTATGGCCAGAAAATCTTTCGAGTACGGGCATACGTATGTCAACGCTAGGAGGGGATCGCACCTCATCCACTGACGTCTGGAGGGTTTGTACAGACCCTGATAGGGCATCAATTAACGCTTGGTGAGTACCCAGCACTTGGTTGATGTTATCCACCGAAGTGGCAAGTGCGCCCAGACGATCAGTGCGTGCGTCCATTTTGTTTTGGTCTGGTGTTCTGTAACGATCGGTGTAACACAGAGAGGGTCTGATTACCGGTGAACTGCATAATATACCCGATTATTGATGATCTGCAGTATCACCGATAATCAGATGTATATTCTAACCTCTGGACACCTGAGTAATGAGCGAGTGTTAGTGCAACAGTAATACTTTGAGTACACACCGAAGTATGTTCCTTCCGTGAGCCTAGACTCTCCCGGGGGAGGAGCTAAGCAGAGAGTAGGAAGGACAGAGTGTGAGTGACACCAAGGAGAGAGGGTGTCACCAACAGATCTGGGAACTGCCTCTAACAGTAAGGCTAGTTCTCGAGGTCGGCCAAGCCAGGTCGTCAACACACAGACAGAGAAAGTACAGAATCAGAAGGCAGATGCGGAATCCAATAACAGGCAAGGTTTGGCAACGGGAAATCAGAATAACGAGGTACAGAGTCAGCAGGCCAATACAGAGTCCAGGAACGAGCAGAGTTTGGCAACAGGAAAACAGAATTAGCAAGGAACAGGATCAGAGTTCAGAAGAATAGTCAGGCAGGCAAAAAGGTCATAACAAATAATACAGATAATATTCCTAACGCTAAGGTGTGAACGCCTTGATGTCAACAGCTTTGGAAACTATGCTAGAACACAGATACGAACAAGATCTGAGTGCTACCACGTTGTGATCGCAACGCCAGACAACCAGAGAATGACCAGCACCCAGCATATATACACTAGTGCTCTCCAGCACCTCCCCTAATTGCTGGACCAATGAAAATTGCTGTGATTGTCAGCTGACCGGCCTGGTCAGCTGACCCTTCTCTGACTGTCATAAAAGTTCTGCCTCTCCGTGCGCACGCGCGTCACTCTGAACCTAGGTGGACTATCAGTCCCAGCCACCCTCGCACTGCCTTTCAATGTCTCTGCTGACCCATGCGCGGGGTTGGTCGCACCGCTATCCGCACCGGCGGTGGCCTCCCCGCGCTGGGTCAAAATGTCAGCAGCAGGGCACTGCGTGCTAACCGCCGCGTCAGACGCATCGGTTTTTCCGCGTTCCGCCATGCCCTCCATGGAAACAGCCGCCTCACGCTGAGTAGAGGCGGCTGATTTTCCGTGTTTCCTTACAGTTCCAAGCCCATTTGGTGACAAAATGCCCTCCAAAATTTCGAAACAAATTGGTCTCCCCGATCTGACACAATGTTTTCCGGAATGCCATGCAATCGGAAAACGTGGATGATGAACAAATCGGCCAACTCATGGGCCGAGGGGAGTCCTTTCAAGGGCACAAAATGGGCCATTTTACTAAAGCGGTCGACTACCACCCAAATGACCGACATGCTCTCAGACCTGGGAAGCTCACCCACAAAATCCATGGACAAGTTGGTCCATGGCTCACTCGGGGTGGGTAAGGACTGCAACGTTCCCACAGGTGCCAGCTGGGAGGGCTTACTTTTTGCACACACTGCACACTCTCTAACATACTCCTTGCAATCCGTTGCCAGAGAAGGCCACCAAGCGCACCTGGCAACCAGATCCTGTGTTCTGGAGGCCCCAGGGTGTCCCGCATTTTTGTGTGAATGGAACATCTGTAAGATCTGAAGACGGAATGGCAGTGGTATAAACATAACCCCTTCTGGCTTCCCCTCCGGGGCGTCCTGCTGAAAGGGCCCTAAGGTCTCCGTCCAGTCTTTCCATGTCTCAGTTGTTGCTTGTACCAGTTTTTGCGGGACAATGGTCTCTGGGGTAGAGGGCTGTGCTGTCTCTGGCTCAAAGCATCTGGACAGGGCATCTGCCTTAATGTTCTTGCTACCTGGAGTGTACATAATAATAAATCTGAACCTCGAGAAAAACAAAGACCATCGAGCCTGACGGGGGCTTAATCTTTTAGCTCCCTCGATGTATTCCAAATGTTTGTAATCAGTGTAAACTGTGATCGTATGTTCTGCTCCTTCCAACCAATGACGCCATTCCTCAAAGGCTAACTTGATGGCCAGGAGCTCCCTGTTGCCTATGTCGTAGTTTCTCTCTGCCGGAGAGAACCTACGAGAAAAATAGGCTCATGGGTGTAATCTACCCTGCAACCCTGATCGCTGAGACAGCACAGCCCCTACCCCGACCTCCAAGGCGTCCACCTCAACAATAAAGGGATAGGAAGTGTCAACGTGCCTTAGGATGGGTGCAGAGCAAAACAAGTCTTTTAAAGTGGAGAATGCTTGCAGAGCTTCTGGAGACCAGTGGGTAGTATCTGCTCCTTTTTTAGTGAGACTAGTGAGGGGTGCAATGACAGTGGAGTACCCCTTTATGAACCTTCTATAGTAATTGGCAAAGCCCAAGAATCTCTGAAGAGATTTTAACCCCACAGGTTGAGGCCACTCCAGCACAGCAGAGACCTTGGCAGGGTCCATCGACAGGCCCGAGGTGGAAATTATGTACCCTAAAGAGGTAACAGATGCTACCTCGAAGATGCATTTCTCCAATTTAGCGTAAAGCATGTTCTGCCTTAGTTTGTCCAATACAAATCGGACGTGTGTCCTGTGCTCAGAGAGGTTGTTTGAAAAAATAAGTATATCATCAAGGTATACTAACACGAATTTGCCCAACACCTCCCTGAATACCTCATTAATTCGTTTTTGGAACACGGCCGGGACGTTACTCAGCCCGAAGGGCATCACTAAGTACTCGTAATGCCCGTCGGGCGTGTTAAAGGCCGTCTTCCATTCATCGCCTTTTCTAATCCGCACCAGGTTGTATGCACCCCGTAAATCTAATTTCGAAAAGATTTTAGCGTTGGTAACTTGTGTAAACAGGTCATCTATCAGGGGCAAAGGGTAGCGATTTTTCACAGTGATTTTATTCAGGCCCCGGTAATCTATGCATGGCCGCAGGCCTCTGTCTTTTTTTTTAACAAAAAAGAACCCTGCGCCAGCGGGCGACCGATAGGGGCGAATGAACCCCTTGGCTAAATTCTCACTAATGTACTCCTGCATGGCCACTTTCTCTGGCCCAGACAAATTGTAGAGATAACCCCTTGGGGGCATACAACCAGATCGGAGATCGATGGGGTAATCAAACGGGCGATGTGCCGGTAACTTATCAGCCGCCTTGGGACAGAACACATCTAAATACTCGGAATATTGTACTGGAACCCCCTCCAAATGAATCCTGGTCTGGCCCAATGTCACCTTCCCTAAACACTGCTGGAAACAATGAGTTGACCAGCTAGTTAACTGCCCAGTGGTCCAATTGATCTGTGGGGAGTGAAGGTGCAACCATGGCATGCCAAGGATGACTGTGGAGGTGGTCATGTGTAATACTAAAAACTGTAATTTTTCGTTGTGTAGTACCCCTATAGTGACTTCCACCTCTGGTGTCTGAGAGACAGTGGATGATTACTTTGCAGGGGGGAATCATCTACAGCCGTAACCTGAATGGGTGGTTTTACCGGGGTGAGCGGAATACCCAATTTCTTTGCAAATTCGAAATCCATAAAATTAGCTGCAGCGCCTAAATCAATAAAGGCCTCAGAAACCTCAGTTTTATCTTCCCATGTAACAGTACAAGGAAGAAGTAACCGTTTCTCATCTAGGTAGTAGCGTTTCCGCTCCACTTGAGAAAACTCTGACCGACCAATCTGCATTGGTTCAGGTGGAGGCAAATCGGGAGGAGGTGGAGTTTCAGGGGGCACAGCGTGGGACATTATTTTCACATGGTTTCCACCCCGGGTCTGTCTCTGATAGCGCAGCCGGCGATCTATCCTGATGGCTGATGAAATGGCCTCATCGATAGATTTGGGCTCAGGCTGGCTTAGCATGAGATCGGAGACCTCATCTGACAACCCTGATAGGAAACAATCCAAAAGGGCAAAGGTGTCCCACCTGGCTAACACTGACCACCTCCTAAATTCAGCAGCATACTGTTCAACCGGACTCTTGCCTTGAGGTAACAACTTGAGCTTCCGCTCAGAAGTCGAGGCAATGTCTGTATCGTCGTAAATTACGGCCATAGCCTTAAAAAATTCATCTACGGAGGTTAAGGCTAAATCTCCAGAGGGCAGACTGTATGCCCACGTCTGAAAATCGCCTGATAACAAAGTCTTAATAAATGTAACCCTTTGGGCCATAGTTCCTGAAGAATTAGGTCTCAACTCAAAGTATGATAACATTCTACTCCTAAAATTTCGGAAGTCAGATCTGTGACCGGAAAATTTTTCAGGTACAGGCATACGTATGTCTGTGCTAAGAGGAGATCGCACTGTTTGAAGTTCCTGAATAGCCCCAAATATCTGACATGTCTGGGTCTGTTGGTTCAAAACTGCCGCGGAAAGTTGATTTACCGCAGTGGTCAGGACTTCAACATGGCTATACAGTGTGTCCATTTGGGTTTTGGTCTGGCGTTCTGTAACGATCGGTGTAACACAGAGAGGGTCTGATTACCGGTGAACTGCAGTATCACCGAGAATACAGAATATACCCGATTATTGATGATCTGCAGTATCACCGATAATCAGATATATCTACTAACCTCTGGACACCTGAGATAACAAGTGAGTGTAGAGTGCAACAGCAATATTTTGAGTACTGCACAGTAGAATGTTCCTTCCGTTGGCCTAGACTCTCCCTGGGGAGGAGCTAGGCTGAGAGTAGGAAGGACAGAGTGTGAGTGACACCAGAGAGAGGGTGTCACTAACAGGTCTGGGAACTGCCTCTAACAGTAAGGCCAGTTCTCGAGGTCGGGCAAGCCAGGTCGTTAACACACAGACAGATAAGGTACAGATTTCAGGAGACAGATACGGAATCCAATGAACAGGCAGGGTTAGGCAACGGAGTATCAGAATAGCAAAGTACAGAATCAGGAGGCAAATACCGAGTCCAGGAACGAGCAGAGTTTGGCAACAGGATATCAGAAATAGCAAGGTACAGAATCAGAGTTCAGGAGGATAGTCAGGCAAGCAGAAGATCATAACAAATAATACAGTTCAATATTCCTAACACTAAGGTGTGAGCTCCGTGATCATCAACACCTTTGGAAACTATGCTAGAACACAGATACTGACAAGGTCTGAGTGCTACCACGTAGTGATCGCAACGCCAGACACCAGAGAACTGACCAGCACCCAGTATATATACATCAGCGCCTCCAGCGCCTCCCCTAATTGCTGGACCAATGAAAAGTGGTGGAAATGTCAGCTGACCAGCTTGGTCAGCTGACCTTCTTCTGGCTGTCATATAAACTCTGCCTCTCAGCGCGCGCGCGCGTCATTCTGAACCTGTGTGGACTATCAGTCCCAGCCACACCAGTCACGCTTTGCAATGTCTCTCCTGGCCTGCACGCGGGGTGAGCCGCACCGCTATCAGCACATGCGGTGGCCTCCCCGCGCCTGGTCAGACTGTCAGTAGCAGGCCTGTGCGCGCAAACCGCCGCGTCAGACGCGGCGGTTTCTCCACGTTCCGCTATGCCAGCCGCGGAAACAGCCACCTCATCCTGCGTCCATGTGGCGGCTTTTCCGTGTTTCTTCACACTGGGTTTATTTAGTCTAGAGAAAAGACGCCTTAGAGGGGATCTAATTAACATGTATAAATACTTCAGAGGGCTATATAATAGCTTGGCGGATGAGCTTTTTGTCCCTAGGCCTCCTCAAAGGACTAGAGGACATGATCTGTGCATGGAGGAAAAACTTTTTAGCCATTTATTTAGGAAAGGGTTCTTTACAGTAAGAGTGATTAAGATGTGGAATGCATTGCCACAGGAAGTCTCTATACCTGCAATTTAAAGGGGGCTTAGATGCTTTCCTTGCGTTGAAAGACATCCATGGCTACAATTACTAGGTAATGCCTAATGATGTTGATCCAGGGATTTTATCTGATTGCCATCTGGAGTCGGGAAGGAATTTTTCCCTTTAGGGGCTATGTCTTGTAAGGGTTTTTTCGCCTTCCTCTGGATCAACAGGGATATGTGAGGGAGCAGGCTGGTGTTGTACTTTATATTGGTTGAACTCGATGGACATATGTCTTTTTTCAACCAAAATAACTATGTAACTATGTAACTATGTAATTGTGCAATGTGATTGGTCTGATCTGATTGGACTAATTGTCCAACAGTGCAATTTGATTGGTTCAATCTGATCAGTGCAATCATGCAATGTGATTGGTTGAAATTGATTGGTCCAACCTTGCAATGTGATTGGTCCAATCTGACTGGTCATATCATGCAGTCCGATTGGTCCAATCTGATTAGCACAATCATGCAGTGTGATTAGTATAATCTTAAGGTGCCTATTAACGGTACAATTTTATAAACAGATGCACTTTTCCAACACACTTTGTATAATCACAATGTACAGAAAACTGCACAGTGTGGCGCAAATTGATGTGAAACCATTCTTTGGTTGATTGGACCAGAAAATGTAATTGATCTAAAAGTTGGATTTTATGATCACATATGAAGAGAGAAAAAACTCTTACTGAACAAATGATAATTAACTTCCGCTTACTTGCAGTCTTAAAAGTGCGTCTCAAAAGATCGCATCTGATGAAAAAATTGTTCAGTTAATGGGCCCCTTTAGACCAATGTGATTGATCCAATTACATTGATTTAATCATGCTATGTGATTGGTCCAATCTGATTGGTTCAATCAATTTCACAAATAATGAACTCATCTCAGAGTTAGCAGGGGCACACTCCGGCTGTAAAGGTGGAAGTGTCAGAAGATGCAGGCTGGGAACGCACTAGGCATTGCGTGAAAGGTTGCGTTTTGCTGCATATGTGTTTCTGCATTTTTTGTCATAAGGAAGTGCATTTGGAGTGCATTTGCGGTTCACAGAAGCGTTTCACACTTGTATTTGGTTGCGTTTTCCTGCGTTTGTGTTTCCCACATGTGAGTCACAAGTGTATTTTTGTGCATTTTGTTTGCGTTTTTGATATGCATTTTATGCAATTTTTGGGGAATGTGGCCAGTATGGAAAGTGCCGGGAGGTCCCATCTGCTTCCACCACGCCCCTCTGGTGACTTTCCATCAGATATTATGTTATATGTGAACAAATAGATAAACATGACTTTGTACACGTAGAACACAAATTCAAGGACCACCTACAGCAAAAAAAATAAAACAGATAAAATCTGTCAGAACCGACAGCTTTTGATTTAGTCCTCATGTGGGATTCGCAGGGTATTATTTCTTTTCCAAAAGCATTAATGGCAGTTGCTAAGTCTAACTGACAAAATACTGTACAGGTGAGTATGGAGACTGGCTTAGAGGTTTTTTGGTAAAATTAGTCAGCAATTGGCCAATCATAATTGAGGCTGCTTCCACACAGGGACGTTACAGGCACACGTTAGTGCAGCCTGTAACGCTCCCCCAACGCACAGCAATGTAACACAAGTGGGCTGTTCACACTGCCCACATTGCGTTACATGTAACGCTGCACGTTGTAGTGAAAGTGCAGCATGCTGTGCGTTCTAGCGGCTTTAGCCGCGTTAGACTGTTTGCACATGCTCAGTGGGGGGCGGAGAGGAGGCAGGAAGATGCTGCTACAGTAGCCGCGCACATGGCTACTTAATATGCACTGCACTGGCGACCGCTGATTGGCCGGCAGGACCACGTGATGCGGAGTGTCTCGCTCCGCATCACGTGGTCCCTCCGGCCAATCAGCGCCACTCTAGGAGACCTTATGCGGATAGAGCCGTCTTACGCGGCTCACTCTACCATCCTCTCCCGCACCACCATGCGTTGCGTTAGGGGTACGTTATGCGACCTTAACGTAGCACCTAACGCAATGTCTTAGTGTGTAAGTAGCCTGAAAGTGTGTACCAGACTTTAGTGAATTGAAACCAACGTAGAGGTAAAAAAACAACAACCTTATCATAGAGTTTAAACAATGGTTAAATCACTTAGGTTGCCGCCTCCATTCTGATGAGGCCGCCGCCTACCGTTATGCTGCTCTCTGGGTAGGAACACACTAGGAAGAAACACTAGCATTGCGTAACAATAGCGTTAACGCGTATAATGTAAGTCAATGGGCCACATGAAAAACCTCATTTATTTGTGTTCTACAATGTGCCTTTTTGTAATGCAGAACTTTCTGCATATTTTTCCAAAATGCATCTAAAACGCACATAACCTCAATTGTGACGCAGAGGTATAGCTTTTTATTGTATTTTTATTGCGTTTTTAATGTGTGTGTTTTTTTTAAACCAAGTTTGATAATGTGTTTCTGCTTCCTTTGAACTTCCTAGTGATGAGCCAGAGAGGACACTGAAAAGGTGTTTTTATACTGACCACAATGTGCGTTTTAGATGCGTTTTGGAAAAATATGCAGAAAGTTACTCTAGCGTTTTATGCAATGCTAGCGTTTCTGCCTAGTGTATTCCTACCCAGAGAGCAGCATAAGGGAAGGCGGTGGCCTCATCAGAAGGGAGGCTGCAACCTAAGTGAGATAACTCTTGTTTACACTCCATGGTAAGGTGCATATTGACCGCTACATTGGTTTCAGCTCACCAAAGCCCGGTACACACTTTCAGTTATGACTGACCAACCACTGACTAATTTTACCTGAAAAATAAATAAAATAAGCCAGTCTCCACACCCAACTGTACACTATTTTAGCAGTTTGACTTAGCAACTGCCATTAAGGAAATGATTATGGAAAATAAATAATACCCTGCGAATCTCACACAAGGACTAGTTCAAAAGCTGTCGGTTCTGACAGATTTTACCTGCTTTATTTTTTTTGCTGTAGTGGTCCTATAATTTATGTTCTGCATGTACACATTCATGGTTCCACATTCTAGGCCTATTATTTTTTATCTATTTGTTTACATATTTAACATAAAATCTGATGGAAAGTGCTAGAAGGTCCCATCTGCTGCCACCACGCCCCCTCTTGTGATGTCATAATAGAGCCTGTATACCTCTGGTGATGTCAGGGAAGTGATGTCATAATGGCAGCCTGTGTATATAAACAGGTGTTGAGCACTCAGAGGCTCACTTTTGTCTCCATTTGCTCAAGTGAAGACAATTGCTTTTGCTCTCGAGCGATTTACTCATTAGTGAGATTCTCATTAGTGAATTATGTTGCGCTGCTGTAAAAGGCGACGCAAACTGAACCTCAGGCTTGAGGTTCAGCAGCCTTCAGCACAGCCTGCGACTGCTACCCCAGGGCCCACACCACCGGCTAGGAGGAGCAGAGCCCACGCAGCTGTGCGTTCCATCAGGGCTTTCTTGGGCAGACTTTTCCGCTGCTGTAGACCTGCCCCTTCTACCGGGCGTTCTTCAGGAGCACAGGAATATCTGATATCGGATGATTTCGGTCATGTGGAGGAGGGAGTAGCTGGGAACCCAGCGCCGGAATATCAGATATCGGTTATTTCACCTTACGTGGTGGAAGCGGAAGAAGCTGGTAAGTACTACATCATTATATGTTATTACACATCCCAAATATATAGGTTAATATTGAGGAATCTATAGCAATGAGTGAACAGCAGGCAGACCAATAATGAGTGATGATTTTTAAATTTTTCTCAATTACTTTAATGAGAAAATGTAATAAGCTGTCTTTCTCACAGTATTGAAGCCAGACTCCCCAAACTTGACACAGTCAGTCAGTGGGTGACTGGGGTTAAAATTTAGAAAAAGTGGGAGGAGCTTAAAACAGTTCACCAAATTTAAGCCTTTTAATTTAAATAGGAAATTTTAAACTGAAGCCATTCTTAGACTGCTAATGGTAGGGTCCTCATACGACACAGTCGGTCATAGGGTGACTGAGATCACAACTGGACAAAATCAGATTGCACCAATCAAATTGCCTAGTCCAGTCTGATTGGTCCAATTGTGCAATGTGATTGATCTGATCTGATTGGACTAATTGTGCAATCTGATTGGTCCAACAGTGCAATTTAATTGATTCTGATTAGTGCAATCATGCAATGTGATTGGTTTAAATTAATTGGTCTAACCTTGCAATGTGATTGGTCCAATCTGACTGATTATATCATGCAGTCCGATTGGTCCAATCTGATTAGAACAATCATGCAGTGTGATTAGTATAATCTTAAGGTCTCTATTTTATCCACAGATGCGCTTTTCCAGCACACTTTTTATGATCACAATGTTCAGAAAATTGCACAGTGTGTGGCAAAAATTGATGTGAAACCATTCTTTGGTTGATTGGACCAGAAAATGTAATCGATCTGAAAGTTGGATTTTATGATCACATCTGAAGAGAGAAAATACCCTTAATGAACAATCGATAATTAACTTCTGATAACTTGTGGTCATAAAAGAGCGTCAAAAGATCTGATGAAAACATTTTTCCATTAATGGGCACCTTTAGATCAATGTGATTGGTCCAATCAGATTGATTTAATCATGCTATGTGATTGGTCCAATCTGGTTGGTTCAATCGATTTCACAAAAAATGAAATCATCCCAGAGTTAGCAGGGGCACACTCCGGCTGTAAAGGCGAAAGTGTCAGAAGATGCAGGCTGGGAACGCACTAGGCGTTGCGTGAAAGGTTGCGTTTTGCTGCATATGTGTTTCTGCATTTTTTGTCATAATGAAGTGCATTTTCAGTGCATTTGCGGTTCGCAGAAGCGTTTCACACTTGTATTTGGTTGCGTTTTACTGCATTTGTATTTCACACATATGAGTCACAAGTGCATTTTTGTGCATTTTGTTTGTGTTTTGATATGCATTTTATGCAATTTTTTGGGAATGTGGCCAGTATAGAAAGTGCCAGAAGGTCCCATCTGCTTCCACCAGGCCCCTCTGGTGATGTTAGGAAAGTGATGTCATAATAGCAGCCTGTATACCTCTTGTGATATCAGGGAAGCTCAGCACCTGCACCTGCACATGCACAGGCTGCTATTATGACATCACCAGAGGGGCGTGGTGGAAGCAGATGGCACTTTCCATCAGATTTTATGTTATATGTGAACAAATAGATAAACAAATATTTTGTTTATGATTCTGATGAGGCCGCCTCCTCCCGTTATGCTGCTACCAAATTTTAGCTATTCATATAAAATAGGAAATTTAAACTGAAGCCATTCTTAGAATGCTAATGGTAGGGTCCTCAAACTTGGAACAGTTGGTCACAGGGTTACTTGGTCACAACTGGACGAAATGAGATTGTACCAATCAAATTGCCGAAAAAAAGATTGGATCAATAATGGCCACAATTGAGATGACTGGTCCATTCTGATTGGCCCAATTGTGCAATGTGATTGGTCTGATCTGATTGGACCAATTGTGCAATCTGATTGGTCCAACAGGGCAATCTGATAGGCTCAATCTTATTGGTGCAACCATGCAATGTGATTGGTTTAAATTGATTGGTCTAATCTTGCAATGTGATTGATCCAATCTGACTGGTCAAACCATGCAATCCGATTGGCCCAATCTGATTGGTCCAATCATGGAATGTAATTAGTCTAATCTTAAGGTGCCCGTTAACAGTACAATTTTTTTTATCGGATACCAAGGGTGCAGCTAAGGTTTTTGTGACCCCAAGCGGACTGTAGTAAGTGACCCTATCCTGCTTCCCTGACATCAGTGAAAATGGGTGTGGCTATCCCGCATAAGTGGGCGTGACCATGTCATGTGGGTGGAGCGGGAGTGCAGATTGGGGCGGGGCTGTTTGCAGGGATGGGCGTGGTCATGACATTGTATGGGCGGAGCCTAACCGTAGCGCAGCAAATATAGCCAACTATGACAATTTAATAATAAATGCAGCAACAGTTACCCCAGACACCAGAAAATAAAAACGCAATTTGTGCAACATTTCAGCAGAAAACAAACGCAATTTGTGCAACATTTCAACAGAAAACAAACAGAATTTGGGCCATGTTTCAGCAGAAACCAAACGCAATTTGGGCCACATTTCAGCAGAAATCAAACGCAATTTGGGCACATTTTCAGCAGAAATCAAACGCAATTAGGGCACATTTACAGCAGAAACCAAACGCAATTAGGGCACATTTTCAGCAGAAATCAAACGCAATTAGGGCACATTTTCAGCAAAAATCAAACGCAATTAGGGCACATTTCCAGCAGAAATCAAATGCAATTAGGGCACAGTTCAGCAGAAATCAAACACAATTAGGGCACAGTTCAGCAGAAATCAAACGCAATTAGGGCACAGTTCAGCAGAAATCAAACGCAATTAGGGCACAGTTCAGCAGAAATCAAACGCAATTAGGGCACATTTTCAGCAGATATCAAACGCAATTAGGCCCCGTTCACACTGCACGCGTTAGGGCACATTTTCAGCAGATAAACGCAACTAGGGCACATTTTCAGCAGATATCAAATGCAATTACGGCACATTTTCAGCAGATAAACGCAATTAGGGCACATTTTCAGCAGATAAAGGCAATTAGGGCTGCAAAAAGAAAAGAATTTACTCACCTGGCACTGGCAGAAGTCTTCTCTCCCCGTCTCCTCTCCTGGCCGGCTCCTCAGGCGCGCAGTTCCCACGGAGCTCCCTCCCTCCTCCAATCTCCCGCGCTGATTGAATGCAGGGCTACGGGAAGATGGCCACCCGAAGCCCTGTACTGGAGACATAAATAGTCTCCAGAGCAGGGCTTCGGCGGCGGCCATCTTCCCGCAGCCCTGCTCTGCTCTGCCAGCCCCGCGGGGCTGCGGGAAAACAGTGATGTCACGACGACGTCACGGAGCCACCAAGGCCCCTAAGACCTTGAGGCCCCAAGCGGCCGCGTGGTCTGCCCCTGTCGGATACGATCTTTCTTTCGACACACTTTTTCTGATCAAAATGTACAGAAAACTATAGTCTGGGAGGAAAATTGATGTGAAACGATTGTTTGGTCGCTTACAGAATATGTAATCGATCTGAAAGTTGGATTTTATGATAGTATCTGAAGAGAGAAAATGCCCTTATTGAACAATCGATAATTAACTTCCGATTACTTGTGGTCATAAAAGTGCGTCAAAAGATCGCATCTGATGAAAAAATTGTAGCGTTAATGGGCACCTTTAGACCAATGTGATTGATCCAATCTGATTGGTTCAATCAATTTCACAAAAAGTAAATTATCCCGGAGTGTGCAGGGGCACACTGCTGCTGTAAAGGCGGAAGTGTCAGAGGATGCAGGCTGGGTTCACACTAGGCGGTGTGTGAAAGCTTGTACCTGTATTACTGAGCATACCTAACTATAGCCCATAATCGCATGATCATGTATCTTGCAGCGTTTGTTTGAATAACTTTGTTGTATGTTGTATAACCTTGTTACATCTGTCATTCTTGTATCATTATATATACTTATTGTCCAGTGCGGCGTAATATATTGGCGCTTTAAAAAATCAAAACATAATAATAAAAGTTGCATTTTGCTGAATGTTAGGCTAATCATTTTTTTTATCTTTGTGTTCACAGGTGATTCTGGTCATGTGGTGGAGGTAGTAGCTGGGGATCCAGCGCCAGGATACCAGTTGTCGGATGCTTCACCTCGTGTGCATCTGGTGGAGGAGAATGAAGAAGCTGATGTTTCTGGTTATGTGGTGGAGGAAGTAGCTGGGACTCCAGCGCCAGGAAATCAGCTGTCTGATGCTTCACCTCATGTGGATGTGGAGGAGGAAGAAGCTGGTAAGTACTACATCATTATTGGTTATTATGCATCTCAAATATATAGGTTAACTTTCCTAGCGGAACGCAGTTTATGAGGCTGCGTCCGCGGGAGGGATTTTTGGAATACATCTTGCTCTAAACTTCGTAGCTAGCACTAGGCTAGCTACCTGTGTCCCGCAAGTCTCCCGGCACCTATCTGCTCCCCCCGATCACCGCCGGCAACACTCACCCAGCCGCGGAGCTTCCCAATTAGCTTCAGTCGTCGCTATGGCAGAGATCGGACATGACGAGTATGACGTCATGCGCAGTCCCGATCCTCCCCATAGCAAAGCCTGGAGTTGATCGGGAGGCTGCGCCATCGCGGGATCCCTGGGGGGTATGTATTGCGGCGGGGATCGGGGGGGAGAGCGGAGGCACTTGGGGGGCACAGGTAGCTAGCCAAGTGCTAGCTGAAGACTATGTAACAAATTTCATTGAAAAAAACTCTCCCGGGGCCATGCGATCCCCTGTGGTGGCTAGCCCGACACTGTGTCGGGCTTATCCCCAGGGAGGTTAATACTGAGGAATCTATAGCAATGAGTGTACAGCAGGCACACCATTAATGAGTGCTGAGTCGTTGCTATTATCAAGGCGCATTACATTATGTTTCTACACTTTCCAATGCAGCTATAGTTGTTCCCTTTGCTCCCCACATCCCAGATAGTGTTGTCCCCCAGGGCCCTGAGCCAGCTGAATGCCCCTTCCAAGGTAACCCCTCCAAGCTAATAATGGTCATCCTGTGCCCTGTATTGATGCAGAATGGCAGCATTGCACTCACCTTTCCAGTAGCCAGGCATCCTCCTGTGTCCTTTTGTCACCATCCCCTAACACTGGAGGCTGTTCTCTCTGACCTGGCAGCATGCTATGTGGGTATGTACATGCTGCCGGGTCACATAGGACAGGCGCCAGTGTTCAGGGATGGAGATGGTAGAACATAGGAAGGGGGCGTGTCAGCTGGAAAGGTAAGTGTGCTCCACTGTAAGTACTGCATCAATACAGGACCCCGAGGGAGCGGGCACTATTATCTTGGTGATAGACCTGGAGGGGGGCGTTTGCCTGCTCTAGGGCCCTGAGCATGAGCAATTGCCTAGTTCACCGCTCTAGAAACACCGCCCCTGTGCTCAGTAAAGAGTGTTATTTCCTTGAAACAACTGCAATTTGATTGGTCCAATCTGATTTGATCAATCATGCAATTTGATTGGTCAAATTTATCCTATGTCTTTCTTTTTCCTACAGGAGAGATCATAGACAATATGTGGATGCTCTGATGATATGATAGATTTGTAGGACTTTTGATTGGCAAGTCACAGCCACATTGATCACATCTCACTTCTGTTTCTTTTGCATAATAAAAAGTGATACAGGATCAAAAGGATCCTGACCAGCTAATCAAAAGGTTCCTGCACTGTGATCACATGACCAGCCCATCACATTTCTCCATCATCTCTCCTTTGGGGGAAATTCTAGGGTAGAAGGTTCATCACTATTTCACAGAGTCCACATGCGGGAGAATGCTGGCTGACATATATAGAGGAGTAGAGATAAGTGTGAGAAGGTCCCGGCAGGAAAGATGTGGATGAGCACAAGCAGATCTCTCACTACCTATTAATCTCAGCGAGACATCTGCCAGTGTAGGGCTACCTTTACAACCATGTATAGGCTTTGATTATGTATACGCTTTGGTTTATAGGAAATCTCAGTAGATGATGATATTAATGTGATTTTTCTTTCTCTTCCAAGGCCCGAGTGGAATCCAGACCATCAGGACGCCACTGACTGTGGACAGCTTCAAGTTCCATCAATTTCTCGGACATGGGGCATTTGGCAAGGTAAGTAATTAGATAGATTTCCCTAGGGGCGGGGTCAGCCCAGATATGGCTTTAGATAGCCATCTTTATTGGTCTCAGTGGAACTAGATATAGACAGGTAGCAACTCTGGCCTGCAGCATTTTTGCATTGTAGTGGCTGGATAGTGTAATGGTCAGAGATGCTCAAATCCGAATTCGGGTGAGACCCGGATAGTTGCTATGCGGATTTCACCCAGTTACCTGTGCAGGCTGAACGGGGGGGGGGGGGGGGGGGGGTGTCAAGCTTACCTATCTTCTTCGGTCCATCCCTCTGCGCCTCCCACGATGCGTTCCACACTCGTCACGTGAGTATAAACACTTCCTCCTTCAACCCGAAGGAGGAAGTGTTTGTAATCACATGACCGCCGTGTGGAACGCATCGTGTGAGGCGCCGAGGAACGGACCTAAGAAGACATCAGATAGGTTGACCCCCCTGCCCAGCCCACACAGGTCACAGGGTGAAATCCGAATAGTAACTATCCGGAATTCACCTGAATTCGAATTTGAGCATCTTTGGTAATGGTTAAAGAGACTCTGTAACAAAATGTTCAGCCTTATTTCTTCTATCCTATAAGTTCCTATACCTGTTCTAATGTGGTTTGTCTTACTGCAGCCTTTCCTAGTTGCACAGTGGCTGTATTATCTCTGTTATATAATCTAATCTTCTTTCCTTTGACGGCTTTGCCGGGCTCAGGCAGGAATGTGCTGCTCTGCTGTTATAGGCAGAAGCTATACACACCCTCTTCACGCCCCCTGCAGGCTCCGTGTGAGTCACAGACTGAGCTCCTCTGAGCCTATAACATGCTGTTAGCAGCCATGTCTTTTGTTTGTAAACACTGCCTAAAACTGGCAATTACAAGCCAGGATTGCAGGGAGTGGCAGAAACAGCACAGAGGGGCCCAGGAGAACATAATGAATAGAATGGTATGCTTTTTATTGTAAGAATTTTAGAGTACAGATTCTCTTTAAGGGCTCTGCTTCTGACACAGGAGACCAGGGTTCGAATCTCGGCGCTGCCTGTTCAGTAAGCTGCACATATTCAGTAGGAGACCTTAGTGAAGTCTCCCTAACATTGCTACTGCCTATAGAGCGCGTCCTAGTGGCTGCAGCTCTGCCGCTTTGAGTCCGCCAGGAGAAAAGCACGATATAAATGTTCTGTGTTTGTTATTGGTCCATCTTAACTATCGAATACTAAATATTCTCCTCTGTCTCTTCCAGGTTTACCTTGCTTCCCATCGAGCCAGTGACCAACAGCTGGCCATCAAGATGGTCAGGAAAAGAGCATTCCTGAAGAAAGACCCCGAGGTCATCTTTAGGGAGAGTCAGGCCTTGAAGACCCTTAAGAAGGGTCCCTTCATCACCCAGCTCTATGGTACATTCCAGTCGGAGGATTACCTCTACTTTGCCATGGAGTACCTGAGCGGGGGAGAACTGTGTAAACTTATAGATGATGCTGATGTTCCCTTTGACATTACAACCCTAAGGTAAGATTACATACCTCCGAACTTTTTGAGATGAGAAAGAGGGACACTTAAGCCACGCCCCTGCCACACCCCTGATCACACCCCGGCACACCCCTAGCCACACATACCATAAAGATTTTATAAGACAAATATGTTTTATAACTCAAACGACACTGGTCCTTTCAATCCTGGTTCATTTTTCTTCATATTAACACTTGAAAACTAGAAATACATCAATTTAAAGGATGAGAATACAGTTTAGAGTCAATCAAACACACATTTTTTTCAGTAGAGAAATACCCATATTTATATAGAAAGAGGGACAAAGTCCTGAAAGAGGGACACGTGAGGAGGAAAGAGAGACAGAAGGGCAGGGCTCCCAAAGAGGGACAGTTGGGAGCCATGAGATGACTCTGCTGTTTTATAAAGCTAACAACTGTCCCTCAAGCCCCTGTAACCAGGCCCGGATTTGTGTCACAGGAGCTTATGGTCACAAATGTCTTGGCATCCTAGACTCCGCCCTCCTTGAGCCTACAAATCACTGCCGAACCACACCACAAGTGTGCTGGCTGTCCCAGCTGTCAATTCTCCCTTACTTCCCTTGCCCGCCATGGGTAGCTACAGGTGCCCCTTAGTATTAGGTAGCCAGAAGTACCCTCAATATTAAGTTGCATAGGGAAGGAGAGAGGGAGGCAGCTAGAGCAGCCTTTCTATCATCAGGCGCCTGTAGGCATGTGCCTACAGTGCTTTATGGTAAATACAGCCCTGCCTGTAACCCCTGTGACCTGGGGGTCCCACCTCCCCATCCCCAATATGCAGAGCAGCGCAGGGAGCAGAGTATGTTACCTGTTCTTGTGTCACTCAGCTGCCCTCCTCACATCAGCTGTGCATGATGCTGCATACCTGTCACATGACATGTAAGAGGAGCCAGTAGCCATGTGGAGGTGTGCAGCACACAGAGCCCACTCACTGTGGGGAGGATATCAGAGCAACATGGTGCTGCAAGCAGGGAGCATACACTTCTTCCTGCACTGCTCTGCATACTAGTGTGTGTGGGGGTGGGGGGGGGGGGGTTATCTGCTAGTCCCCCTGTTACAACTATTCCATCTTGTAAATTACCCTTATTAGAAAAGGTTCTGGTAAAATGCTTTATTTACATCACATCAATGTGAGGAAGTCATTTTACACACTGAAATTTGTATTAGATCTTTAGAATGAGTCAGGCTGGGTGCACACATAACATAACGTGAAAAGGCTGCATTTTATGCCATGTTTTCATTTTAAGTTGTGTGCATTTTTTGTGTGTTTTTGCTGCGTTTGCGTTTTTTAACCGTTTTGTGTGCGGTTTTAATACGTTTGCATATACAAAACGCATGTGAGATTTGTATGCGTTTTTTATAGGTTTTAATATTTACATTTATGCAAATCACTAGGAAGACAACAGGAAGCGGAAATAATCAGATATCTTTATTTAAAAAAAAAAACGCATCAAAAACGCATACAAAACTTAAAGGGGAACTGAAGTAAGAGGTATACAGTCTGAGGCTGCCATATTTATTTCCTTTTAATCAATACCAGTTGCCTGGCAGCCCTGCTGGTCTATTTCTCTGCAGTAGTATCTGAATAACACCAGAAACAAGCATGCAGCTCGTCTGGTCAGATCTGACATTAATGTCAGAAACACCTGATCTGCTGCATGCTTGTTCAGGGGCTATGGCTAATAGTATTAGAGGCAGAGGATCAGCAGGAGGGCGTGGCAACTGGCATTGCTTAGATGGAAATAAATATGGCAGCCTCCATATCCCTCTCAGTTCAGTTGTCCTTTAATATATTGCGTTTCCATTGACTTTCATTATGTGCTTTTTTGATGCGTTCATGCATTATATGCAACAAAACTAGCGATTATAAAAACGCTAAAGTACAAACACACACCCATGCCTTTTTTATGCTGCCCATGGAGTAACATTGGTGCATAAAACACAGCGGTTTGCAACGGTAGCGTTTCTGCTATGTGTGCACCTAGCCCCATGGATACATCTTTCTGCTTTATTTGTGTATTGAACATGTGATGCTAATAATGATTTTATTTCTCTTCCATCAGACTATTTGCTGCACAGATGGTCATCGGCCTGGAGTACATCCACTCCAAGGGTATAATCCACCGAGACATCAAGCCGGAAAACATCCTTCTGGACGGAGTCGGGAATATAAAGATCGCTGACTTCGGTCTGGCAGCACAAAATGTCTTTGGAAATGCCATGACTAAAGGATGTAAGGGGACCTTGTTCTATATGGCCCCGGAGGTGTTCCTAGAGATGGACTACAACCACACAGTAGATTACTTCTCTATGGGAATCGTGCTCTTTGTCATGGCGTCCTTCAGGTACCCATTCCTGAAGGATGAGGAGGATAGGTTTGATTTTGACCTCAGATCCTCCATTTGCTGCACATCTCCAGACTATACAGCGGAGATGGACATCATGCTGAAAGACTTCTTGAAGAAGCTACTGTGCAAGAGCCAGATAAGGCGTGAAAAACTGGTGAAAAACCTGAGGGAAGAGCCGCTCTTCATCCAGATAGACTGGAAGGACGTGGAGTCCGGAGAGGCACGGCCCCCATTCCATGTGGAACCACCACAGGAAAAACCGAGAGACACACTGACTGTGTTTGAGATCACCTATTCTGAGGCAAAGAGGAAGCCCAGATTGCGAGCTGAGCAGCAACAGCTCTTTAAGTCGTTCTCGTTTGCCAGTGAGGGGTGGTGAGTTGTGTGGAAGACCTGCCACCTTCCAACAACATCAGCCGTCTACTCACTTGGACAACAACATCAGCATCATCATACATCATATTTATAATAAAAAAAAAAAATGTCGGTTTGTCTGTATGTGTTAATGTTCTGAGATTGTAAATTAACGTACATAAGGTAAAATTTAGCAACAACAAACGGAAGGGCAACCCCCACCAACAAGAAGTAGTAGACATGCTTGTGGTCCTTCATCTCTTTGTCCAAAGAGGAATGGAGTACTAATGTTATAGAAGGGATCCAGCACTTTCTGAAAATTAAGAACCAACTTTTATTTGGAAAGTGTATAGTTGTAGACATAGCCCCTGATGATATGCTATGCAATGAAATGCATAGGGCAGAGCCAGCAGAGTGACGTCACTGGTGGAGAAGTGTGGGAGCGAATGAGCTGCGTCCAACATGTCAGCGTGCTAGCATACCTTGCTGGTTTAACGTTTTGGCTGACAGCAGGGATTATGGCAGCAGATAGTTATAGAGCGGCCACTCGGGAACTGGGCCTACCTGTACCTTTTTTGTAAGCCTATGAGACGCTTGCCAAACTTGCTGTAAAGTTTTTATTGAAGATTTTTTTAATTTTATAATAAACGATCTGCACAATTGGAATCGGTTTCCCCCTTTTCCCTTCCTTCTTTTTAATTCACATGTGGATGTACATGGTGGTGATCTGAACTGGGAAAACGAGGATATATGGAGAAAGAAAGCAGCTTGCCAGAGAGGTGACTTGGGGCGGGGGCGGGGCATAAACCCCGGGTGCGTGATGTGGTCGGTCAGACCAGAGGATCTGGTGAGTTATACCCTGAAGGGGGGTCTGCATTGTGTTGTGCATAGACAGATTGAAGAGTCCGAGAGCGCAAACCATGAATATGTATAGTTGTAGACAGACAAAAAGGCTGAAGGCTGAGGTCACCCTCGGGCACTTTTTGCCTGCGATTTGCGCTTTGGTGATTTGTTGGTGACTAGCAGGAATAATCCTATGGGATTACTCACATTGCTCTGATTACGGCACGTTTGCAATTTCTGACGATCCCAAACCTGCTGAATGTAGCATTTTCCCCGGCGATTGTCTTGTGATTCTCATTCACTAGAATGAGAAGTGCAAAAACGCAATCGCCAAAAAATTGCAATTGCTAGGCAGGCTAGGAAGTTTGCCAAAAGATACTAGTAGGGGAAAAAACATCAATACGTTGAAAAGTGAGATGTTAATTTATATACTACAGTATATAAATATATATATCTATATATATAATAGAGTGCATGCGTGCGCGTATGTTTTCTGCTTTTAACAAGACTTTGTATGCAGATTTCTTGCTGCCTGGGAGGATATGCTCTGGGGGTCTCGCGTACCCCCTACACACCTGGGCAGAACCACAAACAGCCAACCACATGGCACACTTGGTCACTTAGTGACTGAGGTCAAAAATTCTTAGAAAGCGGGCGGAACATAAAACAGCCAATCAATTTGAGCAATTCATTTTCAATGAGAAAATGTAAACTGCAGCCATTCTTAGGCTGTTAGTCGCAGAGGTCTTAAACTTGTCACACTTGGTCACCAATCAAAATTCACCTATTGATTTTCAAGGGAAATATTTAAACTGGTGCAATTCTTACACTGCTAATAGCAGAGGCCTCAAACCTCAAAAACGTCAGTCATTGGGGTTGATTGGGGGGGGGGGGGGGGGGGGGAGACTGGGGTTCAAATTCACTAAAAGAGGGGGGAACCACAAATAGCCAATCAGATTTTTTTTGCTCAATAAACTGCTTCCATTCACACATTTTTGATGCCAGCAATTCGGGAAGCTCACAAACTTGGTCATTAAGTGACTGTGTGTCAAGGTTACAAAAAGTCGACGGAGTCAAAATCCCAAATTTTTTACTGGGAAAATGTACACTGCAGCCTTACACTGTTAATGGCAGGGCTCTTAAAATTCTGACATTTTCAAGGGGAATATTTAAATTGTTGCCATTCTTACACTGTTAATAGCACAGGCCTCAGACCTGGTACAGTCGGTCAGTGGGTGACTGAGGTTAAAATCCAGAAAAGGGGGTGGAGCCACAAACAGCCAATTAGATTTCTTTGCTGGTTAAACTACATTCATTCACACATTTTTGATGCCAGGAACCTGAAAGCTCAGAAACTTGGTCATTGAGTGACTGTGTGTCAAGATTACAAAAAGTGGGCAGAGCAAGAAGAAAACTTTTCCTGGGAAAATATAAACTGCAGCCATTCTTACACTGCTAATGGCAGGGTTCTCAAACTTTGCACAGTTGGTCACTGGGTGACTGGGATTACTATTCAAGAAAGTGGGTGGAGCCTACAACAGCCAATCAAAATTCACCTATTTAATTTCAAGGGGAATATTTAAATTGCTGCCAATCTTACGGTGTTAATAGCAGACCTCCTCCGCACACCTTACATTAATCCCCCCTCACATTGGGAGGACTACAAGTACAATCCAGCCCGGCCATCCTATCCAGGAGGATCAGCACGGAGCTACTTGTGCAGATCACGGAGTATCCTGTGGACCTAAGGAGGGACTCTGCGGAGGAAGATTACATCCACACCCTGTGCCCCCGGCTGGTAGAGGGATGAAAGCCATATCACTGACCAACCCATACGGGCGAGTCAGCCACTCTTAGAGGTGAGAACACTCCACAGAGAG
The DNA here is from genome assembly GCF_040937935.1 of Hyperolius riggenbachi. NCBI lineage: Eukaryota > Metazoa > Chordata > Amphibia > Anura > Hyperoliidae > Hyperolius > Hyperolius riggenbachi. Next base: position 32,412,490 of record NC_090647.1, on the reverse strand, counting down.
GCCTTTTTATTATGTCATATTGAAATGGAGTGCGCTCTCCCCTATTTGCCTTTTCCCCTCCCTGTTCCCGTCTATAGAGATGTTTATATAACCTCAGTGAGAGGCCACTACAGAGCAGCACCGCCCATCCATCCTTGTACCCCTTTATACCGGATTTACATTACCAAATCCACATCACTCCCTCTATAATAATAGGAGTAATATATGCCCTTCAGTATAGAGGATCATTTTCCTCAAAATACATTGCTGATAAGTATGAGAGGATCCACTGTGACAAGTGGACAATTGGGGAATGCAAAGACCACCAAAAGCCAAGCTCATGTGATCCTTACAGCCAGTAGAGGTTATTGATTAGCATTACATTACTGCTTAAAGGGAACCAGAGACGAAACACCCTCATGTATTTTACCATACAGTATATATCAGTGGGAACATTAGAGAAAACACCTACCCTGCTCTCTGTTTCATTCTGCACTGCTCAGCTTGCTTGTTATCAGCCCTGATAAAACTATATACTCATATATACGCTATAGCAGCATAGAGGGTGATATAGCGGCTGGGAACGCGGAGAATCACTCGCGTTCCCAGCCTGTCGGCGGCTGTCGCTGAACCCGGAAGTAGTCGCCGGCTGGAACAGGACGATCGGAGCCAGGCAGGGCTAGGAAAAAAGGGGCAGTTGCCCCAGGGCCCCAGAGCCTGTAGGGGCCCCCAAGTTGTTCCTCCCCCATGTGAACTGTTGCTCCCCAGGGACACTGCAGAGTCTGTTAAAGAGACTCTGTAACATTAAAAAGATCCCCTGGGGGGTACTCACCTCGGGTGGGGGAAGCCTCCGGATCCTAATGAGGCTTCCCACGCCGTCCTCTGTCCCACGGGGGTCTCGCCGCAGCCCTCCGAACAGCCGGCGACTGTGCCGACTGTCAGTTCAATATTTACCTTTGCTGGCTCCAGCGGGGGCGCTGTGGCGACTTTCAGCACGGAAATAGACGGAAATACCCGATCTCCGTCGGGTCCGCTCTACTGCGCAGGCGCCGGAAACTTGCGCCTGCGCAGTAGAGCAGACCCGACGGCGATCGGGTATTTCCGCCTACTTCGGCGCCGACAGCCGTCAGAGCGCCTGCGCAGGAGCCAGGAAGGTAAATATTACGTCACCGCTGCACGGAGGGCTGCAGCGAGACCCCTGACGGATGGAGGACGGCGTGGGAAGCCTCATTAGGATCCGGAGGTTTCCCCCACCCGAGGTGAGTACCCCCCAGGGGCCGTTTTGTCGTTACAGTTCCTCTTTAAGTTAGGGGATGATTGGGGGAGGGTCAGCAGCCAGCTCAGGGGCCCAGGAGGGAAATTTGGCTGCAACAAAGGGCCTCTGATGACGCTTTTTGGTCAGGGTGGTGTCTGTTGGGGGGCAAACACTCACACACATACACACGCGTGCACACACGCATGCACACACACACACGCGCACACACACACACACGCAAGCACACACACACACACTCATACACACACACACACACACACTCATACACACACATACGCACATACATACACACACACACACACACAGATACATACACATACACACACACACCACACACACGCACACACACACATGCATACACATGCATACACATGCATACACACACACACACAGATATACACACACACACACGCACGCACGCACGCACGCACACACACACACACAGATATACACACACACACACACACAGACACACACACACAGATATACACACACACACACACACAGACACACACACACAGATATACACACACACACACACACGCGCACACACACAGATATACACACACACACACACGCGCACACACACAGATATACACACACACACACACACACACACACACACACACACACACATACATAATCTCCTTGACTGCCATGTGATGGGGGAAAGGAGGTGGGACTCACCTACACACAAACACACACAATATTACACAGAAGCTGCAACAACCTCCACCCCCAAAACTTCATTTTTGCAAATCCTTGCTACCTGCATATCCAGAGAGCGAGCCTGCTCTAGCCCCACCCTCTCAGGCTCAAGCCCGTCCTCAGCAGAGTTCCTCCCACAGCAGGAAGCCGGGTACTCTCCCCAATGCTGCACCGGCTTCCTTCAGCGTTGCCTAGCAACGCTAATAACAGCACAGAGGCCCGTGTCTGTCATCTATTTTATGACAGTATGGGCTGCAGTGTGTAACACGGAGGGCACCGCTGTCGGGACTGCCCATACTACCGCTTTCACACATCTCTCTTCCCTCGTTCCCAGGCAGCAGAGACTGCGCTGTGCACCACCCCCGATCCCTATGCACGCAGCTCCTAGCCTATTGCTACGCCACTGTATCTGTAAATGTGCATGTTGTCCAGCAGGGGACTGCATGGTGTCAGATATTTTAACGCAGACACAAAAACACATTATAAATGTCAAAATAACCATACACAGGTTATACTTACCTACTGTGTAGTTTACTCCTCAATCTCTTTCTCCTCTCCTGCGTCCTGTTTGTCCGCTGTGATCAATGGATTTCTCCGTCCTCCATTTTAAAAAATGTCCATTACCCCATAACAGCTTCCTGGTCAGCACACTGTAATATCACCCACTTGAGCCATATGGAAACATGGATATTACCTTGCACATTCATTTGTAACTGACAGCTGCTGATATATGACTGACAGCAACTGGTATATTTCAGTTCTGACAAAATATTGGGATCGTTGTAAGAAGAAAATGATGAGCTTCTGAGAGGAACTGACTGTGAGCTTAGTATGTAATATTCATTTGCAGCTACGTCATGTGTTTATTTGAAATAATTTTCCTCACTTCAGGCCTGAGCCCACCAACACAGTTGTGTGCAGTTGTGTCCACTTTTCAGCAACACATCAGTGTTACAGATGCTGAAAAGCGGATACAACTGTGTACAACTGCGCTCAACTGCGTTAGTGGGCTCAGGCCCTTAGATGTGAAGGAGCCCATTGAGTAACTCGGGCTGTCAGGTCTCATGTATCCGCATGTTTGAATTACATAAAACCGACAGTATCACACATAGTGGTTTATTCCCAGAATATATCTCAAGAATTACCTCTGCGTATCTGTCTTGGCCATGTTGCTGTCACTTACAGTAGGTAATAGAAATCTGACAAAACTGACAGGTTTTCAACCAGCCCATCTCATAAGGGATCCTCAGGGTTTTGTTTATAGTGGGATGCGAAAATTTGAGCAACCTTGTTAATCTCCATGATTTTCCGGTAAAAAATCATTGGTTGTTACGATAAAAATGGTCAGTTAAATGTATCATATAGGAGACACACCCAATGATATTTGAGAAGTGAAATTAAGTTTACAATAATTGTTTAAAGGACTCACGAGGCAAAATACAAAAAAAAAAGTTAAATACCTGCATGAAATTTGAATGCAGGGAGGACGCCATCCGCGCCCTCTGTGCCGTTCCGCCGGGTCCCCGCTGTGCTCAATGTACCCCCCAGGCCGGCTCCTGACTCCACAGCCCCACAGCTTAGTGGAGGCAGGAGAGCCCGACCCGGGCTGTGGGGTCGGGAGCCGGCCTGGGGGGACATTGAGCAGCGGGGACCCGGCGGAACGGCACGGAGGGCGCGGATGGCATCCTCCGTGCATTCAAATTTCATGCAGGTATTTAACTTTTTTTTTCGTATTTCACCTCCTGAGTCCTTTAAATAAAATTAGGCAGGTGCATAAATTTGGGCACTGTTGTCATTTTATTGATTCCAAAACCATTAGAACTAATTATTGGAACTCAAATTGGCTTGGTAAGCTCAGTAACCCCTGACCTACATACACAGGTGAATCCAATTATGAGAAAGACTATTTAAGGGGTCAATTGTAAGTTTCCCTCCTTTTTTAATTTTCTCAGAAGAATAGCAACATGGGGGTCTCAAGAGAACACTGAAATGACCTGAAGATTGTTCACCAACATGGTTTATGGGAAGGATACAGAACGTGTCTCAGAGATTTCAGCTGTCTGTTTCCACAGTTAGGAAAGAGAAAGAAAAATCTCGGATAAACAGAAGCAACAAATGGTGAGAACAGTCAAAGTCAACCCACAGACCAGCACCATTGACCTACAACATCATTTTGCTGCAGATGGGGACTGCCCATGCTGCTGCTTTCACACATCTCTCTCCCCTCATTCCCAGGCAGCAGAGACTGAGCTGCACACCACCCCAATGCCTATGCACGCAGCTCCTGCTGAAGACTTGCAAGTTGCAGAGCTGCGTGTAGGCAAGAAGGAATATGGCAGGTGGGATGAGAGAGTGTGACAGAGTCACTAGCCTGGCTGTTACTGCTTGCGGCTAGCTGCAGAGCATGAGGCGGCCACCGGAGCGTGACATAAGTGGGCGGGGGGAGTAATTGATCCGCATTTTAATAGTGAAGAGGGACATTTGGGAAGCCGCCTTTGCCCCATAAGGCGCTTGTAGGCACGTGCCTGCAGTGCCTAATGGTAAATCTGGCCCTGGTATAAGCAGTTGCCAGGCAGCAGCAAGCAATTGTGTGCGTTTGGCAGTGTTTTCACTAGCTATCAACTTCTCATGAAAAAGGGCCCTTAGATGGTTCTTGGGGTGCGGCGGCCAATCCCATGATACATTGACGGGATATGTGGCTGGCAGATTGTCTCATCCGTCTCCCCCCCCCCCCCCCCCCCCCCACTCCATGCTGCTCTAGGTCACACCATTGGTCCTCCTCTCCCCTCCATAGCAGCAGAATGTGTCTGTACAGAGGTCAGCCAAGGACTGTCGCCCAATGGTTCAAGTCCCAATTCTTGCAGGCGACATTCTTCGTATGTATGCAGGTAGTTTAACCTCCTTGGCGGTTATCATGAGTCAAGCTCGGGTTGGAAAAAACAAGCCAGAAACGGTAATCGCAAGCGTGACTCATGTTAACCGCCGGCAAGACAGTGCAGAGCATAGTGCACAGCAGGTGTTTTCACTCACCTCCCGGGGGATCCGGACGCCGTTCTCCTTCCTGTCCTCCGAGTCTCTACATCCCTCGGGTGAGATTGCCGTTTGATGTCGGCAATCTCCCTGCAGGGTTACAGCGCCACCCAGAGGACGGAGGGAGATCTGCAACGATTGATCCCAGGGAGGTGAGTAAGTTGAGGGGCTGCTGCAGGACTCTCTGCGGTATGATTTTTATACAGGTTTTAGGGAGTAAAAGCTTGCAAAAAAATTGCACCGCTTTTAGACCCTAAAATCTGGAAAGAATCAGACCGCCAGGGGTGGTTAAACCTCGTACTAGCCTCACCTTGGCTTTCAACCTGTCCTTCCTCCTCACACCGGTAGTTGGAGTTTATATGTTCACCCCGTGTGAGTGGGTTTCCCCCAGGCAGTCAGGTTTCCCCACACAAACAATATAGTGGCTGCACCCAACTTCATCCGTTTTCCTGATTAAATTTTGACTCTAACCCTGAGTCTGACCCTTCACCTGTCTTGAATCTTAGAGTGTAACTCCAGCTAACTTTATTTTGGGGAATAATTATTGGCTAAAACCTCTGTGGGGATTTTAATACTGTCTGTGTTCCTGTTGCAGAGATTCGCTTAGTTCCTGTTTTGTTGCTTTGTTTTCTGGAAATGAAACAAAGGAAATCTCAATTGAGAGAAAAGGGCAGCAACAAGAACATAACAGATTCTTTTTTGTGTTTTCCACCCAAGTAAAACAAAATGGTTTTATTGTTGACATACCTCCACCTCACTTCCTGTTCTCTGTGACGCTGTCATGTGACAGGAAGGAAGCAGAACTCTGCCCATTCAAACCCTTTTAGCAAATGATAACCTCCTGCTGGTTTTCAGGCCTCGTACACAGGACATCACACTTGCATTTTCGGATGTGTAGCATGTACAGTGCTACACCTGAGGCATGTGGCCACGTACAATACAATACATCCTTTACATGGGCGTAACAATAGGGGATGCAGCCCATGCGCCTGCGGGGGCCCCCGGGGCCCGCTCATGGCTGTTTTGGGGGGCTGGAGGGGTCGCACCATGAGGGGAAAGCTATGGCCACACTCGGCGGGGAGGGGTGATGGTCCCACCACTCCCTCACCTCGGGCTTTCCCCTCTGTGCTCTCCTCCAGCTTCAATAGCTATACAAGTGCAGCGGAGCGGCGGGCAGCGGCAGGCAAACATACCTTCCGTGCATTCCAGGGCGGACACTTCTTGCTCTAGTGATTGACGCGACTTCCTGTATAAAACAGGAAGTCGCGTCAGTCACTAGAGCGAGAAGCGTCCGGACGCACGGAAGGTATGTTTGCCTGCCGCTGCACGCCGCTCCACTGCACTTGTATAGCTATTGAAGCTGGAGGGGAGCACAGAGGGGAAAGCCTGAGGTGAGGGAGTGGTGGGACCATCACCCCTCCCCGCCGAGTGTGGCCATAGCTTTCCCCTCATGGTGCGACCCCTCCAGCCCCTCAAAACAGCCACGAGCGGGCCCCAGGGGGAGGAGGGCCCCGGGGGGTGGGGGGGCCCGCTCACAATTTCTGCAGGGGGGCCCGGGGGCTCTTAGTTACGCCCCTGATCCATACAGTGGCATAGCTAAGGAGCTATGGGCTCCCCCCCCCCCAAGCACTCTATACATAACAATTGATACGGCGCACCAAAACCTGCCATGGAAAACAGCTTGTTAATGATTAATACTATTCAAAGCATCTATAGAAGTGATTATTACCAACACGTGACCAATAGAGAGCTTATACTGGGGATGAGGGAGGGCCCTACGGGGCCCCTCTGGTCCAAGGGCCCCCGATGCAGTCGCAACCTCTGCAACCCATTTTGCTACGCCACTGCATCCGTAAATGTGCATGTTGTCCAGCAGGGGGCAGCATGGTCTCACATATTTTAACGCAGACACAAAAACACATTAGATGTGAAGGAGCCCATTGAGTAACTCAGGCTGTCAGGTCTCATGCGTCCGCATGTTTAAATTACATAAAACTGACAGTATCACACATAGTGGTTTATTCCCAGAATATATCTCAAGATTTACCACTGCTTATCTGTCTTGGCTTAAACGGGCACTATCACAAAAAATGTAAATGCGTGTAAACATATACAAATAAGAAGTATGTTTCTCCCAGAGTAAAATGAGCCATAAATTACTTTTCTCCCATGTTGCTGTCACTTACAGTAGGTAGTAGAAATCTGACAGAACCGACAGGTTTTCAACTAGCCCATCTCCTCATAAGGGATCCTCAGGGTTTTGTTTTTTTTGTGGAATGCGAAAGTTTGGGCAACCTTGATAATTGTCATGATTTTCCTGTATAAATCGTTGATTGTTACGATAAAAAATGTCAGTTAAATCTACCATATAGGAGACACACTCAGTAATATTTGAGAAGTGAAATGAAGTTTATTGGATTTACAGAAAGGGCGCAATAATTGTTTAAATAAAATAAGGCAGGTGTCATTTTATTGATTTCAAAACTGTTAGAATGAATTATTGGAACTCTAATTGGCTTGGTAAGCTCAGTAACACCTGACCTACATACACAGGTGAATCCAATTATGAGAAAGTATTTAAGGGAGTCAATTGTAAGTTTCCCTCCTCTTTTAATTTTCTCTGAAGAATAGCAAGATGGGGGTCTCAATACATCACTGAAATGACCTGAAGACAAAGATTGTTCACCATCATGGTTTAGGTCAGGCATGGGCAAACTTGGCCCTCCAGCTGTTGAGGAACTATAAGTCCTACAATGCATTGCAGGAGTCTGACAGCCACAGTCATGACTCATAAAGGCAAATGCATTGTGGAATTTGTAGTTCCTTAACAGCTGGAGAGCCAAGTTTGCCCATGCCTGGTTTAGGTGAAGGATACAGAAAGCTGTCTGTAATGATATGTGTCAGCATGAACAGAGTTCTGATTATCAGATGATCTGCAGTGTCACCTATAATACAGATATATACCTGATTATATGGTGATCTGCAGAATCACCAATAATACTGATATACCAGACAGCTGATGAGATTGCTAATAGCAAGTATAGTGATTGGTGCAACATTAGTACTGATAGGTTAGGCTAAACCTCACTAGAGGAGCTGGTGGGTACTAACAGTACAGCGCCCCTCACCAGAGTCAAGGGCCCTCTGGTGAGAGTAGAGTGGTCAGACTAATCGAGTTGGCAACAGACAGACAGATGCAGTACATAATCGGAAGGCAGAGTGTAACGATCGGTGAAGCACAGAGAGATCTGATTACCGGTGACCTGCAGCGTCACGGGAAATACAGACGTATACCAGATTATATGTGATCTGCAGTATCACCGATAATCCAATATACTGGCTAACCTCTGTTCACCTGAGTAGAGTGTAGTGATTGGTGTAACAGTAACAGAGGACAAGCCTCAGTGCAGCAAGGAGTGTTGCACAAATACCTTCCGCAGATCTGAGCTCTCCAAGACGGGAGGAGTCAGACTGACAATGGGAAGGAAAGTCCAAGAGTGACACTCAGGAAGAAGTGTCACTAACAGGACAGGGAACCGCCTCCAATCGTGAGGTCGGTTCTCGAGGTCGGACAAGCCAGGTCGTAACACACGGACAGATAAAGTACAGGTACAGCAGGCAAAGGCGGAGTCAAGGTACAGGCAGGGTTCGGCAACTGGGTATCAGATATAATCGGGGTACAGAATCAGGAGGCAGAAAACAGAGTCTAGGTATGAGCCGGGGTTCGGCAACAGAGAATCAGAAATATCGAGGTACAAGATCAGGGTTCAGGAGAATGGTCGAAACAGGCAATAGGTCATAACATATAATCACAATCAAACTAGTACTTTGGCTATCAAATATCTAGCTAAGTGTAGGATTACAGCTCCAGCTGGTCCCGGCACACTTCAGGATCTAACTACGGATCTGGGTGCTCCCACGTGTGTGATCGCAACGCCAGACAAGTGACCAGCCGGCAGTATATATACTCAAGTATTCCCCCAGCACCTCCCTCAGTGATGGGCCAATGAGGTGCAGAGTCCGGGTCAGCTGACCAGCCTGGTCAGCTGACTCCCCTCAGAGTGTCATAAGTTTCCCTTGAGTGCGCGCGCGCGCGTCACTCTGAACTCTGGGGGACTACGAGTCCCAGCCCCGCTCTGCGGAGTCTCCGCAGCGGGGAAGTGTGCACCAGCCGCCGCGTCTAACGCGGCGGCTTCTCCGCGTTCCGCCTGCCTCTCCACGGGGACAGCCGCCTCACGCTGGGAGGAGGCGGCTGCCTCCCCGTGTGTGCGGCCACTGTATGCGGGAAGAGCCGCCGACCGCTGGCTCATGGCGGCGGCTCTTCCACGCTTCCTTACAGTACCCCCCCCCCCCCCCCCCCGAGGAGTGGACTCCGGACAACTCCTTCCAGGCTTTTCTGGATGTACAGTATGAAATTCCCTCGCTAACTCATCCGCATGCATGCGGTTCCCAGGTACCCATTGCCTCTCTTCAATGCCGTAACCTTTCCAATGTACGAGATACTGCACCGAGTTCTGTACAGTACGTGAATCTATGATTTTTTCCACCTCATACTCGGGTTGGGCATCGACTAAGACAGGAGGAGGAGGCGTGGGACCCACCTGGACTGCGGGTTTGAGAAGTGATACGTGGAAAGACCTTACTCCGCGCATGCTGGTGGGGAGATCAACGGTGTATGTGACATTGTTGATCTTCCTGGTAACTGGGAATGGACCCACGAACCTGGGACCAAGTTTGTCAGAGGGTTGTTTCAGGGTCAGGTGACGGGTTGATACCCAAACCAAATCTCCTGGTTGGAATTTCCACTCTAACGAGCGTCTCTTGTCAGCCTGACTTTTCTGACTCTGAAATGCTCTCACAAGGTTGTCTTTTATGGTCCTCCACATGACCCTAAATGTCCTCTGCCAGGCCTCCAAGGCTGGGAACGGACTGGACGCAACCAGCAACGGGGAAAACTTAGGTAACTTCCCGGTCACTATCTGGAACGGACAGAACCCCGAGGAAGAGCTCTTTAAGTTATTGTGCGCAAATTCTGCGTAAGGTAAGAATTTAACCCAATCATTCTGCGCTTCAGCCACGTAACATCGTAAGAATTGCTCTAAAGACTGGTTGACCCTCTCAGTTTGGCCATTAGTCTGTGGATGGTAACCCGACGAAAATGACAGTCCCATGCCCATTTGGTGACAGAATGCCCTCCAAAATTTTGAGACAAACTGGACTCCCCGATCGGAAACTATGTCCTCCGGAATGCCGTGCAACCGGAAAATATGAGTGATGAACAGGTCGGCCAATTCCTGGGCCGAGGGGAGTCCTTTCAAGGGCACGAAATGGGCCATTTTACTAAAGCGGTCGACTACCACCCAGATGACCGACATGCCCTCCGACCTCGGAAGCTCCCCCACAAAATCCATGGACAAGTGGGTCCATGGCTCACTCGGGGTGGGCAAAGGCTGTAGGGTACCAACAGACGCCAGCCGGGAGGGCTTGCTTTTTGCGCACACCGCACATTCCCTGACAAACTCCTTGCAATCGGCTGCCAGAGAGGGCCACCACGCACACCTTGCCACGAGATCTTGCGTCCTAGACGCCCCAGGATGTCCCGCATTCTTGTGTGAGTGAACAAACTCCAAGATTTGGAGCCGAAAGGGCAGCGGGATAAACAAAACCCCCTCAGGTTTTCCTTCTGGGACATCCTGCTGGAAAGGACCCAAAGTTTCCTTCCAGTTCTCCCAAGTCTCGGTAGCGGCTAGCACCAACTTCCGTGGAACAATGGTCTCAGGAACAGAGGGCTGTGCTGTTTCTGGTTCAAAACACCTAGAGAGTGCATCTGCCTTGGTATTCTTACTACCAGGAGTGTATGTAATCAAGAATGTGAACCTCGAAAAAAATAACGACCATCGAGCCTGTCGGGGGCTTAATCTTTTAGCCCCCTCGATGTACTCGAGATTCTTGTGGTCGGTATAAACCATGATCGTGTGCTCCGCTCCTTCCAGCCAATGACGCCACTCTTCGAAGGCTAATTTGATGGCAAGGAGCTCCCTATTGCCTATATCATAGTTTTTCTCTGCCGGAGAGAACCTTTGGGAGAAATAGGCACACGGGTGTAATCTCCCCTGAAGACCTGAACGTTGAGACAGCACAGCCCCCACTCCAACTTCTGAGGCGTCTACCTCAACTATAAATGGAAAAGAAGTGTTCACATGCCTCAATATGGGTGCCGAACAGAACAATCTTTTTAGAGTGGTGAATGCCTGTACGGCCTCGGGAGACCAGTGAGTGGTGTCTGCCCCCTTCTTTGTAAGACTGGTGAGGGGTGCAACTACTGTAGAGTACCCCTTAATAAACCTTCTATAGTAGTTTGCAAACCCCAAGAAGCGTTGTAAGGACTTTAACCCCACCGGCTGCGGCCACTCCAAGACCGCGGAGACCTTAGCAGGGTCCATAGACAGGCCCGAGGTAGAGATTATATATCCCAGGAAAGCTACCGACGTGACCTCGAAAATGCATTTTTCCAACTTAGCATATAATAAATTCTGCCTCAGCTTGTTCAATACCCATCTGACATGAGTTCTGTGATCAGAAAGATTGTTAGAAAATATAAGAATGTCGTCGAGGTAAACCAAAACGAACTTCCCCAACACCTCTCTAAAGAACTCATTAATAAGTTCCTGAAAAACGGCCGGGGCATTACATAACCCAAAGGGCATCACCAGGTACTCGTAATGCCCGTCCGGAGTATTGAAGGCCGTTTTCCATTCGTCACCTTTTCTGATCCGCACAAGATTGTATGCCCCCCTTAAATCCAGTTTCGAGAATATCCTAGCCTCCGTGACCTGTGTGAAAAGGTCATCTATTAAGGGCAACGGGTAGCGATTCTTCACTGTGATCTTATTAAGCCCCCGGTAGTCGATACATGGCCGTAAGCCCCCATCTTTTTTCTTAACAAAAAAAAACCCTGCCCCGGCGGGTGACCGAGATGGCCGAATGAAGCCCTTGGCTAGGTTCTCACGAATATATTCTCCCATGGCCACTTTCTCGGGTCCCGACAAATTATACAGATGGCCCCGGGGAGGTACACAACCTGAACGGAGATCGATGGGACAGTCGAATGGCCGATGTGGGGGCAGTTTGTCAGCTGCCTTGGGACAAAATACGTCGGCATATTCAGAGTACTGATCTGGCACACCTCCCACCTGAACTTTGGTTTGCCCCAATGTCAATTTTCCCAAACACTGTTGGAAACAATGCGGTGACCAGGAGGTTAACTGCCCCGTGGCCCAGTCTATTTGCGGCGAATGGGTTTGCAACCACGGCATGCCTAGGATAATGGTGGAGGTGGACATGTGTAACACAAAAAAACGTAATAGTTCCCCATGCAGTACCCCTATGGTGACTTTCACCTCTGGAGTCTGTGACAGTGGGCGCTCCCGTTGCAGCAGAGAATCGTCCACTGCCGTGACCTGAATGGGGGGATTCACTGGAATGAGGGGAATACCCAACTTCTGAGCAAATGCAAGATTCATAAAATTAGCCGCTGAGCCGGAATCAATAAATGCTTCAGTGGCTACTGACTTATTCTCCCATGTAATCGTACAGGGGAGAAGCAGTTTTTTCTCCTTAAGGGGTGAAAATTGTGTGCCTAGGGTGTCACCCCCCACTACTCCTAGGCAGACCCGTTTCCCGACCTGTTAGGACAGTTTCGCACCCTATGCCCTGCCTCTGCACAGTATAGGCACAGTTGTTCCGTCATTCTCCTCCTCCGCTCCACCTGGGTCAGTTTTGATCGACCAATTTGCATTGGCTCTGGTGGAGGCAAGGCCGGAGAGGTCGAGACAGGCGGAGTTGTTGTTACTGGGGATGCAACAGCCGGTACTGTGTACGAAGTCACCCTGACCCGGTGACTACTCCTAGCCTGCCTCTGATGGCGTAGCCTGCGATCTACTCGAATGGCCGACGATATGGCCTCGTCAACTGTCTTGGGCTCGGGCACGGTCAACATTAGGTCAGAAACCTCTTCCGACAACCCAGACAGGAAGTAGTCCATGAGGGCAAAATTATCAAATCTCGAGGTGACCGACCACCTACGGAACTCTGCCGCATAATCCTCGACCGACCCTCTGCCTTGCCGTAAGAGTTTGAGCTTCCGCTCTGAGGATGCAGCAAGGTCAGGGTCGTCGTAGATTATGGCCATGGCCTTAAAGAATTCCTCCACTGAGGTCAAGGCAGTATCGGTAGCGGGCAGGTTGTATGCCCACGACTGGGAGTCTCCAGTCAACAAAGTTTTAATGAAAATGACCCGTTGGGTCTCAGTCCCCGAGGATCGGGGCCTTAACTCAAAATATGACAACACTCTACTCCTGAAATTCCGGAAGTCAGACTTGTGGCCGGAAAACGTATCAGGGACAGGCATACGGATGTCATCACTAGGAGGGGATCGCACTGAATCAACTGATGTCTGGAGGGTTCTCACAGAGCCTGATAAGGCATCAATTAAGGCTTTGTGCTGGCCTAGTGCTTGATGAATGCTGTCCACCGAAGTGGCAAGCACAGTCAGAGGATCAGTGCGTTCCATCAGTATTTTTTGGTCTGGCGTTCTGTAACGATCGGTGAAGCACAGAGAGATCTGATTACCGGTGACCTGCAGCGTCACGGGAAATACAGACGTATACCAGATTATATGTGATCTGCAGTATCACCGATAATCCAATATACTGGCTAACCTCTGTTCACCTGAGTAGAGTGTAGTGATTGGTGTAACAGTAACAGAGGACAAGCCTCAGTGCAGCAAGGAGTGTTGCACAAATACCTTCCGCAGATCTGAGCTCTCCAAGACGGGAGGAGTCAGACTGACAATGGGAAGGAAAGTCCAAGAGTGACACTCAGGAAGAAGTGTCACTAACAGGACAGGGAACCGCCTCCAATCGTGAGGTCGGTTCTCGAGGTCGGACAAGCCAGGTCGTAACACACGGACAGATAAAGTACAGGTACAGCAGGCAAAGGCGGAGTCAAGGTACAGGCAGGGTTCGGCAACTGGGTATCAGATATAATCGGGGAACAGAATCAGGAGGCAGAAAACAGAGTCTAGGTATGAGCCGGGGTTCGGCAACAGAGAATCAGAAATATCGAGGTACAAGATCAGGGTTCAGGAGAATGGTCAAAACAGGCAATAGGTCATAACATATAATCACAATCAAACTAGTACTTTGGCTATCAAATATCTAGCTAAGTGTAGGATTACAGCTCCAGCTGGTCCCGGCACACTTCAGGATCTAACTACGGATCTGGGTGCTCCCACGTGTGTGATCGCAACGCCAGACGCCAGAGAAGTGACCAGCCGGCAGTATATATACTCAAGTATTCCCCCAGCACCTCCCTCAGTGATGGGCCAATGAGGTGCAGAGTCCGGGTCAGCTGACCAGCCTGGTCAGCTGACTCCCCTCAGAGTGTCATAAGTTTCCCTTGAGTGCGCGCGCGCGCGTCACTCTGAACTCTGGGGGACTACGAGTCCCAGCCCCGCTCTGCGGAGTCTCCGCAGCGGGGAAGTGTGCACCAGCCGCCGCGTCTAACGCGGCGGCTTCTCCGCGTTCCGCCTGCCTCTCCACGGGGACAGCCGCCTCACGCTGGGAGGAGGCGGCTGCCTCCCCGTGTGTGCGGCCACTGTATGCGGGAAGAGCCGCCGACCGCTGCCTCATGGCGGCGGCTCTTCCACGCTTCCTTACACAGAGACAGGAAGATATAACAGGCAGAGTCGGCAGCAAGAACGGAGGGGCAGAGGTACAGAATCACTGAGCGGAAGAGTAGTCAGAACGAGCCAGAGTCATACACAGATAATAACACAGTAATGAAATATCTTAATAACCATCAACAATTCCTATCTTGTGTGAAATCCCCGGTTTCCTCCCGAATCAAAGCACACCGGAACTATCTAAGGTCTGAGCGCTAACACAAAGTATTCGCAACAGCAGACAAGTTGCGAGTGATTCAGCTAGGCTTATAAAGCAGAGGAGACCACTTCGGCACGCCCCCTCCTATCAGCCAATGAGGAGTGGCGAGTTTCTCCTCTGACGCGCCTCCTCCCTGCATAAAGGTCCCGTCTGTGTGCGCGCGCACACGACAATGCGACCCTATGTGCGGCTGACAGACCCGTCCTCGGCGTGCTAGACGCCGAGGCCTGGATACATTGCTTGGCAGAGAGCTGAAGGCAGCTGCGGTGGTAGCGCTGTTCACCGCAACTGTCTCTCCATCGTTTATTACACTGTCTCAGAGATTTCAGCTGTCTGTTTCCACTGTTAGGAACATATTGAGGAAATAGAAGACCACAGGCTAAGTTCAAGTTGAGGGACGCATGGATTCCAATCAGTTTCAGCAGATTCTGGAGACCAATGTGCAGGAATCATTGACAAAGCTGAAGCTGCACTGGGGCTGGATCTTTCAACAATACAACGACCCTAAACACTGCTGAAAATCCAATAAGGCATTAATGCAGAGGAACAAGTACAATGTTCTGGAATGGCCATCTCAGTCCCCAGACCTGAATATAATTGAAAATCTGTGGTGTGAGTTAAAGAGAGCTGTCCATGATCGGAAGCCATCAAACCTGAATGAACTAGAGATGTTTTGTAAAGAGGAATGGTCCAAAATACTTTCAACCACTATCCAGACTCTCATTGGAACCTACAGGAAGTGTTTAGAGGCTGTAATTTTTGCAAAAGTAGGATCTACTAAATATTGATTTCATTTCTTCTTTGTGGTGCCCAAATTTATGCAACTGCCTACATTTGTTTCAACATTGTCTCATTGGCAGGGGCGTTCCAAGGAAGCTAAAGGCCCATACTCACGGGGGACAGCCGTCGCCGCAACCGCGTGGCACGCGCGTGTTGCGGCGACAGTTCCCCCGTGTGTATGATGCGCGCGCCCCGAACCGTCACCCGTCGGAGCTGTCGCCAGGCGATTGACATGTTCAATCGCCGGCTACAGTCGTCGCCGCAACCTCGCCGGAACTGTCGCTAGCCCCGCATGTGTATGCGGGCTAGCGACAGCTACCCACACACACCACACGGAGCTTCCGGCGGGGGGGAGGAAACTCGGCGACAGCTTCCGCCGCATCGCTAATCCCTCTGCTGCCGTGTGGATGCAGAGGGATTTGGCGACGAGCTGTCGCCGAACTGCCGCCGAACTGTCGCGCACACGCTCCCGTGTGCGGCGACAGCTACAATTGTACCCCCGTGGGTACTTAGCTTAAGAGATCCGGGGCACTTTTGGGCACTCAAGTGAGACCATGCACTAAATGTGGGTGTGGTCATGGGTGGAGCCAAATTTACATGAACTTAACAGCGGTCTAAGTAGACCTGCCCAGCAAAATGTTAGATAAAGAACCCTCTTCATTAACACAAAACAAAAATGCAGCAGATCACATAAATAAATGCCCATTGAGGCACCACAACTCACAGTCACAACACGCTCCCATAGAAGAACCACAGCTCCCTTCATGCCCCCATAAAGGCATCACAGCACCCAAAAGGCACCATAGCACCCAGCATACCCCCCATTGCTGTGTGCTGTGGTGCCATGCTGGGTGCTATGGTGTCTCTGTGGGGCACGCTGGGTACTCTAAGGCCATGTTGAGTGCTATGGTGCTATGTTGGGTGCTGTGTAGTGCCATGCTGGGTGCTGTGGTGCCTCTGTGGGGCATGCTGGGTACTGTTTGGTGCCATGCTGAGTGCTGGGGTGACTCTACTCTGCCTGGGGGACATCCAGGGCACCACAGAATATATCCGGGGCACATGCCACTGATCTTTGGGGCTAGCAACGCCCCTGCTCATTGGTATAGAGCCCTTGAAAAATATACATCTACCTAGTGGAGAAAGGGATTAAAGATTATAAAGGGTCACTGGGGATGCACTTAATTAATGCAGTACGGATATTAATTGCTAGAAATTGGAAGTCCCGACAGGCCCCCTCCATAAAGGAATGGTTTACTAAAGTAGACCAAATTTACTCGATGGAAGAACTTTCAAGTATAATCAATGGAAAAGAGAATCGGGGCTGGGACAAATGGCTAGAATTAAGAGAAACAGAAGAGTATTGGAGTAGTGAGATATAGGACTAATGGTGGGCTGGGATATTTTCCCCGTGGGCAGGGAGACCTAAATGAATGAGATAAAGATGGAGGAATTGGATGGGGAATCTCGGGTAACTTTGAGGAACAGACTAGTGGGACCGGTGGGTATACACTTTTCGTGAATCCTAAACTCTTTGGGGGTGGACCTAACTTTCTCTTCAGTGACTTTTAGAGGGGACTTGTAACCAGAGGATGTGCTTTTAGTTTTGGCCCAATCCATAAGAAATAACCGAAGGAGACTGGACCCAGTATAGAATAGTAGTAGGAAGTGGGAAAAGAATGAGAACAGCCTCGGGAACAGTGGACATGGGTCAGATTTGGAGAAAGGGGATTCGGGGGTGAAGGGAGGGATACTCTCTGGAATACAACTGTAATGACGCACTTTTTTGTAAGAAATTGGAAATATATATTTTTGGCTAAATAAAGAATTAAAAAAAATATATCACTTATTTGGAGTATAAATTTAGGTCACTCTATTACCCACTCCCAGATTACACAGGCTCTTAACTATTTCAAGACCACCCCACGCCAATGGGCGTGGTCGCGGCGGCAGCCCCAGGACCGCCTAATGCCAATTGGCGTCAGGTCCTGGAGGCGGCAGCTGAAGGAGATCGCGTGCAGGGTGTGCGTGCGCATCTCCTTCTTGGGGGACAGAGCTCCGCCCCATCTTCAGTCTCTGAGCGGCCATCGCCACTCGGGAGACTGTTAGACGGTGTGATCGCCGTCTATTTACACAGTACAGCTCTGCGATCAGCAGCAGCACTGAACCGTGTGACTGAGCCGTGTGACATGGCTGTCCCCCTGGGGGACAAGAGAGCGGTCGGCTCTCATAGGCAGAAGCCTATGACAGCCGATCACCGTGATTGGCAGCGGGGGGTGGGCAGGAGGGAGAGGAAAAAAAATATGTTTATTTAATTAAAAAAAATAGGAATAAATATTTGTATACCAAAAAAACAAACAACTGGGGGCCGATCAGACCCCACCAACCGAGAGCTCTGTTGGTGGGGAGAAAGGGGGGGGGGGAATCACTCGTCGTGTGCTGTGTTGTGCGGCCCTGCAGTGGCCAATTATGAAAAAAACAGCCTGGTCTTTAGGGGGGTTTACCACTGTGGTCCTCAAGTGGTTAAAATGGTCACCAAGAAATCTAAATGGGAGACTCATTGGGAACGCAATCAAAAGCGTTTTACTCATTGCTACTTAACCCCATGTAAACTAGCTTTCTTCTCTCCAAACTTGTCTCCCCTATGTTGGAAATGCTAAGAGGAAACAGGCACAATGATACACATGTTTTGGGAGTGCGGGGAAATTCGAAAATGTTGGTTAGATACAGAAAATTGGATTTTCATTTAGGATCCAGCATTAGCAATCTTACTGATAGGCGTAAGGGATGATCGGAAATGCCAATTTCCGCTTCCACGGAAAATCTGCCTTCCGCCATAATTGCCGATTACCGCTACCGATTCCGCTTTCCGCTACCGATTTCCGCATTCCGTTGTGGATTTTCTATGGAAATTTCCGCCAACTTACTTTAACATCGATTTTCTTAAAACCTACAAGATCTTTTTGAAAATATGTTTCCTTCTTGTTCCCACTCTTCTGCTTAACCAGCTGAGCGGTCTGGACACCACCGGAGGCTGCCGCTCAGGCCCTGCTGGGCCGATTTTCATCAAATAAAAAGCAGCACACGCAGCCGGCACTTTGCCAGCCGCGTGTGCTGCCTGATCGCCGCCGCAGCGCGGCGATCCGCCGCGTGCACCGGCGAAAGAGGGTCCCCCCAGCCGCCTGAGCCCAGCGTAGCCGGAACAAAAAGTTCCGGCCAGCGCTAAGGGCTCTATCGGAGGCGGCTGACGTCAGGACGTCGGCTGACGTCCATGACGTCACTCCGCTCGTCGCCATGGCGACGAGGTAAGCGAAACACGGAAGGCTGCTCATTGCGGCCTTCTGTGTTACTTCTGGCCGCCGGAGGCGATCAGAAGAACGCATCCGGAGCGCCCTCTAGTGGGCTTTCATGCTGCCAACTTTCAGTTGGCTGCATGAAATCGTTTTTTTTTTATTGAAAAAAAAACCTCCCGCAGCCGCGGGATTTCTCCCACCCAGCATGGTTATATGTAAAAATACACCACAAAACACATTATACTACTTCTCCTGAGTACAGCGATACCACATGTGTGACACTTTTTTGCAGCCTAACTGTGCTAAGGGGCTCAAAGTCCAATGAGTACCTTTAGGATTTCACAGGTCATTTTGAGACATTTGGGTTCAAGACTACTCCTCACGGTTTAGGGCCCCTAAAATGCCAGGGCAGTATAGGAACCCCACAAGTGACCCTATTTTAGAAAGAAGACACCCCAAGGTATTCTGTTAGGTGTATGATGAGATCATAGAAGATTTTATTTTTTGTCACAAGTTAGCGGAAAATGACACTTTGTGAAAAAAAAACAATTAAAATCAATTTCCGCTAACTTGTGACAAAAAAAAATCTTCTATGAACTCACCATACTCCTAACGGAATACCTTGGGGTGTCTTCTTTCTAAAATGGGGTCATTTGTGGGGTTCCTATACTGCCCTGGCATTTTAGGGGCTCTAAACCGTGAGGAGTAGTCTTGAACCCAAATGTCTCAAAATGACCTGTGAAATCCTAAAAGGTACTCGTTGGACTTTGGGCCCCTTAGCGCAGTTAGGGTGCAAAAAAGTGCCACACATGTGGTATCGCCGTACTCAGGAGAAGTAGTATAATGTGTTTTGGGGTGTATTTTTACACATACCCATGCTGAGTGGGAGAAATATCTCTATAAATAGACAATTGTGTAAAAAAAAACAAAAAATTGTCATTCATGGAGATATTTCTCCCACCCAGCATGGGTATGTGTAAAAATACACCCCAAAACACATTATACTACTTCTCCTGAGTACGGCAATACCACGTGTGGCACTTTTTTGCAGCCTAACTGCGCTAAGGGGCCCAACGTCCAATGAGCATCTTTAGGCTTTACAGGGGTGCTTACAATTAGGCACCCCCCAAAATGCCAGGACAGTGAACACACACCACAAATGACCCCATTTTGGAAAGTAGACACTTCAAGGTATTCAGAGAGGAGCATAGTTAGTCCGTGGCAGATTTCATTTTTTTTGTCGAAAGTTAGAAGAAATGGAAACTTTTTTTTTGCCACAAAGTGTCATTTTCCGCTAACTTGTGCCAAAAAATAAAATCTTCTATGAACTCACCATGCCTCTCAGTGAATACTTTGGGATGTCTTCTTTCCAAAATGGGGTCATTTGGGGGGTATTTATACTATCCTGGAATTTTAGCACCTCATGAAACCTGACAGGTGGTCAGAAAAGTCAGAGATGCTTTAAAATGGGAAAATTCACTTTTTGCACCATAGTTTGTAAACGCTATAACTTTTACCCAATCCAATAAATATATACACTGAATGTTTTTTTTTTTATCAAAGACATGTAGCAGAATAACTTTCACACTCAAATGTATAGGAAATTTTACTTTATTTGAAAAATGTCAGCACAGAAAGTTAAAAAAAGTCATTTTTTTGACAAAATTCATGTCTTTTTTGATGAATATAATAAAAACTAAAACTCGAAGCAGCAATCAAATAGCACCAAAAGAAAGCTGTATTAGTGACAAGAAAAGGAGGTAAAATTCATTTAGATGGTAGGTTGTATGACCGAGCAATAAACCGTGAAAGCTGCAGTGGTCTGAATGGAAATAAAGGCTCTGGTCCTTAAGGGGCGAAAAGACTGTGGTCCTCAAGTGGTTAAGCAGAAGAGTGGGAACAAGAGGAAACATTTGTAGTTTTTGAGAAAATCGATGTTAAAGTTGGCAGCGATTTCCATGAAAATCCACCTACCGCACTTGTACTACCGATTTCCGAATTCCGATGCGGAAATGCATTTTCCAATCGGAAATTCGGAAATTACATTTCCGCGGAACCTGAACGAACATCTCTAATAGGCATTAACTAATTCAGGATAGACATTAGTCCTTTGATTGGCCACACCTTACTAGCAGCTAACCATCTCATTGCATCCAACTGGAGGTTACAAGA
Source organism: Hyperolius riggenbachi (assembly GCF_040937935.1). Classification (NCBI taxonomy): domain Eukaryota; kingdom Metazoa; phylum Chordata; class Amphibia; order Anura; family Hyperoliidae; genus Hyperolius; species Hyperolius riggenbachi. Next base: position 32,391,311 of record NC_090647.1, on the reverse strand, counting down.
TGTCCCGTCACTTTCCCACCTGATCACTCTTGTTAGAAGAAATCTACAGTCAGGAATGTCTAGACATTTATACACCGTGTAAGGGCCTATTTCCACTACACGCAGATTGGATGCAGATTGGATGCAGAATAACTGACTCCAATGAAAGCCTATGGGCCTGTTTCCACTAAACGCAATTTTTCTAATGCAGATTTTCCCATAGGCATACATTGTGGTCAGTTTTTCTGCATCCATTCTGCATCTAATCTGTATCCAATCTGCGTGTAGTGGAAACAGGGCCTAACTCATAAATATTGCTTGTATCAACACATACACTAAGCAATATTATTGAAATAATTATTACCATTAATTACAAACTGTTAAAGTTCAGAGTAAGTATTGCTCTAAAGTACGAAAATTTAGGCCTCGGTCACCCTAGGGGCGTTTTCGTCCTTTTTTCAAGCAAAGGCAATTTTTTAAATTGCCCACAAAACGCTTGTTCAATGAATCTCTATGAGAAGGTTCATATCAGCGTGGTTAGTGTGCTGTGCGTTCAGCATAACGGTGCCTGGACCATTTTTTTTTTTTTTTTTGCTATAATGGGAGGTATAGAAAGAGCGCTAAATGCTCACAAAACCGCTTTATGTGGCAATTATGTTCAAGATTTTTAGAATAAATACATTGTATTTATTCTTTTCCGGGTCACAGAGTTCACTTACTGACTTGCGTCAGGAGTGAATTACAAACCTCTCTGGAAAAGCGCTTAGAAAAGCACTTTTACCAGAAACGCAGCGCGCAGTGGAGCGCCGGGAGGGGGACAGAAAACTACACAAATACGTAGAATGCTTGTGTTTTGGATTTTAGGTGTGAATGAGGCCCAAGACCCCTGATATAGTTACTAGGCCACGTTATGTGTTGTGTGGTTTTTATTATTGCTGGAAAAGTTTGCATCTTTCAATTAACAATGTTCCCTGTCTGTTAGGCTTTCCAGTCTCCTAAGTCCCTTTTACTGGAAAACATATTTACATTCTCATTAGATGTTCAGCCCAAAGCGGCCATGTTAATGAACATTAGATGAGAAAAATGTCACATATTGAATGGACATTGTTCCTAACAACAGTTAGTTATGCTATATGGTTTTTTTTAAATATCATTGTTATTTTTTGTATCAGCTAAAGTATTCTCTTTATTCTATATATCACAGTATATTCTCTGTATGTTTTGTTGATCTTCAATAAAAAACAATTATATAAAAAAATAAATAAGTGTATCTAATTCAATTCAAAAATGCACTTGAACTTTCGCAAAACAACAATTTGTTTCTGCATTCCCACATACTGTCATTAAATATGAATTGCACATCACATACAAATCAGACATGCAGCGTGAATTTAAAGGGCAAAACAAGCACACACAAAGAAAACAAGGAAAAATGAACCCCCCCCCCCCCAAAAAAAAAGAACAAAACAAATGTGATGCCATTGAAATAAGTTGTATAACAAAAACAAAATCACACAAACGCAGAATGCACACTAATTTGGGGCCGAAAAGATTGTTTTCCTAGGTCCATTGGTGAAAGTTTTGAAATTTTTAAGTCACATTACACATTTTCTTTAAGGGTTTGCAGCCTGCTCTGCATTTGTTCTGTGTTTATTTGTGTTTTTATATTCTTTTGAAAGAATTTGATCCAATCCAATCCTTTGTATAGCGCTTTTCCCCTCTTGGGCTCAAAACGTTCGTATGCTGTATTTTACGACAATTTATCAGATGGCATGAAAACCCATTTTGCAGAAAACAGACAAAACCGCTATCCCAGTGGAACCTTTTGGTCTTGGGGAAAACAAAATCTAGAGGCCCTTTTATGGCAGCCCCAGTCCAAATCTTATTACGCATCCCAAATATATAGGTTAATATTAAGGAATCTATAGTAATGAGTGTACAGCAGGCAGAACAATAATGAAAGCTGATTTTACATTTTCTCATTGACTTTAATAAGAAAATGTAATAAGCTGTCTTTCTCACAGTATTGAAGCCAGACTCCCCAAACTTGACACGGCCGGTCATTGGGTGACTTGGGTTAAAATTCAGGAAAAGTGGGTGGAGCCTAAAACAGTTTACCAAATGTAAGCCTTTCATTTTAAATAGGAAATTTTAAACTGAAGCCATTCTTAGACTGCTAATGGTCGGGTCCTCATACGACACAGTCGGTCATAGGGTGACTGAGATCACAACTGGACAAAATCAGATTGGACCAATCAAATTGCCCAATTGGTCTAATGGTGGCCACTAATGATCCAATCTTTTTCATCCAATCTGACATATTCTAAGTGATATAAGGGACTGCCTGAAGTATTCATTCAATATATTCACACTCAGTTTACCCTTCTACTACATACATTTGGTAAGATTGGACAAAAAAGATTATATCATTAGTAGCCACCATTAAGGTGACTAGTCCAGTCTGATTGGTCCAATGGATAGGGAACTGGCTAATGGACAGAAAACAAAGAGTTGTGGTCAATGGATCGTACTCAAAATGGGAGATTGTTAGCAGTGGGGTCCCACAGGGGTCTGTTCTGGGTCCAGTGCTCTTCAATTTATTTATTAATGACCTAGTAGATGCAGTAGTGAGCAATGTTGCTATTTTTGCAGATGATACAAAATTGTGCAGAATCATCAACTCTCAGGAAGATAGTGTCATATTGCAACAGGATCTGGATAGGATGGCTATATGGGCACATACATGGCAGATGAAATTCAATGTTGGCAAATGTAAAGTCATGCATTTTGGACGTACTAATGGACTAGCACCATACAAAATAAATGGGATACAGTTGGGGACATCAAACTTGGAGAAGGACTTAGGAGTACTCATTGACAACAAAGTGTAGAGAAACCGAGAGCCCAATATAGTGTAGTATGTTAAGCATAAATGAAATACAGGTTATCGTGAGAAAATTATACTCACAAACATGGGTTACCACAAAGGCAACCACTGTATAGGCAGGTGAGGAGATTAGACCTGTCCTCACTCAGGGATAAGAAGTCGCTCTCTGTAGATGCGAAAGGAGGTAGATCACCCCTCCACCAGGGGTGGACACGGTATAGCAGTAGGAGAACAGAGGCGCCAGCAGGATAAAAGCGGATAAAAGCTTTAAAATTTGCTGGAAGGAAGTGGTGGACTTACCTCCATAAAGCAGACACGAAAGACTGTCTGAATAGTAGCAATCACATGTATTAAATAGTACCCCAAAAAAGTGCAACGCGTTTCGCAGGCCCAGCCCGCTTCATCAGGCAATAAACGTGGGGACAAAACTGTAGACAAGAGACAGTACATTATGCTATAGTAAATTCTGCAGTTACAAATTTGCATATCAATATATTGCATAACATAAAGCATACCATATGAAAAATTGCTTCGTGGAGATAGCATAAAAGAGTTAGGTGTGCAAGTAAACAATAGGGGGTAGAGGCTATGGTGCTCGCAATAGTAATGGGTTATGGGGTGTTTTTTACACAGATTTGCAATGAGTGGTATTGGTAATGGAAAAGGGTATATGTCAGCAAGAGTAATGGGTAATAGAGCATTGAGAGGAGAACAGGGGGCCAGAAATACAGGGTAAAGTGTGCAAATAAAATAATATAAAGAACTCACCAGAATTTCGGCATTAGCAGGTGTAGCGCCTCAGTGAAGTGGTGAGGACACTCAACTCCTTATATACACACAGGTTCTTGCTAAAAGGGCCAATTGGATGTGTGGGAGGTGTAAGGTGGGCGGGGTTAGGGCGAGTGTGCGAGCAGCCAATGGGCTCTCGCCACCTGTGTTCAGTGAGTTGGATTTTTGGGAAGGGTGGGTGGGGTTAGGGCGGGCTTGTGAGTAGCCAATGGGCTCTCGCCACCTGTTTTCAGTGTATTGGGTAGTTGGGGGGCGGATACAGGTATCATGGTGACCAAATGTGCAGATGAATAGTGTACTGGCTGAATAGAGTACTGGTTAAGGGCACTGCCCTTGACATGGGAGACCAGGGTTCAAACCCCGGCCAAGGCCAAAGGTGTTTGGATGCTGTAAATGGGCATAATAATAAATTAAGTAAAAAAAGAATATGAGAAGGTCTTTTTCGAGAAGTAAATAAATATAATGATTCGATCCAGTGGGAATATAATTAGTATATTTGACAGAGGGATTGATGTGTAAAAGTATTTAGCTGCCATCTAGTGGACCAAAAAGTTATGACCCAGTCCTAAGACACAAGCATAAATAGACATGTAAGAGCAACATAAAAATTAATAGAAACATAATAAAAATATAATAAAATATATATAAAAAAAAAAAAAATGTAAAAAGAAAAAAGGTCATACCAATAATAAGCAGATATGGATCAACTTAATAGTCCTGGACAATTGTAGCAATGGGTAAAAAGCACATAACAATCAAACCAAATTACACTTTTTGACATAAAAATATGTAAAATAATGATCAAGCCAGAGGTGTAGTTGTAAAAATGGACAATGTTACACTAAAACTTATTGGGACAAGGGGGCGGAGCCAGCAATGGAGGAGTGAAGACGTGTGCCTGCCGAGCTCCCGGGCCCCGCATGTTACTGAAGCAAATATATGCCACTTACCAGCCACTAACTTCGCTCCAAGTGGTATGGATAGAAAGAAAAAAGGTAAAGGCAAACACGGACAGCCTCGAACCCCTTCCCAGCGGCCTGTGACACGCTACTTTCAGACGGCCACCCCGTGCCCTGCGGCCTCCAACATGGCGGACCTTGAGTCCTCGTCTCCGCAGCGGGACACCCCTCCTAGACCAGCAGCCATGAGCAACCTGGAGGATATTTGGAAGTATCTCCGAACTCTCCCCACCAAGCATGATCTCGATGAACAAACTGAGCGCATTGTCTCCTCCACGAGAACGGAGATTGCGACCATCCGTACAGACATCTCAGGCCTCACAGATCGGGTAACCACAGCAGAAGCTGATATCACACAACTACGTGCTGAAGTGGCTCGCTTAAGGGAGACGAGTGAGAAGCAACAGGCTTCCTCCCAGCTCATGAGATCGCAGATGGAGGATCTCCAGAATAGAGGCCGCCGCAACAACATCAGGGTGCGCGGGGTCCCTGAAACGATTTTGGCGGAAGACATCTTGCCTACTCTGAGGTCCCTCTTCAATGGCCTTTTGAACCGTCCGGAGACCCAGAAGCTCAAATTCGATAGAGCGCACAGAGCCCTACGGGCTATGCCTGCAGAACAAGAGCAGCCACGAGACATCATATGCCGCCTGCATAACTTTAGAGATAAAGAAGACATCATGACTGCTGCACGTGATAAGGGACCGTTGGACTGTGATGGAGACCAAGTTACGCTATACCAAGATTTGGCGCCCTTTACTCTCGCCCAGCGCAGGGCACTGAACCCCCTTATACAAGCCCTGAAGAAAGAGGGGATCACCTACCGCTGGGGCTTCCCATTCCAGCTGATAGCCACGAAGGGCTCCAAGTCTTGCACGCTACGCCATCCTCGAGACCTCCCTTCATTTATGGACACAATGTCCCTGCCAGCAGTCGACCTCACAGAGTGGGACCCTGACTCGCCTGATTTTGGCCGTCCACAGAAACCCAAGAAAAGACGTTAGAGTCTTCCTGGCTGTAAGTACTCTTACCCCCCCCCCTCTTCACCTCCCAAACTCCCCGAATAGACACACGGAGGAACGGACTCTCCTTCCCCTACCAACGCCCATACCCTTAACTACTTGCTTTCTGGATGAAGTCCCCTCACCCGAGGACTCCTGCTTGGGGCCCAATCCAGCGGGTGGTATGTGCCGCCTGACTTCCATGCCCCCCCCCTTGTTCGAGGATGAGCCACCGCCCCCCCTCCCAGATACTTGGGCCCTAACATGTCTCATTTACCGTAACCTGCTTGGACGGCCAGACTTAACACATGTCTGTTTCTACTATAAGGTCTATCGTATATCCCTCTGTAAATGCACTGCTATGGTATTGTAGCGGCCGGGGTGAATGGCTTGGGGGTGGTGGATATTGGCTCTAGACCGGGGGGGATGTGGGAGGTGGGTGGGTATGCTCCACTGGGAACCCGTGGGATACCGGGGAGGGGGCCCTGACTATGGAGATGGACGAGTGGAAGGAACTGAAGGCCCACAGACGTGAACCTTGTAATGCACGAAAGTTCATAAGCTAGCTTTGGGGAGAGGGGGGAGGGGGGAAGCAGATCTGCCTGAGGGGTAAAGTTCACCACTGATCTTTGATATACTATAGGATATACCTCAGTTATATAGTTTTATAGATTGCCTTATGCCTTGTTAATTATTTAACATATTGTTTTACACCATACATACCACTGACAGGATGTTATACCCTTTGTCGACTGGTTATGGTTATACATGCGGTAACCCGGGGGTTGGGGGCTCACCCACTGGTTTGTTGCGGGCCTTCTTACCCCAGGGCGTATCGCCAAAGATAACTGGGAATCCTCTAAGATCACAGATAACTGAGCGAAAGCTCACTCTAGATCTGGTTAAATCCAGACCAGGTAATATGATTTCAGCTTACATATTACACATTTGTACTGCGTGGTCTCTTACATGCTTCCTTATGTTCTGTTCTACTTGCTATACATTACTTCTTATACTGTCCCTATCTCTAGTCTTACCTTTTGAGATGAGCTCTGTGTCGTGCCGATGCTGCTTCTTGACTGCGGACATTCCAGCAGTCACTTAAATTGCTATCCCTAAATGCCAGAGGGCTGAATGTGCCTGAAAAGAGGTCGTCTGTGCTCCATTTATGTCATAAGGAACGAGCCAATGTAGTCTGTATCCAAGAAACACACTTTAAGGGCCCAACAGTTCCCACATTTCTAAATAGATATTACAAAACAGCTTTCTTTAGCTCTCCTCAAATGTCAAAAATCAAAGGAACTGCCATATTGATCTCACGGGATACACCCTTTACCCTGATTGATCAATATCAAGATCCACAAGGCAGGTTCAACTTGATCAAGGGTACAGTATACACCCAAAAGATCACCATTGGCTCCTTCTATGCACCTAACTCTCAGCAGGCGACCTTTCTCCAGACATTCTTATCTAAGTTACATTCATTTGCTGAGGGCAGTGTATTACTGGGGGGAGACCTGAATGTCACTCTAGATCCAGAATTAGACTCTTCCTCGAGGAAGTCCTCTGTCTCCCATGCAGTCTTACGAAAATGCAGATCGCTCTTACGCTCCATGCAGCTAGTAGACGTGTGGAGGTTACATAATCCTTCGTCGATAGATTTTACATACTACTCTTTCCCCCATAACACGTACACTAGAATCGACTATGTCTTCATCTCCCATAATCTTCTCTCGGTTTCAGCAGCCCCATCCATTGGCAACATCTCTCTGTCCGACCATGCACCAGTTACTGTGGAACTGGCTATTAGGGAACATAGACGAGGCCCTGCTTGCTGGCGGCTGAATAACTCACTCCTAGAGGACAAACAGGTTCTCTCAAGGGTTAAACGGGAAATAGAGGAGTTCTTTGAACTAAATGTAAAAGAAGACTCCTCCCCCCTTCTGATATGGGAAACGCATAAATGTTTCACAAGAGGCCTCCTGATTAGAGAAGGTGCCAGGAAAAAAAGAGAGAGAGACAAAGCAATTAATGATACCTTAATATCAATTGGTGAGTTAGAGCAAAAACACAAACGAGACAGATCCCCTACAACACTTTCCTCACTCACGAAATTGAGGGAGACACTTAAATCACTTTTATTCTTTAAGGTTAAATATGCAGCCCTACGCTGTCACCGAACCTTTTACGAGTTCGGTAATAAATGTAGCTCTATCCTAGCTAGGGCGCTAAAAGCTCAACAATCCTCCAACTATATTCCTTGTATCAAGGATAGGAGATCAGTGATGCACCATAAATATGAGGACATTGCGAAAATCTTCAAAGATTTCTACTCTAACCTGTACAATCTACCACGCCATCCCTCTGCCACCTCTAAAGAAGCTAAGCAAAGAAAGATAGTGGAATACCTCAAACAATCGCAGATGCCCAAATTGTCCCCAGATAACATTAAAGCACTAGAAGAGCCGTTCTCAGAGGTCGAGCTACGCGTAGCACTGTCCCAAACTCCCTCTGGCAAAGCACCAGGACCAGATGGATATACCCCCGAATTCTATAAGCAATTTAAGCAGATACTATTCCCTCATATGCTTAAGGCATTCGATATCATTGCTGACCCGTCCTCAGAGAGAAACTCCTTTTCATCTCAGATGCTTGGATCCCACATTTCGGTGATCTTAAAGGAGGGGAAAGATCCAACTCAATGCCAGAGCTTTAGACCCATATCTCTACTTAATGTGGACCTGAAGCTCTTTGCAAAAATGCTGGCAAACAGACTGGCTCCGCTCCTCCCTTCTCTGGTTCACTACGATCAGGTGGGCTTTATCATGGGCCGAGAAGCTAGGGACAACACCATTAGAACCCTAAACATCTTGCACGGTCCAAACCCACTCTCTTGCTATCAACTGAAGCAGAGAAAGCATTCGATAGGGTGGACTGGGATCTCATCGAAGGCACCCTACGCTATATCGGTCTCACTGAAAATATGATTGGGCGGGTAATAGCCCTCTATTCCTGTCCAAACGCTAGGGTAAAAGTGAATGGCGCATTGTCTGACACGTTCCCCATCCTCAACGGAACCCGACAGGGATGCCCCCTCTCACCCCTGATCTTCGCACTGTCCCTGGAACCCTTCCTCTGTACGATACGCAACAACCCAGATATACAGGGCGTTGACTTTCCTAAGTCATCCCATAAAGTAGCTGCTTATGCGGACGATCTTATGTTCTTTCTCACTAACCCACATGTGTCACTGCCCAATCTTCTAGCCGAATTTAAGGTCTATGGAGAGGTCTCAAACATGTCCATTAATTACGACAAGAGCGAGGCACTGGGTGTGTTACTCCCTGGTGACCTTAAGCAACTTCTACAAAGTAATTTCCCCTTTAAATGGCCTAACCGCTCCCTGAAATACCTGGGTATACAAATCACCCCTAACCCTAGAGATCTCATCTCCTCTAACTTCACACCTGCCCTAGAACGTATTAAACAAGACCTGGAGAGATGGGACAAACCCCAGTTCTCTTGGTTCGGTAGGAACTGTATCATTAAAATGACGATAATGCCCCGTCTCCTCTATCTGTTTCAGACAATGCCTATTTTTATACCCTCAGCCTATTTTCAACAACTAGTGAGAGTGTTCTCCAAGTTTATTTGGAATGGGCGAAAACCTAGACTGAAATACACTATACAGACCGCCCCTAAAGAGCTAGGTGGTATGGCAGTCCCAAATCCACGCCTCTACCATGCAGCAGCCACTCTAATTAGAGTGATTGACTGGCATAGACACTGGTCCCTCAAACGATGGGTGAGTATGGAGGAAGAGGTGGTAGAAAGCACATTGCAAGATATGCCCTGGGCCACTCGCCCCTTACCCAAAGCCTCTACGGCGGCATCGGTCCCTTACCAGACTCTCCGCACGCTGACCAGGTATAGAGAATCCACGCTCATTTCCCCATGGCCCTCACCATTGATGCCCATACTGGGCAACATAAGCTTTCCCTTAGGCCTAAATACCAAGAGCTACCCGCTCTGGCGTTTGGGACCTCCTCTGCGGGCACATCACTTGATATCAGGGGGAAACTGGAAGACAATTGAGGACCTCCAACTCTCACTAAACTCCCCGTCCCTAGACACTTGGAGCCTTCTCCAGTTCAGGCACTTTCTGCGCTCCCAAGGTACTAAAATAGGATTCAATAGAGCCCTTACACCGTTTGAACAGACATGTAGAGGAGAGGGCCACATTCGGGGTACGCTCTCTATGGTCTACTCTCTTCTCAATACCACTGATGAACCCTGCAAACAGTACAGGACCAGATGGGAAAGGGATCTGAGTAAGTCCTTCACGGATAAACAATGGCAAAAAATCCTAATCTTTGCACACAAATCCTCCCTATCCTCCCGAAGTCAGGAAGCAGGATACAAAAATTTTCACCAGGTGGTACCTGACTCCGTCTAGACTCCATAAGATGTACCCCTCCACCTCTCCCCTGTGCTGGAGATGTGGAATGGAAGAAGGCACGTTGATTCATATTTTCTGGTCCTGCTGTAAACTTACACAATTTTGGGTGGATGTGAGAGAGCTCATGCACTCCCTGACAGACTACCTCCCACCTGACTCTCCCGAATTTTTCCTACTACATCATAACCACTGGTCAACTAGGCGCTATAAGAAGACCCTCACTAGATATTTAGTAAATGCAGCCAAGACCTTAATTGCACGTCGCTGGAAATCTACGGAGCCCCCTACGATTAAAGACTGGCTTAAGGAAATTGACTGGATACAAAAGATGGAAGATCTCACTTCCACTATGCAGGAGAGGCGGGACCAGTTCATGAAGACATGGTACGCCTGGTTTGAGTTTATTGAAACACCACGGTATGCATCTCTCACGTCCACCCAAGCCACTTGACTCCCCAATTCGATAAAAGATTGCACACCTCGTGTATAATACACCCTCATGGCATTTCGACTGAATCTTGAAGTGGCGTCAGGCATTGACATAGATCTCTATCTGTCCCCTACTTTTCATATCTTCCTTCCCTCTTGCTCTCACTTCTCCTCTCTTCTTTCCCTCTCTCTCTGTATATTATACTTTATCCCTACATATAGCTCAGCCAATTATTGATTATATATATACAGTGTGTGACGAATACATGAGATACGCCAGAACATATCCCGTCAGTTCAAATAGGCTCCAACACTGCTCAGAGGATATTGAGTATCCAGGTGTATGATCCCTTATGGGCCCTGGTTGCTCGCTGTAATCTGACTGTATGAACTTGGAGTCCCCCTTCCTATACCTAGACTCTAAGTCTGACTGGAATCATTTTTTGGCCTGCTAATGTTTGAGATAGTCATATATAAGCTAGACCAATTATTGTGCACCACCTAGCATTACGGGCTGATTATCAGACATCTTAACAATGATTGTATGACTCTTATACTGTCTATACCTTGTATAGTAATATATACCTGTTGTCCTTATGTATTTTTCACCTGTTACAAAATTTTGTTCTGAAAATAAAAGAATCTTTAAAAAAAAAAACTTATTGGGACAAATAAAATTCAAATACATAAAAAAAAGTAATGAAACAAGATAAAAAAAAGAGTAAAAGAGAGCGGCCAAGATAAAAGAAAAACAGTATAGGAGGTATTTTAGTAAATTTTTTCCAGAACTTCATTGAGACCCTCAGGTATGAGGGTTCTTATAGTTTGTATCCAGAACATTTCATATTTTTTAAGTTGTTCGAATGCGTTTGATGAACTTGCATCAATTGAGTCAATTAGTGTAATGTTAAAGAATTGTGGGTTGTTGGCGTGGTGAGTGCAGAAGTGCCGTGATACGCTGTGAAGGGGGAATTTTTTAGTGATGTTTCTTTTGTGTTGTCCGATTCTGCTGCGGGCCAACTGTGTAGTCCTCCCCACGTACTGGAGTCGACAGGGGCATGAAATGAGGTAGATGGCAAATTTAGATTCGCAGGTGAGGTGTTTTTTTATGGGGTATTGAATACCGGTACTGGAGGACACGAAGAATGTGCAGGTGTTGATAAATTGACAGGCTGTGCAACGGTTTTTGTTGCAGGGGAAACAACCAGGCTCCTGTGTTTGCAGGGTGGTTGGTTTGGTGTACGTAGTTTGCTTGGCGCTAAGAGATTGCGGAGATTTGGTGCTCTCCTATATGTAATTGATGGTGTTGTGGGTAATATAGGTCGTAGATAGGGGTCTTGCATAAGGATGTCCCATCGTTTTTTTAGGATACTGCGGATGGACAGATGTTGGGCATTGTAACGAGTGATGAATCTGGGTGGGCATGTAGTATTAGTAGGTTGTTTGGTAGTGGTAGGAGGGTTGGGATGTTTGGCTCTGTATTTTGCATCTTTGATCAGTTTTTTGGGGTAATGGCGGTCTGTGAATTTTTTGGTAAGGATCTCGGATTGAATGTCAAATTGTGATTGGTCCGTGCAGTTCCTATGTATTCTTCTGTATTGACTGTAGGGGGTGTTAGTAATCCAAGGGTGGTGGTGAAAGCTATTGAAATGTATGTAGTTGTTGGCATCGACTGGTTTGAAGTATGTTTTTGTCATAATGTGATTTGATTCTATGTATAAAGTGAGATCGAGAAATTCAATGGAGGAAATGTGGTGATGGTGTGTGAATTGGAGTCCTGCTGTATTAGAGTTGAGGTAACTGACAAAATGTGGAATGCGTGAAGCGTCGCCTTTCCAGATGAAGATTAGGTCGTCAATATACCGCTTATATAGTACAATGTTGTCAGAAAACGGATGATGTGTGGATAGTTTAAGTACTTCCAGGAGCCCCATTGTAAGATTAGCATACGAGGGGGCGAACGAGCTCCCCATCGCGGTCCCACTCGTCTGATGGTAAACTTTATCATTAAACGTGAATATGTTGTTTTTTAAGATGAATTCTGCACATTGCAGAAGGAAGGTTTGTTGTGTAGGTGGCATGGAAGGGTTGGTGGCTAAATAATATTGTAAAGCTTGAAGACCGAAGGAATGTGGGATATTGGTATAGAGGGAAGTGACATCGCATGTTAGCCAGACATAATCCGGCAGCCAAGCGATGCCGCGTAGGAGTAGTATGAGTTGTTGTGAATCCTTGAGGAAGGAGGGAAGAGACTGTACGTGTGGTTGTAGATGTTGGTCCAGGAATCTGGAAAGGTTGCTGGTGATGGAGTTGATACCTGAGATAATGGGTCTACCGGGCGGTTTTTGTAAACTTTTATGTAGTTTTGGTAAATAGTAGAAAATGGGGGTAATCGGTTGGGCCTCTGTTCTCCTACTGCTCATTGACAACAAGTTAAATAATCATACTCAATGCCAAGCAGCTGCAGCTAAAGCTAACAAAATTTTGGGATGCATTAAAAGGGAAATAAAAACTCGAGATGCTAGCATAATATTGCCCCTGTTTAACTCTCTAGTAAGGCCACATCTGGAATATGGAATTCAGTTCTGGGCACCACATTACAAAAAAGATATTGCAGTTTTAGAGCAGGTGCAGAGACGAGCAACAAAATTGATACGTTGGATGGAAGGTCTCACTTATCAAGAAAGGTTAGATAAACTGGGTGTAACGATCGGTGTAACACAGAGAGGGTCTGATTACCGGTGAACTGCAGTATCACCGAGAATACAGAATATACCCGATTATTGATGATCTGCAGTATCACCGATAATCAGATATATCTACTAACCTCTGGACACCTGAGATAACAAGTGAGTGTAGAGTGCAACAGCAATATTGTGAGTACTGCACAGTAGAATGTTCCTTCCGTTGGCCTAGACTCTCCCTGGGGAGGAGCTAGGCTGAGAGTAGGAAGGACAGAGTGTGACTGACACCAGAGAGAGGGTGTCACTAACAGGTCTGGGAACTGTCTCTAACAGTAAGGCCAGTTCTCGAGGTCGGGCAAGCCAGGTCGTTAACACACAGACAGATAAGGTACAGATTTCAGGAGACAGATACGGAATCCAATGAACAGGCAGGGTTAAGCAACGGAGTATCAGAATAGCAAGATGCCTTAATATTCTTGCTACCTGGCGTGTACGTAATAATAAATCTGAACCTTGAGAAAAACAATGTCCATCGAGCCTGACGAGGGCTTAACCTTTTAGCCCCCTTGATGTATTCCAGATTTTTGTGATCCGCGTAAACCGTGATCGTATGTTCTGCTCCTTCTAACCAATGTCGCCATTCCTCAAAGGCTAACTTGATGGCCAGGAGCTCCCTGTTGCCTATGTCGTAGTTTCTCCCTGCCGGAGAGAACCTACGAGAAAAATAGGCGCACGGGTGCAATCTACCCTGCAACCCTGACCGCTGAGACAGCACAGCCCCCACTCCGACCTCCGAGGCGTCCACCTCAACAATAAAAGGGTAAGAAGTGTCAACGTGTCTCAGGATGGGTGCAGAGCAGAACAGATCCTTTAAAGTGGAAAAGGCCCGTAGAGCTTCTGGAGACCAGTGGGTGGTATCTGCTCCTTTTTTTGTGAGACTGGTAAGGGGTGCAGTGATAGTGGAGTACCCCTTTATGAACCTTCTATAGTAATTCGCAAAGCCTAAAAAACGCTGCAAAGACTTTAACCCCACTGGCTGTGGCCATTCGAGAACAGCGGAGACTTTGGCAGGGTCCATAGACAGGCCCGAGGTGGAAAATATATATCCTAGGAAGGCGACAGATGTGACCTCAAAGGTGCATTTTTCCAGTTTCGCATAAAGCATGTTTTGCCTTAATTTATTCAGCACGAACTTGACATGAGATCTGTGCTCAGAGAGGTTGTTGGAGAAAATAAGGATGTCATCCAGATAGACCAGGACGAATCTGCCCAAAACCTCTCTGAATACCTCATTAATCAGTTCTTGGAAGACGGCCGGGGCATTACACAGCCCGAAGGGCATCACTTAATACTCGTAATGCCCGTCGGGCGTGTTAAAGGCCGTCTTCCATTCATCGCCCTCTCTAATCCTCACCAGGTTGTATGCACCCCGTAAATCCAATTTTGAAAAAACCTGAGCGTCAGTAACCTGCGTGAATAAGTCGTCTATCAAGGGCAAAGGATAGCGATTCTTCACTATGATCTTATTCAAACCCCGGTAATCTATGCAGGGACGCAGGCCACCGTCTTTTTTCTTAACAAAAAAGAAAGCTGTGCCAGTGGGCGACCGAGACGGGCGAATGAACCCTTTGGCTAGGTTTTCACGGATGTATTCCTGCATGGCCACCTTCTCTGGCCCAGACAAATTATAAAGATGGCCCCTGGGAGGCATACAACCAGATCGGAGATCGATGGGGCAATCGAACGGGCGATGGGGAGGCAACTTATCTGCAGCTTTGGGACAGAACACATCAGAATACTCAGAATACTGCACGGGTACACCCTCCAAATGAACCCTGGTTTGGCCCAACTTCACCTTCCCTAAACACTGCTGAACACAATGATCTGACCAGCTAGTTAGCTGCCCGGTGGCCCAATCGATCTTGGGAGAGTGGAGGTGCAACCAGGGCATGCCAAGGATAACTGTGGAGGTTGTCATGTGTAACACAAAGAACTGCAATCTTTCTCTGTGCAGCACCCCTATAGTGACTCCCACCTCCGGTGTCTGAGATAACGGATGATTCCTCTGCAGGGGGGAATCATCCACAGCTGTAACCTGGATGGGTGGTTTTACTGGGGTGAGTGAAATTCCCAATTTCTTAGCAAACTCAAAATCTATAAAATTAGCTGCAGAGCCTGAATCAACAAAGGCTTCAGTGACCTCGGTTTTATCTTCCCATGTAACAGTGCAAGGAAGAAGCAATCGTTTATCTTCTAGGGGTAAGAATCGGGCGCCTAGGGTGCTACCCCCTACAATTCCTAGGCGGTAGCGTTTCCCGGCTTATTAGGACAGTCTTGTACTCTATGTCCCCCTTCAGCGCAATACAGACACAGCTGTTCAGACATCCTCCGTCTTCGCTCCACCTGGGACAGCTTGGACCAACCAATCTGCATTGGCTCAGGTGGAGGCGAGACGGGAGGAGATGAGACAGAAGGAAGTGGTGTCACTGGTGTTGTGGCGTAAGACACTACTCTAGCACGATGAGTACCCCTGGTCTGTTTTTGATAGCGTAGCCTGCAGTCGATTCGTATGGCCGCTGAGATGGCCTCATCGACTGTTCTGGGCTCGGGCTGGCTTAGCATTAGATCAGAGACCTCATCGGACAGCCCTGACAAGAAACAATCTAACAGGGCATAAGTGTCCCACCGGGCTGCAACTGACCACCTCCTAAATTCCGCTGCATAATTTTCGACCGGACCTTTGCCTTGACGCAAAAGCTTGAGCTTCCGCTCAGAAGTCGAGGCAAGGTCCGGATTGTCGTAAATTACTGCCATGGCTTTAAAAAGTTCCTCTACCGAAGTAAGGGCTAGGTCTCCGGTGGGCAAACTGTACGCCCATGTCTGAGAGTCGCCAGATAACAAGGTTTTAATAAATGTAACCTTTTGGGTCTCGGTCCCCGACGATCGGGGTCTCAATTCAAAATGAGACAACACTGTACTCCTAAAATTTCGAAAGTCAGATCTATGGCCAGAAAATCTTTTGGGTACGGGCATACGTATGTCAACGCTAGGAGGGGATCGCACCTCATCCACTGACGTCTGGAGGGTTTGTACAGACCCTGATAGGGCATCAATTAACGCTTGGTGAGTACCCAGCACTTGGTTGATGTTATCCACCGAAGTGGCAAGTGCGCCCAGACGATCAGTGCGTGCGTCCATTTTGTTTTGGTCTGGCGTTCTGTAACGATCGGTGTAACACAGAGAGGGTCTGATTACCGGTGAACTGCAGTATCACCGAGAATGCCGAATATACCCGATTATTGATGATCTGCAGTATCACCGATAATCAGATATATATTCTAACCTCTGGACACCTGAGTAATGAGCGAGTGTTAGTGCAACAGTAATACTTTGAGTACACACCGAAGTATGTTCCTTACGTGAGCCTAGACTCTCCCGGGGGAGGAGCTAAGCAGAGAGTAGGAAGGACAGAGTGTGAGTGACACCAAGGAGAGAGGGTGTCACCAACAGATCTGGGAACTGCCTCTAACAGTAAGGCTAGTTCTCGAGGTCGGCCAAGCCAGGTCGTCAACACACAGACAGATAAAGTACAGAATCAGAAGGCAGATGCGGAATCCAATAACAGGCAAGGTTTGGCAACGGGAAATCAGAATAACGAGGTACAGAGTCAGCAGGCCAATACAGAGTCCAGGAACGAGCAGAGTTTGGCAACAAGATAACAGAATTAGCAAGGTACAGGATCAGAGTTCAGAAGAATAGTCAGGCAGGCAAAAAGGTCATAACAAATAATACAGATAATATTCCTAACGCTAAGGTGTGAACACCTTGATGTCAACACCTTTGGAAACTATGCTAGAACACAGATACGAACAAGGTCTGAGTGCTACCACATTGTGATCGCAACGCCAGACAACCAGAGAATGACCAGCACCCAGCATATATACACTAGTGCTCTCCAGCACCTCCCCTAATTGCTGGACCAATGAAAATTGCTGTGATTGTCAGCTGACCGGCCTGGTCAGCTGACCCTTCTCTGACTGTCATAAAAGTTCTGCCTCTCCGCGCGCACGCGCGTCACTCTGAACCTAGGTGGACTATCAGTCCCAGCCACCCTCGCACTGCCTTGCAATGTCTCTGCTGACCCATGCGCGGGGTTGGTCGCACCGCTATCCGCACCGGCGGCGGCCTCCTCGCGCTGGGTCAAAATGTCAGCAGCAGGGCACTGCGTGCTAACCGCCGCATCAGACGCGGCGGTTTTTCCGCGTTCCGCCATGCCCTCCATGGAAACAGCCGCCTCACGCTGAGTAGAGGCGGCTGATTTTCCGTGTTTCCTTACAGTTCCATGTCCATTTGGTGACAAAATGCCCTCCAAAATTTCGAAACAAATTGGACTCCCCGATCTGACACAATGTTTTCCGGAATGCCATGCAATCGGAAAACGTGGATAATGAACAAATCGGCCAACTCCTGGGCCGAGGGGAGTCCTTTCAAGGGCACAAAATAGGCCATTTTACTAAAGCGGTCGACTACCACCCAAATGACTGACATGCCCTCAGACCTGGGAAGCTCACCCACAAAATCCATGGACAAGTGGGTCCTAAGGCTCACTCGGGGTGGGTAAGGGCTGCAACGTTCCCACAGGTGCCAGCCGGGAGGGCTTACTTTTTGCACACACTGCACACTCTCTAACATGCTCCTTGCAATCCGTTGCCAGAGAAGGCCACCAAGCGCACCTGGCAACCAGATCCTGTGTTCTGGAGGCCCCAGGGTGTCCCGCATTTTTGTGTGAATGGAACATCTGTAAGATCTGAAGACGGAATGGCAGTGGTATAAACATAACCCCTTCAGGTTTCCCCTCCGGGCGTCCTGCAGAAAGGGCCCTAAGGTATCGGTCCAGTCTTTCCATGTCTCAGTTGTTGCTAGTACCAGTTTTTGTGGGACAATGGTCTCTGGGGTAGAGGGCTGTGCTGTCTCTGGCTCAAAGCATCTGGACAGGGCATCTGCCTTAATGTTCTTGCTACCCGGAGTGTACGTAATTATAAATCTGAACCTCGAGAAAAACAAAGACCATCGAGCCTGACGGGGGCTTAATCTTTTAGCTCCCTCGATGTATTCCAAATTTTTGTGATCAGTGTAAACTGTGATCGTATGTTCTGCTCCTTCCAACCAATGACGCCATTCCTCAAAGGCTAACTTGATGGCCAGGAGCTCCCTGTTGCCTAAGTCGTAGTTTCTCTCTGCCGGAGAGAACCTACGAGAAAAATAGGCGCATGGGTGTAATCTACCCTGCAACCCTGATCGCTGAGACAGCACAGCCCCTACCCCGACCTCCGAGGAGTCCACCTCAACAATAAAGGGGTAGGAAGTGTCAACGTGTCTTAGGATGGGTGCAGAGCAAAACAAGTCTTTTAAAGTGGAGAATGCTTGCAGAGCTTCTGGAGACCAGTGGGTAGTATCTGCCCCTTTTTTAGTGAGACTAGTGAGGGGTGCAATGACAGTGGAGTACCCCTTTATGAACCTTCTATAGTAATTGGTAAAGCCCAAGAATCTCTGAAGAGATTTTAACCCCACAGGTTGAGGCCACTCCAGCACAGCAGAGACCTTGGCAAGGTCCATCGACGGGCCCGAGGTGGAAATTATGTACGCTAAAAAGGTGACAAATGTTACCTCGAAGATGCATTTCTCCAATTTAGCGTAAAGCATGTTCTGCCTTAGTTTGTCCAATACAAATCGGACGTGTGTCCTGTGCTCAGAGAGGTTGTTTGAAAAAATAAGTATATCATCAAGGTATACTAACACGAATTTGCCCAACACCTCCCTGAATACCTCATTAATTAGTTCTTGGAAGACGGCCGGGGCGTTACTCAGCCCGAAGGGCATCAATAAGTACTCGTAATGCCCGTCGGGCGTGGTAAAGGCCGTCTTCCATTCATCGCCTTTTCTAATCCGCACCAAGTTGTATGCACCCGTAAATCTAATTTCGAAAAGATTTTAGCGTTGGTAACTTGTGTAAACAGGTCATCTATCAGGGGCAAAGGGTAGCGATTCTTCACAGTGATTTTATTCAGGCCCCGGTAATCTATGCATGGCCGCAGGCCTCCGTCTTTTTTTTTTAACAAAAAAGAACCCTGCGCCAGCGGGCGACCGAGGGGGGCGAATGAACCCCTTGGCTAAATTCTCATGAATGTACTCCTGCATGGCCACTTTCTCTGGCCCAGACAAATTGTAGAGATGACCCCTTGGGGGCATACAACCAGATCGGAGATCGATGGGGCAATCAAACGGGCGATGTGGTGGTAACTTATCAGCAGCCTTGGGACAGAACACATCTGAATACTCGGAATATTGTACTGGAACCCCCTCCAAATGAATCCTGGTGTGGCCCAATGTCACCTTCCCTAAACACTGCTGGAAACAATGAGTTGACCAGGTAGTTAACTGCCCAGTGGTCCAATTGATCTGTGGGGAGTGAAGGTGCAACCATGGCATGCCAAGGATGACTGTGGAGGTGGTCATGTGTGATACAAAAAACTGTAATTTTTCGTTGTGTAGTACCCCTATAGTGACTTCCACCTCTGGTGTCTGAGACAGCGGATGATTACTTTGCAGGGGGGAATCATCTACTGCCGTAACCTGAATGGGTGGTTTTACCGGGGTGAGCGGAATACCCAATTTCTTTGCAAATTCGAAATCCATAAAATTAGCTGCAGCGCCTGAATCAATAAAGGCCTCAGAAACCTCAGTTTTATCTTCCCATGTAACAGTACAAGGAAGAAGTAACCGTTTCTCATCTAGGTAGTAGCGTTTCCGCTCCACTTGAGAAAACTCTGACCGACCAATCTGCATTGGTTCAGGTGGAGGCAAATCGGGAGGAGGTGGAGTTTCAGGGGGCACAGCGTGGGACATTATTTTCACATGGTTTCCACCCCGGGTCTGTCTCTGATAGCGCAGCCGGCGATCTATCATGATGGCTAATGAAATGGCCTCATCGATAGATTTGGGCTCAGGCTGGCTTAGCATGAGATCGGAGACCTCATCTGACAACCCTGATAGGAAACAATCCAAAAGGGCAAAGGTGTCCCTCCTGGCTGACACTGACCACCTCCTAAATTCAGCAGCATACTGTTCAACCGGACTCTTGCCTTGACGTAACAACTTGAGCTTCCGCTCAGAAGTCGAGGCAATGTCTGGATCGTCGTAAATTACGGCCATAGCTTATGCAGGAATTATCGCAACCTCGACCTCTGCTCCCTAGCTGATTCTCTAAAACCCCTGGGCTCCCTGTCATCCTACACCGACCCCGAGTCAGCATCCATCTACTACTCCACCACAGTCTCTGCTGCCATGAACACAGCCGCCCCTCTCACCAACTTCAGCCCCCGCCGCATCAACAGACAGCCCTGGCTGACTGAACCCATCAAACAACTGAAAAGACAGTCCAGGGCAGCAGAACGGCAGTGGAGGAAAAGCTCCAACGCAGATGACTTTGTCCACTATAAAAACACGCTGCTCCAGCTCAGGGACGCTCTCTCACTTGCAAAGCAGTCATACTTCTCTATACTTATTTCTTCACAATCCCATAACCCTAAACAACTT
The DNA here is from genome assembly GCF_040937935.1 of Hyperolius riggenbachi. Classification (NCBI taxonomy): domain Eukaryota; kingdom Metazoa; phylum Chordata; class Amphibia; order Anura; family Hyperoliidae; genus Hyperolius; species Hyperolius riggenbachi. The sequence goes on along the minus strand of NC_090647.1, from coordinate 32,370,528 downwards.
TTTAACACCTTCAACTCTCTTCTCCACCCCCCGCCTCCCCCTACAACCACAAGCTTGTCTGCAGAGGACTTTGCAGCATATTTTGTGAGCAAAATTGAAACGCTACAGAACAGCTTTCAAAAGCAACCCTCTTCACCGGTCCAATCACCTCTTCCTTTTTCCTCTCTGCCTGGCAGCTCCCCTAATATTAACTATCCCTCTCCACATAACCACTCACCCACTCAAAACCCCTCCCTGCTAACAACCTTCTCTGCCTTAACTGAACAGCATCTTTCTTCACTAATCTCTAAAGCTCATCTTACTACATGCGCCTCAGGCCCTATTCCCTCTCATCTTATCCCCCAGCTCTCCTCCCCCCTCACTCCTGCTTTAACAACACTGTTTAACCTTTCCATCTCAACTGGCATTTTCCCTTCTTCATTTAAACAAGCTATCATAACGCCACTAATCAAAAAACCCTCTTTAGACTCTACTGCCCTTTCTAATTACCGCCCAGTCTCTCTCCTTCCCTTTGCCTCCAAACTGCTGGAACGCCACATTTACTCAGAGTTGTCTAACTTTCTCTCTGCTAATTCCCTGTTGGACCCCTTCCAGTCTGGCTTCCGCCCCCTGAACACTCTACGGAAACCGTTCTCACTAAGGTTGCCAATGACCTCCTAGTTGCTAAAGCCAAAGGCAGATTTTCGGTACTAATACTCCTAGATCTGTCCTCTGCCTTCGACACTGTTGATCATACCCTGCTTCTCCAAACCCTCTCAACACTGGGAATCAAGGGCTTAGCACACTCCTGGCTCAACTCTTACCTGTCTGGACGTTCTTTCATGGTCTCCTATGCCAATACCAACTCCTCTCCACGCCCACTGTCTGTGGGAGTACCACAAGGGTCCGTCCTCGGACCCCTCCTCTTTTCCATTTACACCCATGGCCTGGGACAGATAATAAGCTCTTTTGGGTTTCAATACCACCTCTATGCTGATGACACCCAAATTTATTGTTCTGCCCCAGACCTCTCCACACTACTATCAAAAGTCCCCAAATGTCTATCCGCTGTATCTACATTTATGTCATCCCGCTTCCTTAAACTCAATATGAGCAAAACGGAGATTGTGATATTTCCACCTTCGCTCTCTGTTCCACCTCCCACTGTCACAATCAATGTAGAGAACACTCCAATAGCATCAACCCCCAAAGCTCGTTGCCTAGGGGTAACTCTGGACTCTGAGCTCTCCTTTAAATCACATATTAACACTTTAACTACCTCCTGCTACTTCCATCTCAAAAACATTTCCAGAATCCGTCTCTTCCTTACACAAGAAGCAACTAAAATGCTTGTGCATGCCCTAATCATCTCCCGTCTTGACTACTGCAACACCCTACTCTGTGGTCTACCAAAAAGCAGATTGGCACCTCTCCAATCCCTACTAAACTCTGCAGCCCGTCTCATCCACCTCTCTTCTAGATCCTCTGAGGCAGCCCCTCTCTGCCAATCCCTCCATTGGTTACCAGTTGCCCAAAGGATCCAGTTTAAACTTCTCACACTGGCATACAAAGCTCTACACAAGCTATCGCCTCCATACATTTCCTCTTTAATCTCCAGATACCTCCCCGCTCGGACCCTCCGTTCCTCACAGGAGACCCTTTTGTCCTCCAGCCTAGTCACCTCCTCTCACTCTCGCATCCAAGACTTCTCACGGGCGGTCCCTCTCCTTTGGAACTCTCTCCCTCAACCGATTCGTCATGCCACGAGTCTGGAAACCTTCAAACGTACTCTGAAAACACACCTGTTCAGACAAGCCTATAATTTGCTATAGGCAGCACTGAAGGCACACTGGCTCACCCACTAATCCTTGTGTTTCCTTCCCCTTTGTTTCCTACCCACTACCCTCTAGATTGTAAGCTCGCAAGGGCAGGGACCTCCTCCTAGTGTTTCTCATACTGCTGTAATTTTAACATATGTATATGTACCAACTACATATCAACTATGTATGTATCTGTATTTACTCTATTCAATGTCATGACTGTACAGTGTCTTGTATTTCTTATGTATATTTGTTCCCCATTATTGTTTTGTACTATGTACAGCGCTACGGAAGATGTTGGCGCTATATAAATAAAAAATAATAATAATAATAATAATAGCCTTAAAAAATTCATCTACGGAGGTTAAGGCTAAATCTCCGGAGGGCAGACTGTATGCCCAGGTCTGAGAATCGCCTGATAACAAAGTCTTAATAAATGTAACCCTTTGGGCCATAGTTCCTGAAGAATTAGGTCTCAACTCAAAGTATGATAACACTCTACTCCTAAAATTTCGGAAGTCAGATCTGTGACCGGAAAATTTTTCAGGTACAGGCATACGTATGTCTGTGCTAAGAGGAGATCGCACTGTTTGAAGTTCCTGAATAGCCCCAAATATCTGACATGTCTGGGTCTGTTGGTTCAAAACTGCCGCGGAAAGTTGATTTACCGCGGTGGTCAGGACTTAAACATGGCTATACAGTGCGTCCATTTGGGTTTTGGTCTGGCGTTCTGTAATGATCGGTGTAACACAGAGAGGGTCTGATTACCGGTGAACTGCAGTATCACCGAGAATACAGAATATACCCGATTATTGATGATCTGCAGTATCACCGATAATCAGATATATCTACTAACCTCTGGACACCTGAGATAACAAGTGAGTGTAGAGTGCAACAGCAATATTTTGAGTACTGCACAGTAGAATGTTCCTTCCGTTGGCCTAGACTCTCCCTGGGGAGGAGCTAGGCTGAGAGTAGGAAGGACAGAGTGTGAGTGACACCAGAGAGAGGGTGTCACTAACAGGTCTGGGAACTGCCTCTAACAGTAAGGCCAGTTCTCGAGGTCGGGCAAGCCAGGTCGTTAACACACAGACAGATAAGGTACAGATTTCAGGAGACAGATACAGAATCCAATGAACAGGCAGGGTTAGGCAACGGAGTATCAGAATAGCAAGGTACAGAATCAGAAGGTCGAGTCCAGGAACGAGCAGAGTTTGGCAACAGGATATCAGAAATAGCAAGGTACAGAATCAGAGTTCAGGAGGATAGTCAGGCAAGCAGAAGATCATAACAAATAATACAGTTCAATATTCCTAACACTAAGGTGTGAGCTCCGTGATCATCAACACCTTTGGAAACTATGCTAGAACACAGATACTGACAAGGTCTGAGTGCTACCACGTAGTGATCGCAACGCCAGACACCAGAGAACTGACCAGCACCCAGTATATATACATCAGCGCCTCCTGCGCCTCCCCTAAGTGCTGGACCAATGAAAAGTGGTGGAAATGTCAGCTGACCAGCTTGGTCAGCTGACCTTCTTCTGGCTGTCATATAAACTCTGCCTCTCAGCGCGCGTGCGTCATTCTGAACCTGTGTGGACTATCAGTCCCAGCCACACCAGTCACGCTTTGCAATGTCTCTCCTGGCCTGCACGCGGGGTGAGCCGCACCGCTATCAGCACATGCGGTGGCCTCCCCGCGCCTGGTCAGACTGTCAGTAGCAGGCCTGTGCGCGCAAACCGCCGCGTCGGACACGGCGGTTTCTCCGCGTTCCGCTATGCCAGCCGCGGAAACAGCCACCTCATGCTGCGCCCATGCGTCGGCTTTTCCGCGTTTCTTCACACTGGGTTTATTTAGTCTAGAGAAAAGACGCCTTAGAGGGGATCTAATTAACATGTATAAATACATCAGAGGGCAATATAATACCTTGGCGGATGAGCTTGTTGTCCCTAGGCCTTCTCAAAGGACTAGAGGACATGATCTGCGCATGGAGAAAAAACGTTTTAGCCATTTATTTAGGAAAGGGTTCTTTACAGTAAGAGTGATTAAGATGTGGAATGCATTGCCACAGGAAGTCGTTATGGCAAACTCTATACCTGCGTTTAAAGGGGGCTTAGATGCTTTCCTTGCGTTGAAAGACATCCATGGCTACAATTACTAGGTAATGCCTAATGATGTTGATCCAGGGATTTTATCTGATTGCCATCTGGAGTCGGGAAGGAATTTTTCCCTTTAGGGGCTAATTGGACCATGTCTTGTAAGGGTTTTTTCGCCTTCCTCTGGATCAACAGGGATATGTGAGGGAGCAGGCTGGTGTTGTACTTTATACTGGTTGAACTCGATGGACGTATGTCTTTTTTCAACCAAAATAACTATGTAACTATGTAATTGTGCAATGTGATTGGTCCAACAGTGCAATTTGATTGGTTCAATCTGATCAGTGCAATCATGCAATGTGATTGGTTGAAATTGATTGGTCTAACCTTGCAATGTGATTGGTCCAATCTGACTGGTCATATCATGCAGTCCGATTGGTCCAATCTGATTAGCACAATCATGCAGTGTGATTAGTATAATCTTAAGGTGCCTATTAACGGTACAATTTTATAAACAGATGCACTTTTTCAACACACTTTGTATAATCACAATGTACAGAAAACTGCACAGTGTGGCGCAAATTGATGTGAAACCATTCTTTGGTTGATTGGACCAGAAAATGTAATTGATCTAAAAGTTGGATTTTATGATCACATATGAAGAGAGAAAAAACTCTTACTGAACAAATGATAATTAACTTCCGCTTACTTGCGGTCTTAAAAGTGCGTCTCAAAAGATCGCATCTGATGAAAAAATTGTTCAGTTAATGGGCCCCTTTAGACCAATGTGATTGATCCAATCACATTGATTTAATCATGCTATGTGATTGGTCCAATCTGGTTGGTTCAATCAATTTCACAAATAATGAACTCATCTCAGAGTTAGCAGGGGCACACTCCGGCTGTAAAGGTGGAAGTGTCAGAAGATGCAGGCTGGGAACGCACTAGGCGTTGCGTGAAAGGTTGCGTTTTGCTGCATATGTGTTTCTGCATTTTTTGTCATAAGGAAGTGCATTTGGAGTGCATTTGCGGTTCGCAGAAGTGTTTCACACTTGTATTTGGTTGCGTTTCCTGCGTTTGTGTTTCCCACATGTGAGTCACAAGTGTATTTTTGTGCATTTTGTTTGCGTTTTTGATATGCATTTTATGCAATTTTGGGGGAATGTGGCCAGTATGGAAAGTGCCGGGAGGTCCCATCTACTTCCACCACGCCCCTCTGGTGACTTTCCATCAGATTTTATGTTATATGTGAACAAATAGATAAACATGACTTTGTACACGTAGAACACAAATTCAAGGACCACTACAGCAAAAAAAATAAAACAGATAAAATCTGTCAGAACCGACAGCTTTTGAATTAGTCCTCATGTGGGATTCGCAGGGTATTATTTCTTTTCCAAAAGCATTAATGGACGTTGCTAAGTCTAACTGACAAAATACTGTACAGGTGAGTATGGAGACTGGCTTAGAGGTTGTTTGGTAAAATTAGTCAGCGATTGGCCAATCATAATTGAGGCTGCTTCCACACAGGGACGTTACAGGCGCACGTTAGTGCAGCCTGTAACGCTCCCCCAACGCACAGCAATGTAACACAAGTGGGCTGTTCACACTGCCCACGTTGCGTTACATGTAACGCTGCACGTTGTAGTGAAAGTGCAGCATGCTGTGCGTTCTAGCGGCTTTAGCCGCGTTAGACTGTTTGCACATGCTCAGTGGGGGGCGGAGAGGAGGCGGGGAGATGCTGCTACAGTAGTCGCGCACATGGCTACTTAATATGCACTGCACTGGCGACCGCTGATTGGCCGGCAGGACCACGTGATGCGGAGTGTCTCGCTCCGCATCACGTGGTCCCGCCGGCCAATCAGCGCCACTCTAGGAGACCTTATGCGGATAGAGCCGCCTAACGCGGCTCACTCTACCGTCCTCTCCCGCACACCATGCGTTGCGTTAGGGGTACGTTATGCGACCTTAACGTAGAACCTAACGCAACGTCTTAGTGTGTAAGTAGCCTGAAAGTGTGTACCAGGCTTTAGTGAATTGAAACCAACGTAGAGGTAAAAAAAACAACAACCTTATCATAGAGTTTAAACAATGGTTAAATCACTTAGGTTGCCGCCTCCATTCTGATGAGGCCGCCGCCTACCGTTATGCTGCTCTCTGGGTAGGAACACACTAGGAAGAAACACTAGCATTGCGTAAAACAATAGCGTTAACGCGTATAATGTAAGTCAATGGGCCACATGAAAAACCTCATTAATTTGTGTTCTACAATGTGCCTTTTTGTAATGCAGAACTTTCTGCATATTTTTCCAAAATGCATCTAAAACGCACATAATCTCAATTGTGACGCAGAGGTATAGCTTTTTATTGTATTTTTATTGCGTTTTTAATGTGTTTTTTTTTTTAAACCAAGTTTGATGATGCGCTTCTGCTTCCTTTGAACTTCCTTGTGATGAGCCTGAGAGGACACTGAAAAGGTGTTTTTATACTGACCACAATGTGCGTTTTAGATGCGTTTTGGAAAAATATGCAGAAAGTTACTCTAGCGTTTTATGCAATGCTAGCGTTTCTGCCTAGTGTATTCCTACCCAGAGAGCAGCATAAGGGAAGGCGGTGGCCTCATCAGAAGGGAGGCTGCAACCTAAGTGAGATAACTCTTGTTTACACTCCATGGTAAGGTGCATATTGACCGCTACAGCTACAGCTCACCAAAGCCCGGTACACACTTTCAGTTATGACTGACCAACCACTGACTAATTTTACCTGAAAAATAAATAAAATAAGCCAGTCTCCACACCCAACTGTACACTATTTTAGCAGTTTGACTTAGCAACTGCCATTAAGGAAATGCTTATGGAAAATAAATAATACCCTGCGAATCTCACACGAGGACTAGTTCAAAAGCTGTCGGTTCTGACAGATTTTACCTGCTTTATTTTTTTTTGCTGTAGTGGTCCTATAATTTATGTTCTGCATGTACACATTCATGATTCCACATTCTAGGCCTATTATTTTGTATCTATTTGTTCACATATTTAACATAAAATCTGATGGAAAGTACCAGAAGGTCCCATCTGCTGCCACCACGCCCCCTCTTGTGATGTCATAATAGAGCCTGTATACCTCTGGTGATGTCAGGGAAGTGATGTCATAATGGCAGCCTGTGTATATAAACAGGTGTTGAGCACTCAGAGGCTCACTTTTGTCTCCATTTGCTCAAGTGAAGACAATTGCTTTTGCTCTCGAGCGATTTACTCATTAGTGAGATTCTCATTAGTGAATTATGTTGCGCTGCTGTAAAAGGCGACGCAAACTGAACCTCAGGCTTGAGGTTCAGCAGCCTTCAGCACAGCCTGCGACTGCTACCCCAGGGCCCACACCACCGGCTAGGAGGAGCAGAGCCCACGCAGCTGTGCGTTCCATCAGGGCTTTCTTGGGCAGACTTTTCCGCTGCTGTAGACCTGCCCCTTCTACCGGGCGTTCTTCAGGAGCACAGGAATATCTGATATCGGATGATTTCGGTCATGTGGAGGAGGGAGTAGCTGGGAACCCAGCGCCGGAATATCAGATATCGGTTATTTCACCTTACGTGGTGGAAGCGGAAGAAGCTGGTAAGTACTACATCATTATATGTTATTACACATCCCAAATATATAGGTTAATATTGAGGAAACTATAGCAATGAGTGAACAGCAGGCAGACCAATAATGAGTGATGATTTTTAAATTTTTCTCAATTACTTTAATGAGAAAATGTAATAAGCTGTCTTTCTCACAGTATTGAAGCCAGACTCCCCAAACTTGACACAGTCAGTCAGTGGGTGACTGGGGTTAAAATTTAGAAAAAGTGGGAGGAGCTTAAAACAGTTCACCAAATTTAAGCCTTTCAATTTAAATAGGAAATTTTAAACTGAAGCCATTCTTAGACTGCTAATGGTAGGGTCCTCATACGACACAGTCGGTCATAGGGTGACTGAGATCACAACTGGACAAAATCAGATTGCACCAATCAAATTGCCTAGTCCAGTCTGATTGGTCCAATTGTGCAATGTGATTGATCTGATCTGATTGGACTAATTGTGCAATCTGATTGGTCCAACTGTGCAATTTAATTGATTCTGATTAGTGCAATCATGCAATGTGATTGGTTTAAATTAATTGGTCTAACCTTGCAATGTGATTGGTCCAATCTGACTGGTTATATCATGCAGTCCGATTGGTCCAATCTGATTAGAACAATCATGCAGTGTGATTAGTATAATCTTAAGGTCTCTATTTGATCCACAGATGCGCTTTTCCAACACACTTTTTATGATCACAATGTTCAGAAAATTGCACAGTGTGTGGCAAAAATTGATGTGAAACCATTCTTTGGTTGATTGGACCAGAAAATGTAATCGATCTGAAAGTTGGATTTTATGATCACATCTGAAGAGAGAAAATACCCTTAATGAACAATCGATAATTAACTTCTGATAACTTGTAAAAGAGCGTCAAATGATCTGATGAAAACATTTTTCCATTAATGGGCACCTTTAGATCAATGTGATTGGTCCAATCAGATTGATTTAATCATGCTATGTGATTGGTCCAATCTGGTTGGTTCAATCGATTTCACAAAAAATGAAATCATCCCAGAGTTAGCAGGGGCACACTCCGGCTGTAAAGGTGGAAGTGTCAGAAGATGCAGGCTGGGAACGCACTAGGCGTTGCGTGAAAGGTTGTGTTTTGTTGCATATGTGTTTCTGCATTTTTTGTCATAATGAAGTGCATTTTCAGTGCATTTGCGGTTCGCAGAAGCGTTTCACACTTGTATTTGGTTGCGTTTTACTGCATTTGTATTTCACACATATGAGTCACAAGTGCATTTTTGTGCATTTTGTTTGTGTTTTGATATGCATTTTATGCAATTTTTTGGGAATGTGGCCAGTATAGAAAGTGCCAGAAGGTCCTATCTGCTTCCACCAGGCCCCTCTTGTGATGTTATAATAGCAGCCTGTATACCTCTTGTGATGTCAGGGAAGCTCAGCACCTGCACCTGCACATGCTGCTATTATGACATCACCAGAGGGGCGTGGTGGAAGCAGATGGCACTTTCCATCAGATTTTATGTTATATGTGAACAAATAGATAAACAAATATTTTGTTTATGATTCTGATGAGGCCGCCTCCTCCCGTTATGCTGCTACCAAATTTTAGCTATTCATTTAAAATAGGAAATTTAAACTGAAGCCATTCTTAGAATGCTAATGGTAGGGTCCTCAAACTTGGAACAGTTGGTCACAGGGTTACTTGGTCACAACTGGACGAAATGAGATTGTACCAATCAAATTGCCGAAAAAAAGATTGGATCATTAATGGCCACAATTGAGGTGACTGGTCCATTCTGATTGGCCCAATTGTGCAATGTGATTGGTCTGATCTGATTGGACCAATTGTGCAATCTGATTGGTCCAACAGGGCAATCTGATAGGCTCGATCTTATTGGTGCAACCATGCAATGTGATTGGTTTAAATTGATTGGTCTAATCTTGCAATGTGATTGATCCAATCTGACTGGTCAAACCATGCAATCCGATTGGCCCAATCTGATTGGTCCAATCATGGAATGTAATTAGTCTAATCTTAAGGTGCCCATTAACGGTACAATTTTTTTTATCGGATACCAAGGGTGCAGCTAAGGTTTTTGTGGCCCCAAGCGGACTGTAGTAAGTGGCCCTATCCTGCTTCCCTGACATCAGCGAAAATGGGTGTGGCTATACCGCATAAGTGGGCGTGACCATGTCATGTGGTTGGAGCGGGAGGGCGGATTGGGGCGGGGCTGTTTGCAGGGATGGGCGTGGTCATGACATTGTATGGGCGGAGCCTAACCGTAGCGCAGCAAATATAGCCAACTATGACAATTTAATAATAAATGCAGCAACAGTTACCCCAGACACCAGAAAATAAAAACGCAATTTGTGCAACATTTCAGCAGAAAACAAACGCAATTTGTGCAACATTTCAACAGAAAACAAACAGAATTTGGGCCATGTTTCAGCAGAAACCAAACGCAATTTGGGCCACATTTCAGCAGAAATCAAACGCAATTTGGGCACATTTTCAGCAGAAATCAAACGCAATTAGGGCACATTTACAGCAGAAACCAAACGCAATTAGGGCACATTTTCAGCAGAAATCAAACGCAATTAGGGCACATTTTCAGCAGAAATCAAACGCAATTAGGGCACATTTCCAGCAGAAATCAAACGCAATTAGGGCACAGTTCAGCAGAAATCAAACGCAATTAGGGCACAGTTCAGCAGAATTCAAACGCAATTAGGGCACAGTTCGGCAGAAATCAAACGCAATTAGGGCACAGTTCGGCAGAAATCAAACGCAATTAGGGCACATTTTCAGCAGATATCAAACGCAATTAGGCCCCGTTCACACTGCACGCGTTAGGGCACATTTTCAGCAGATATCAAACGCAATTAGGGCACATTTTCAGCAGATATCAAATGCAATTACGGCACATTTTCAGCAGATATCAAACGCAATTAGGCCCCGTTCACACTGCACGCGTTAGGGCACATTTTCAGCAGATAAACGCAATTAGGGCACATTTTCAGCAGATATCAAACGCAATTACGGCACATTTTCAGCAGATAAACGCAATTAGGGCACATTTTCAGCAGATAAAGGCAATTAGGGCTGCAAAAAGAAAAGAATTTACTCACCTGGCACTGGCAGAAGTCTTCTCTCCCCGTCTCCTCTCCTGGCCGGCTCCTCAGGCGCGCAGTTCCCACGGAGCTCCCTCCCTCCTCCAATCTCCCGCGCTGATTGAATGCAGGGCTACAGGAAGATGGCCACCCGAAGCCCTGTACTGGAGACATAAATAGTCTCCAGAGCAGGGCTTCGGCGGCGGCCATCTTCCCGCAGCCCTGCTCTGCTCTGCCAGCCCCGCGGGGCTGCGGGAAAACAGTGACGTCACGCCGACGTCACGGAGCCACCGAGGCTCCTAAGACCTTGAGGCCCCAAGCGGCCGCGTGGTCTGCCCCTGTCGGATACGATCTTTCTTTCGACACACTTTTTCTGATCAAAATGTACAGAAAACTATAGTCTGGGGGGAAAATTGATGTGAAACGATTGTTTGGTCGCTTACAGAATATGTAATCGATCTGAAAGTTGGATTTTATGATAGTATCTGAAGAGAGAAAATGCCCTTATTGAACAATCAATAATTAACTTCCGATTACTTGTGGTCATAAAAGTGCGTCAAAAGATCGCATCTGATGAAAAAATTGTAGCGTTAATGGGCACCTTTAGACCAATGTGATTGATCCAATCTGATTGGTTCAATCAATTTCACAAAAAGTAAATTATCCCGGAGTGTGCAGGGGCACACTGCTGCTGTAAAGGCGGAAGTGTCAGAGGATGCAGGCTGGGTTCACACTAGGCGGTGTGTGAAAGCTTGTACCTGTATTACTGAGCATACCTAACTATAGCCCATAATCGCATGATCATGTATCTTGCAGCGTTTGTTTGAATAACTTTGTTGTATGTTGTATAACCTTGTTACATCTGTCATTCTTGTATCATTATATATACTTATTGTCCAGTGCGGCGTAATATATTGGCGCTTTAAAAAATCAAAACATAATAATAAAAGTTGCATTTTGCTGAATGTTAGGCTAATCATTTTTTTATCTTTGTGTTCACAGGTGATTCTGGTCATGTGGTGGAGGTAGTAGCTGGGGATCCAGCGCCAGGATACCAGTTGTCGGATGCTTCACCTCGTGTGCATCTGGTGGAGGAGAATGAAGAAGCTGATGTTTCTGGTTATGTGGTGGAGGAAGTAGCTGGGACTCCAGCGCCAGGAAATCAGCTGTCTGATGCTTCACCTCATGTGGATGTGGAGGAGGAAGAAGCTGGTAAGTACTACATCATTATTGGTTATTACGCATCTCAAATATATAGGTTAACCTTCCTGGCGGTACGTAGTTTATGAGGCTGCGTCCGCGGGAGGGATTTTTGGAATAAATCTTGCTCTAAACTTCGTAGCTAGCACTAGGCTAGCTACCTGTGTCCCCCAAGTCTCCCGGCACCTATCTGCTCCCTACGATCGCCGCCGGCAACACTCACCCAGCCGCGGAGCTTCCCAATTAGCTTCAGTCGTCGCTATGGCAACGATCAGACATGACGTCATGACTTCATGCGCAGTCCCGATCCTCCCCATAGCAAAGCCTGGAGCTGATCGGGAGGCTGCGCCATCGCAGGATCCCTGGGGGGTATGTATTGTGGCGGGGATCGGGGGGGAGAGCGGAGGCACTTGGGGGGCACAGGTAGCTAGCCAAGTGCTAGCTGAAGACTATGTAACAAATTTCATTGAAAAAAACTCTCCCGGGGCCATGCGATCCCCTGTGGTGGCTAGTCCGACACTGTGTCGGGCTTATCCCCAGGGAGGTTAATACTGAGGAATCTATAGCAATGAGTGTACAGCAGGCACACCATTAATGAGTGCTGAGTCGTTGCTATTATCAAGGCGCATTACATTATATTTCTACACTTTCCAATGCAGCTATAGTTGTTCCCTTTGCTCCCCACATCCCAGATAGTGTTGTCCCCCAGGGCCCTGAGCCAGCTGAATGCCCCTTCCAAGGTAACCCCTCCAAACTAATAATGGTCATCCTGTGCCCTGTATTGATGCAGAATGGCAGCATTGCACTCACCTTTCCAGTAGCCAGGCATCCTCCTGTGTCCTTTTGTCACCATCCCCTAACACTGGAGGCTGTTCTCTCTGACCTGGCAGCATGCTATGTGAGTATGTACACGCTGCCGGGTCACATAGGACAGGCACCAGTGTTCAGGGATGGAGATGGCAGAACATAGGAAGGGGGCGTGTCAGCTGGAAAGGTAAGTGTGCTCCACTGTAAGTACTGCATCAATACAGGACACTGAGGGAGCGGGCACTATTATCTTGGTGATAGACCTGGAGGGGGGGCGTTTGCCTGCTCTAGGGCCATGAGCATGAGCAATTGCCTAGTTCGCCGCTCTAGAAACACCGCCCCTGTGCTCAGTAAAGAGTGTTATTTCCTTGAGACAACTGCAATTTGATTGGTCCAATCTGATTTGATCAATCATGCAATTTGATTGGTCAAATGTATCCTATGTCTTTCTTTTTCCTACAGGAGAGATCATAGACAATATGTGGATGCTCTGATGATATGATAGATTTGTAGGACTTTTGATTGGCAAGTCACAGCCACATTGATCACATCTCACTTCTGTTTCTTTTGCATAATAAAAAGTGATACAGGATCAAAAGGATCCTGACCAGCTAATCAAAAGTTACCTGCACTGTGATCACATGACCAGCCCATCACATTTCTCCATGATCTCTCCTTTGGGGGAAATTCTAGGGTAGAAGGTTCATCACTATTTCACAGAGGTCACCTGCGGGAGAATGCTGGCTGACATATAGAGGAGTAGAGATAAGTGTGAGAAGGTCCCGGCAGGAAAGATGTGGATGAGCACAAGCAGATCTCTCACTACCTATTAATCTCAGCGAGACATCTGCCAGTGTAGGGCTACCTTTACAACCATGTATAGGCTTTGATTATGTATACGCTTTGGTTTATAGGAAATCTCAGTAGATGATGATATTAATGTGATTTCTCTTTCTCTTCCAAGGCCCGAGTGGAATCCAGACCATCAGGACGCCACTGACTGTGGACAGCTTCAAGTTCCATCAATTTCTCGGACATGGGGCATTTGGCAAGGTAAGTAATTAGACAGATTTCCCTAGGGGCGGGGTCAGCCCAGATATGGCTTTAGATAGCCATCTTTATTGGTCTCAGTGGAACTAGATATAGACAGGTAGCAACTCTGGCCTGCAGCATTTTTGCATTGTAGTGGCTGGATAGTGTAATGGTCAGAGATGCTCAAATCCGAATTCGGGTGAGACCCGGATAGTTGCTATGCGGATTTCACCCAGTGACCTGTGCAGGCTGGGCGGGGGGGAGGGGGTCAAGCTTACCTATCTTCTTCGGTCCATCCCTCGGCACCTCCCACGATGCGTTCCACACTCGTCACGTGAGTATAAACACTTCCTCCTTCAACCCGAAGAAGGAAGTGTTTGTAATCACATGACCGCCGCGTGGAACGCATCATGTGAGACGCTGAGGAACAGACCTAAGAAGACGTCAGATAGGTAAGCTTGACCCCCCTGCCCAGCCCACACAGGTCACTGGGTGAAATCCGAATAGTAACTATCCGGAATTCACCTGAATTCGAATTTGAGCATCTTTGGTAATGGTTAAAGAGACTCTGTAACAAAATGTTCAGCCTTATTTCTTCTATCCTATAAGTTCCTATACCTGTTCTAATGTGGTTTGTCTTACTGCAGCCTTTCCTAGTTGCACAGTGGCTGTATTACCTCTGTTATATAATCTAATCTTCTTTCCTTTGACCGCTTTGCCAGGCTCAGGCAGGAATGTGCTGCTCTGCTGTTATAGGAAGAAGCTATACACACCCTCTTCACGCCCCCTGCAGGCTCCGTGTGAGTCACAGACTGAGCTCCTCTGAGCCTATCACATGCTGTTAGCAGCCATGTCTTTTGTTTGTAAACACTGCCTAAAACTGGCAATTACAAGTCAGGATTGCAGGGAGTGGCAGAAACAGCACAGAGGGGCCCAGGAGAACATAATGAATAGAATGGTATGCTTTTTATTGTAAGAATTTTAGAGTACAGATTCTCTTTAAGGGCTCTGCCTCTGACACAGGAGACCAGGGTTCGAATCTCGGCGCTGCCTGTTCAGTAAGCTGCACATATTCAGTAGGAGACCTTAGTCAAGTCTCCCTAACATTGCTACTGCCTATAGAGCGCGTCCTAGTGGCTGCAGCTCTGCCGCTTTGAGTCCGCCAGGAGAAAAGCACGATATAAATGTTCTGTGTTTGTTATTGGTCCATCTTAACTATCGAATACTAAATATTCTCCTCTGTCTCTTCCAGGTTTACCTTGCTTCCCATCGAGCCAGTGACCAACAGCTGGCCATCAAGATGGTCAGGAAAAGAGCATTCCTGAAGAAAGACCCCGAGGTCATCTTTAGGGAGAGTCAGGCCTTGAAGACCCTTAGGAAGGGTCCCCTCATCACCCAGCTCTATGGTACATTCCAGTCGGAGGATTACCTCTACTTTGCCATGGAGTACCTGAGCGGGGGAGACCTGTCAAAACTTATAGATGATGCTGATGTTCCCTTTGACATTACAACCCTAAGGTAAGATTACATACCTCCGAACTTTTTGAGATGAGAAAGAGGGACACTTAAGCCACGCCCCTGCCACACCCCTGATCACACCCCGGCACACCCCTAGCCACACATACCATAAAGATTTTATAAGACAAATATGTTTTATAACTCAAACGACACTGGTCCTTTCTATCCTGGTTCATTTTCTTTCATATTAACACTTGAAAACTAGAAATACATCAATTTAAAGGATGAGAATACAGTTTAGAGTCAATCAAACACACATTTTTTTCAGTAGAGAAATACCCATATTTATATAGAAAGAGGGACAAAGTCCTGAAAGAGGGACACGTGAGGAGGAAAGAGAGACAGAAGGGCAGGGCTCCCAAAGTTGGGAGCCATGAGATGACTCTGCTGTTTTATAAAGCTAACAACAGCCCCTCAAGCCCCTGTAACCAGGCCCGGATTTGTGTCACAGGAGCTTATAGTCACAAATGTCTTGGCACCCTAGACTCCGCCCTCCTTGAGCCTACAAATCACTGCTGAACCACACCACAAGTGTGCTGGCTGTCACTTCTCCCTTACTTCCCTTGCCCGCCATGGGTAGCTACAGGTGCCCCTTAGTATTAGGTAGCCAGAAGTACCCTCAATATTAAGTTGCATAGGGAAGGAGAGAGGGGGGCAGCTAGAGCAGCCTTTCTATCATCAGGTGCCTGTAGGCACGTGCCTACAGTGCTTTATGGTAAATCCAGCCCTGCCTGTAACCCCTGTGACCTGGGGGTCCCACCTCCCCATCCCCAATATGCAGAGCAGCGCAGGGAGCAGAGTATGTTACCTGTTCTTGTGTCACTCAGCTGCCCTCCTCACATCAGCTGTGCATGATGCTGCATACCTGTCACATGACATGTAAGAGGAGCCAGTAACCATGTGGAGGTGTGCAGCACACAGAGCCCACCCACTGTGGGGAGGATATCAGAGCAACATGGTGCTGCAAGCAGGGAGCATACACTTCTTCCTGCACTGCTCTGCATACTAGTGTGTGTGTGTGGGGGAGGGGGGGAGGGGGGTTATCTGCTAGTCCCCCTGTTACAACTATTCCATCTTGTAAATTACCCTTACTAGAGTAAATTACTCACTAGGAAGACATCAGGAAGCGGAAATAATCAGATATCTTTATTTATAAAAAAAAAAACGCATCAAAAACGCATACAAAACTTAAAGGGGAACTGAAGTAAGAGGTATACGGATGCTGCCATATTTATTTCCTTTTAATCAATACCAGTTGCCTGGCAGCCCTGCTGGTCTATTTCTCTGCAGTAGTATCTGAATAACACCAGAAACAAGCATGCAGCTAGTCTTGTCAGATCTGACATTAATGTCAGAAACACCTGATCTGCTGCATGCTTGTTCAGGGGCTATGGCTAATAGTATTAGAGGCAGAGGATCAGCAGGAGGGCGTGGCAACTGGCATTGCTTAGATGGAAATAAATATGGCAGCCTCCATATCCCTCTCACTTCAGTTGTCCTTTAATATATTGCGTTTCCATTGACTTTCATGATGTGCGTTTTTGATGCGTTCATGCATTATATGCAACAAAACTAGCGATTATAAAAACGCTAAAGTACAAACACACACCCATGCCTTTTTTATGCTGCCATGGAGTAACATTGGTGCATAAAACGCAGCGGTTTGCAACGGTAGCATTTCTGCTATGTGTGCACCTGGCCCCATGGATACATCTTTCTGCTTTATTTGTGTATTGAACATGTGATGCTAATAATGATTTTATTTCTCTTCCATCAGACTATTTGCTGCACAGATGGTCATCGGCCTGGAGTACATCCACTCCAAGGGTATAATCCACCGAGACATCAAGCCGGAAAACATCCTTCTGGACGGAGTCGGGAATATAAAGATCGCTGACTTCGGTCTGGCAGCACAAAATGTCTTTGGAAATGCCATGACTAAAGGATGTAAGGGGACCTTGTTGTATATGGCCCCGGAGGTGTTCCTAGAGATGGACTACAACCACACAGTAGATTACTTCTCTATGGGAATCGTGCTCTTTATCATGGCGTCCTTCAGGTACCCATTCCTGAAGGATGAGGAGGATAGGTTTGATTTTGACCTCAGATCCTCCATTTGCTGCACATCTCCAGACTATACAGCGGAGATGGACATCATGCTGAAAGACTTCTTGAAGAAGCTACTGTGCAAGAGCCAGATAAGGCGTGAAAAACTGGTGAAAAACCTGAGGGAAGAGCCGCTCTTCATCCAGATAGACTGGAAGGACGTGGAGTCCGGAGAGGCACGGCCCCCATTCCATGTGGAACCACCACAGGAAAAACCGAGAGACACACTGACTGTGTTTGAGATCACCTATTCTGAGGCAAAGAGGAAGCCCAGATTGCGAGCTGAGCAGCAACAGCTCTTTAAGTCGTTCTCGTTTGCCAGTGAGGGGTGGTGAGTTGTGTGGAAGACCTGCCAGCTTCCAACAACATCAGCCGTCTACTCACTTGGACAACAACATCAGCATCATCATACATCATATTTATAATTAAAAAAAAAATGTCGGTTTGTCTGTATGTGTTAATGTTCTGAGATTGTAAATTAACGTACATAAGGTAAAATTTAGCAACAACAAACGGAAGGGCAACCCCCACCAACAAGAAGTAGTAGACATGCTTGTGGTCCTTCATCTCTTTGTCCAAAGAGGAATGGAGTACTAATGTTATAGAAGGGATCCAGCACTTTCTGAAAATTAAGAACCAACTTTTATTTGGAAAGTGTATAGTTGTAGACATAGCCCCTGATGATATGCTATGCAATGAAATGCATAGGGCAGAGCCAGCAGAGTGACGTCACTGGTGGAGAAGTGTAGGAGCGAATGAGCTGCGTCCAACATGTCAGCATGCTAGCATACCTTGTTGGTTTAACGTTTTGGCTGACAGCAGGGATTAAGGCAGCAGATGGTTATAGAGCGGCCACTCGGGAACAGGGCCTACCTGTACCTTTTTTGTAAGCCTATGAGACGCTTGCCAAACTTGCTGTAAAGTTTTAATTGAAGACTTTTTTAATTTTATAATAAACGATCTGCACAATTGGAAGCGGTTTCCCCCTATCCCTTCCTTCTTTTTAATTCACATGTGGATGTACATGGTGGTGATCTGAACTGGGAAAACGAGGATATATGGAGAAAGAAAGCAGCTTGCCAGAGAGGTGACTTGGGGGGGGGGGGCATAAACCCCGGGTGCGTGATGTGGTCGGTCAGACCAGAGGATCTGGTGAGTTATACCCTGAAGGGGGGTCTGCATTGTGTTGTGCATAGACAGATTGAAGAGTCCAAGAGCGCAAACCATGAATATGTATAGTTGTAGACAGACAAAAAGGCTGAAGGCTGAGGCCACCCTCGGGCACTTTTTGCCTGCGATTTGCGCTTTGGTGATTTGTTGGTGACTAGCGGGAATAATCCTATGGGATTACTCACATTGCTCTGATTACGGCACATTTGCAATTTCTGACGATCCCAAACCTGCTGAATGTAGCATTTTCCCCGGCGATTGTCTTGTGATTCTTATTCACTAGAATGAGAAGTGCAAAAACGCAATCGCCAAAAAAAGTGCAATTGCTAGGCAGGCTAGGAAGTTCGCCAAAAGATACTAGTAGGGAAAGAAACATCAATACGTTGAAAAATGAGATGTTAATTTATATACTACATTATATAAGTATAGAGATGGGCCGAACCTCCGATTTTAGGTTCGCGAACTTTCGCGTAACGTTCGGTTCGCGTTAAAGTTCGCGAACCGCAATAGACTTCAATGGGGATGCGAACTTTGAAAAAAAAAATAATTATGCTGGCCACAAAACTGTTGGAAAAGATGTTTCAAGGGGTCTAACACCTGGAGGGGGGGATGGCGGAGTGGGATACATGCCAAAAGTCCCGGGGAAAAGTCTGGATTTGACGCAAAGCAGCGTTTTAAGGGCAGAAATCACATTGAATGCTAAATGACAGGCCTAAAGTGCTTTAAAACATCTTGCATGTGTATACATCAATCAGGTAGTGTAATTAAGGTACTGCTTCACACTGACACACCAAACTCACCGTGTAACGCACCGCAAACAGCTGTTTGTGTAGTGATGGCCGTGCTGGACTGGTGCGCACCATGGTGAGGGTGCAGGTTTTGGTGGCTTTACAGCCCATATGGTCGCCTGGCTGATGTAGCTGAATGACAGAACAGTGACTGTCCAGCTGATCAAATTTGGTCTGACCACAATGAAGCAACGACCTTATTATCTTTTGTGTGCCCCCCGAGACACTCATCTAGGCGCCGGTCATTGTTTCATTGTGATACGCAAGCCCCTTCACCACGGCAAGGTAATGATCACGAAGGGGAATGGGCGCATGTACATGCCTTTTCTTTTGTTGTTGCAGCTGCCCGCAGTGCAGCCAGAAAAATTAGGCAGTCATGTACACGCACCAGAAAAATTATTACAGCAAATTCAGCAATCCGCCTGGAGTCCCGGACCCTGTTGGTGGTGGCGGAGAAGGTAGTCAAGCGGCCTGCAGGCAGACATGCTGTGTGGAGGGACTGGGAGCGACTTGGTCTTCTTGGGGCAGGCCAGGCAGCCAGTCACACGGCGTGCAGGCAGAGATGCTGTGTGTGCGGGGACTGACTTAGTCTTGGGGCGGGCAGCAGCCCTCCGGGATCCATGCCTCATTCATTTTGATAAAGGTGAGGTACTTAACACTTTTGTGATTTAGGTGACTTCTCTTCTCTGTGACAATGCCTCCAGCTGCGCTGAAGGTCCTTTCTGACAGGACGCTTGCGGCAGGGCAGGAGAGAAGTTGGATGGCAAATTGGGACAGCTCTGGCCACAGGTCAAGCCTGCGCACCCAGTAGTTCAAGGGTTCCTCATCGCTGTTCACAGCAGTGTCTACATCCACACTTAAGGCCAGGTAGTCGGCTACCTGCCGTTCCAGGCGTTGGTGGAGGGTGGATCCGGAAGGGCTACGGCGAGGCGTTGGACTAAAGAACGTCCTCATCACCGACATCACCATGAGATCGCTGGAGCGTCCTGTCTTTGACTGCGTGGACACGGGAGGAGGATTAGTGGCAGTGGTACCTTGCTGGCGTTGTGCTGTCACATCACCCTTAAAGGCATTGTAAAGCATAGTTGACAGCTGGTTCTGCATGTGCTGCATCCTTTCCACCTTCCGGTGAGTTGGTAACAGGTCCGCCACTTTGTGCCTGTACCGAGGGTCTAGTAGTGTGGCCACCCAGTACAGCTCATTCCCCTTGAGGTTTTTTATACGGGGGTCCCTCAACAGGCAGGACAGCATAAAAGACGACATCTGCACAAAGTCGGATCCAGTACCCTCCATCTCCTCTTGCTCTTCCTCAGTGACGTCACGTAAGTCAACCTCCTCCCCCCAGCCGCGAACAATACCACGGGAAGGTTGAGCAGCACAAGCCCCCTGCGACGCCTGCTGCGGGTGTTCTCCTGCCGCCGTCCCCTCCTCCTCCTCCTCCCCCAAAGAAACACCTTGCTCATCATCCTCTGAGTCTGACTCGTCTTCTGCACACGACTTCTCTTCTTCCTCCTCCTCCCCCCTCTGTGCTTCCGCAGGTGTTGAGGAAACAGCTGGGTCTGATGAAAATTGGTCCCATGCCTGTTCCTGCCGTAACGGTTCCTGGTCACGCTCATTCACAGCTTCATCCGCCACTCTACGCACAGCACGCTCCAAGAAGTAAGCGTAGGGAATTAAGTCGCTGATGGTGCCCTCACTGCGGCTCACCAGGTTGGTCACCTCCTCAAACGGCCGCATGAGCCTGCATGCATTTTTCATCAGTGTCCAGTTGTCGGGCCAGAACATCCCCATCTTCCCAGACTGTTTCATTCTACTGTAGTTGTAGAGGTAGTGGGTGACGGCTTTCTTCTGTTCTAGCAGGCGGGAGAACATGAGCAGGGTCGAATTCCAGCGAGTCGGGCTATCGCAAATGAGGCGTCTCACCGGCATGTTGTTTTTCCGCTGAATTTCTGCAAATCGTGCCATGGCTGTGTAAGACCGCCTCAAATGCCCACAGAACTTCCTGGCCTGCTTCAGGACATCCGCTAAGCCAGGGTACTTTGCCACAAATCTTTGAACAACTAGATTCATGACATGTGCCATGCAGGGTATGTGTGTCAGCTTCCCCATATGCAAAGCGGCAAGCAGATTGCTGCCGTTGTCGCACACCACGTTGCCTATCTCCAGGTGGTGCGGGGTCAGCCACTCATCCACCTGTTTCTTAAGAGCAGCCAGGAGAGCTGCTCCAGTGTGACTCTCCGCTTTGAGACAAGCCATGTCTAAGATGGCGTGACAGCGTCGTACCTGGCATGCAGCATAGGCCCTGCGGAGCTGGGGCTGTGTAGCTGGAGAGGAGAACTGCCACTCAGCCAAGGAGGAGGAGGACAGCGAAGAGCATGTAGCAGGAGGAGAGGAGGTGGCAGGAGGCCTGCCTGCAAGCCGTGGAGGTGTTACAATTTGGTCCGCTGCGCTCTGCTTGCCATCGTTCACCACCAGGTTCACCCAATGGGCTGTGTACGTAATGTAGCGGCCCTGCCCGTGCTTGGCAGACCAGGCATCCGTGGTCAGGTGTACCCTTGACCCAATGCTCTTCGCAAGAGATGACACCACTTGCCTCTCAACTTCACGGTGCAGTTGGGTATGGCCTTTCTCAAAAAATAAGTGCGGCCTGGCATCTTCCACTGCGGTGTTCCGATGGCCACAAATTTACGGAAGGCCTCAGAGTCCACCAGCTGGTATGGTAACAGCTGCCGAGCTAACAGTTCCGCCACGCCAGCTGTCAGACGCCGGGCAAGGGGGTGACTGGCCGAAATTGGCTTCTTCCGCTCAAACATTTCCTTCACGGACACCTGACTGCTGCTGTGGGCAGAGGAGCAGGAACCGCTCAAGGGCAGAGGCGGAGTGGAGGAGGGTGCCTGTGAAGGTGCAAGGGAGAAAGCGGCAGAAGCAGATGATGCACCTGAAGGAGGAAGAGGAGAAGGAGGGTGACTTTTCTTTTGTGTGCTGCTGCTGCTTTTGCTCAGGTGGCCATCCCATTGCTGTTTGTGCCTTTTCTCCAGGTGCCTTCGTAAGGCACTTGTCCCTACGTGAGTGTTGGCCTTTCCATGGCTCAATTTTTGTTGGCAGAGCGAACAGATGGCTTTGGTCCGATCTGAGGCACACACATTAAAAAATTTCCACACCGCTGAGCCACCCTGGGATGTGGGCACTATGGGGACCTCAGCAGCTGATGCTGAAGGGCAAGTTGGCTGGCTGTACATAGGTGGCGATACATGGTGCCGGACACTGCCACCAGCTGTTTCTGACGAAGAGCTGCCCCAGCTTCTTTCAGCAACTTCTCTCCTCCTACTACTCTCTGACTCCCCCTCTGAACTGTCCCCCTCTTCATCTCCTCTATTGGGAACATACAGAGGATCCCTATCATCGTCATCATCGTAATCATCCTGCCCAGCTTCGCTTGCCTCAGACAAATCCAAACATGCACCATCAGTAGGTCCTTCATCCTCCTTACACGTTACATCCATAGTGTTGCCGGGTAACTCAAATATATGAGCTGGTGAAAATTCATCTGGCTGTAACAACAATGGCTGTGCATCAGTGATTTCAACACTAAATAATTCTTGCGAAGTGTCAAATGCAGCGGAAGTGGTGCTAGTAGTAGCGCTGGTGGCTGAGCAAGATGAGGTGTTCTGTGTCGCTAAATACTCAACCACGTCCTGACAATCTTGGGAGGTGATGGGACGTGCCTTCTTCCGAGCACTGTACTGTGGGCCAGGTCCACACGAAATTACATTTACACGACCTCGCGCAGACCTGCCGGGTGGCCTTCCTCTGGCTCTGGCACTACCTCTTCCTCTACCTGTTTTGTCCATATCGGGTACGCACGGAGTGGTATATCACACTGCGTGCACTCACGTAGGTAGGTGGGTTCACTTAACTGCACAGGTATGCGCACTGATGCGGTGGGTTCACTGAACACAACAGGTATGCAGTGGCGGGTTCACTGGACACAACAGGTATGCAGTGGCGGGTTCACTGAACACAACAGGTATGCAGTGGCGGGTTCACTGAACACAACAGGTATGCAGTGGCGGGTTCACTGAACACAACAGGTATGCAGTGGCGGGTTCACTGAACAGTACAGGTATACAGTGGCGGGTTCACTGAACACAACAGGTATGCAGTGGCGGGTTCACTGAACAGGTATACAGTGGCGGGTTCACTGAACAGAACAGGTATACAGTGGCGGGTTCACTGAACACAACAGGTATGCAGTGGCGGGTTCACTGAACAGGTATGCAGTGGCGGGTTCACTGAACAGTACAGGTATACAGTGGCGGGTTCACTGAACACAACAGGTATGCAGTGGCGGGTTCACTCAACAGGTATACAGTGGCGGGTTCACTGAACAGAACAGGTATACAGTGGCGGGTTCACTGAACACAACAGGTATGCAGTGGCGGGTTCACTGAACAGGTATGCAGTGGCGGGTTCACTGAACAGTACAGGTATACAGTGGCGGGTTCACTGAACACAACAGGTATGCAGTGGCGGGTTCACTCAACAGGTATACAGTGGCGGGTTCACTGAACAGAACAGGTATACAGTGGCGGGTTCACTGAACACAACAGGTATGCAGTGGCGGGTTCACTGAACAGGTATGCAGTGGCGGGTTCACTGAACAGTACAGGTATACAGTGGCGGGTTCACTGAACACAACAGGTATGCAGTGGCGGGTTCACTGAACACAACAGGTATACAGTGGCGGGTTCACTGAACACAACAGGTATGCAGTGGCGGGTTCACTGAACACAACAGGTATGCAGTGGCGGGTTCACTGAACACAACAGGTATACAGTGGCGGGTTCACTGAACACAACAGGTATGCAGTGGCGGGTTCACTGAACAGGTATACAGTGGCGGGTTCACTGAACAGAACAGGTATACAGTGGCGGGTTCACTGAACACAACAGGTATGCAGTGGCGGGTTCACTGAACAGGTATGCAGTGGCGGGTTCACTGAACAGTACAGGTATACAGTGGCGGGTTCACTGAACACAACAGGTATGCAGTGGCGGGTTCACTGAACAGGTATACAGTGGCGGGTTCACTGAACAGAACAGGTATGCAGTGGCGGGTTTACTGAACAGGTATACAGTGGCGGGTTCACTGAACAGAACAGGTATACAGTGGCGGGTTCACTGAACACAACAGGTATGCAGTGGCGGGTTCACTGAACAGGTACGCAGTGGCGGGTTCACTGAACAGTACAGGTATACAGTGGCGGGTTCACTGAACACAACAGGTATGCAGTGGCGGGTTCACTGGACACAACAGGTATGCAGTGGCGGGTTCACTGAACACAACAGGTATGCAGTGGCGGGTTCACTGAACACAACAGGTATGCAGTGGCGGGTTCACTGAACACAACAGGTATGCAGTGGCGGGTTCACTGAACAGTACAGGTATACAGTGGCGGGTTCACTGAACACAACAGGTATGCAGTGGCGGGTTCACTGAACAGGTATACAGTGGCGGGTTCACTGAACAGAACAGGTATACAGTGGCGGGTTCACTGAACACAACAGGTATGCAGTGGCGGGTTCACTGAACAGGTATGCAGTGGCGGGTTCACTGAACAGTACAGGTATACAGTGGCGGGTTCACTGAACACAACAGGTATGCAGTGGCGGGTTCACTCAACAGGTATACAGTGGCGGGTTCACTGAACAGAACAGGTATACAGTGGCGGGTTCACTGAACACAACAGGTATGCAGTGGCGGGTTCACTGAACAGGTATGCAGTGGCGGGTTCACTGAACAGTACAGGTATACAGTGGCGGGTTCACTGAACACAACAGGTATGCAGTGGCGGGTTCACTGAACAGGTATACAGTGGCGGGTTCACTGAACAGAACAGGTATACAGTGGCGGGTTCACTGAACACAACAGGTATGCAGTGGCGGGTTCACTGAACAGGTATGCAGTGGCGGGTTCACTGAACAGTACAGGTATACAGTGGCGGGTTCACTGAACACAACAGGTATGCAGTGGCGGGTTCACTGAACACAACAGGTATACAGTGGCGGGTTCACTGAACACAACAGGTATGCAGTGGCGGGTTCACTGAACACAACAGGTATGCAGTGGCGGGTTCACTGAACACAACAGGTATACAGTGGCGGGTTCACTGAACACAACAGGTATGCAGTGGCGGGTTCACTGAACAGGTATACAGTGGCGGGTTCACTGAACAGAACAGGTATACAGTGGCGGGTTCACTGAACACAACAGGTATGCAGTGGCGGGTTCACTGAACAGGTATGCAGTGGCGGGTTCACTGAACAGTACAGGTATACAGTGGCGGGTTCACTGAACACAACAGGTATGCAGTGGCGGGTTCACTGAACAGGTATACAGTGGCGGGTTCACTGAACAGAACAGGTATGCAGTGGCGGGTTTACTGAACAGGTATACAGTGGCGGGTTCACTGAACAGAACAGGTATACAGTGGAGGGTTCACTGAACACAACAGGTATGCAGTGGCGGGTTCACTGAACAGGTACGCAGTGGCGGGTTCACTGAACAGTACAGGTATACAGTGGCGGGTTCACTGAACACAACAGGTATGCAGTAGCGGGTTCACTGAACAGGTATACAGTGGCGGGTTCACTGAACAGAACAGGTATACAGTGGCGGGTTCACAGAACAGGTATGCAGTGGTGGGTTCACAGCACAGGTATGCAGTGGCAGGTTCACTGAACAGGTATGCAGTGATGGGTTCACAGCACAGGTATGCAGTGGCAGGTTCACTGAACAGGTATGCAGTGATGGGTTCACAGCACAGGTATGCAGTGGCAGGTTCACTGAACAGGTATGCAGTGATGGGTTCACAGAACAGGTATGCAGTGGTGGGTTCACAGCACAGGTATGCAGTGGCGGGTTCACTGAACAGGTATGCAGTGATGGGTTCACAGCACAGGTATGCAGTGGCAGGTTCACTGAACAGGTATGCAGTGATGGGTTCACAGAACAGGTATGCAGTGGTGGGTTCACAGCACAGGTATGCAGTGGCAGGTTCACTGAACAGGTATGCAGTGATGGGTTCACAGCACAGGTATGCAGTGGCAGGTTCACTGAACAGGTATGCAGTGATGGGTTCACAGAACAGGTATGCAGTGGTGGGTTCACAGCACAGGTATGCAGTGGCAGGTTCACTGAACAGGTATGCAGTGATGGGTTCACAGCACAGGTATGCAGTGGTGGGTTCACAGTACAGGTATGCAGTGGTGGGTTCACAGAACAGGTATGCAGCCAGCCAGGAACAAGTTAAGCCTAACTTATCTTTCCCTGAGAGACAGTCTGCAGCAGCTCGCCCTACTCTCACTAACGCTGGCAGCACACGAGTGACCGTAATGGCCGCCGCTGCCTGCCTTATATAAGGGGGGGTGGGGCTCCAGGGGCTAGTGTAGCCTAATTGGCTACACTGGGCCTGCTGACTGTGATGTAGAGGGTCAAAGTTGACCCTCAAGGTGCATTATGGGGCGAACCGAACTTCCGCAAAGGTTCGCCAGCAGGACGCGAACGCGAACCACCGAAGTTCGCGTGGAACCGTTCGCCGGCGAACCGTTCGGCCCATCTCTATTTAAGTATAGATATCTATATATACATAATAGAGTGCATGCGTGCGCGTATGTTTTCCGCTTTCAGCAAGACTTTGTATGCAGATTCCTTGCTGCCTGAGAGGATATGCTCTGGGGGTCTCGCGTACCCCCTACACACCTGGGCAGAACCACAAACAGCCAACCAGATGGCACACTTGGTCACTTAGTGACTGAGGTCAAAAATTCTTGGAAAGCGGGCGGAACATAAAACAGCCAATCAATTTGAGCAATTCATTTTCAATGAGAAAATGTAAACTGCAGCCATTCTTAGGCTGTTAGTCGCAGAGGTCTTAAACTTGTCACACTTGGTCACCAATCAAAATTCACCTATTGATTTTCAAAGGAAATATTTAAACTGGTGCAATTCTTACACTGCTAATAGCAGAGGCCTCAAACCTGGTACAGTCGGTCAGTGGGTGACTGAGGTTAAAATCCAGAAAAGACGGTGGAGCCACAAACAGCCAATTAGATTTCTGTGCTGGATAAACTACATTCATTCACACATTTATGATGCCAGGAACCTGAAAGCTCAGAAACGTGGTCATTGAGTGACTGTGTGTCCAGGTTACACACACACACACACACACACACACACACACACACACACACACACACACACACACACACACACACACACACACACACACACACACACACACACACACACACACACACACACACACACACACACACACACACACACACACACACACACACACACACACACACACACACACACACACACACACACACACAGATATATATATATACACACTATACATACACACACACACACACACACACACACACACACACACTGCACACACACACACAGATATACACGCACGCACACACACACACACACACACACACACACACATACTGTACATACACACACATACATAATCTCCAGGGCCGGCGCTACCATTAAGGCAAAGGAGGCAGCTGCCCCAGGGCCCCAGAGCTTGTAGGGGCCCCCAGTGGCTACAAGAGGAAAAAAAATTTTGCAAATCGACCTTATAGTTCCTGAGAAAATCGATTTTAAAGTTTCAAAGGAAAAAAAATACACATTTAAAAACCAGCCGACTTTAATGGTTAATAGCAAATCCACCTTAAATTCTAGAAACCCTAAATTTGCAGGATATGTTAAGGAGATCGTTGGGAATAAGAGGAAAAAACAATTTTTCAAAAAGACCTTATAGTTTGAGAAAATCGATTTTAAAGTTTCAAAGGAAAAAAGTATACTTTTAAATGCGGTAAATGTCACTTTTAGTAGCAAACCTAACGGTAGTTTAATTTTACATGTATCAAAAGAAAGAGCAATACATTTCCAGACAGGGTTTCCAGGGGGTCCATACGCAGCCGCAGTGCTTTGGCCAGGGATCGCTATACAGCCGCAATATGGCTGTATGAAGATCCCTGGCATTTTTTTCCTATTTTCCCAATTTTTTTTTTATGTTTAGAGTGTGGGAATTTGTTTTTTTTAAATTATGTGGGGTCCCTCCTCCTGAAACTTTTTAACCCCTTGTCCCCCATGCAGGCTGGGGTAGCCAGAATGTGGAGCTCCGACTGATTGGGGCTTCAAACCCTGACTATACCAGCTGCAAAAAGGTCCCTTGATACCAATTTTTGCTCCGGGGTATCTGTTGGGGGGGGCCCCCCAGGTTTATTTTGCCCTGGGGCCCCATTGTTGCTTAAACCGGCCCTGACAATCTCCTTGACTGCCATGTGATGGGGGAAAGGAGGTGGGACTCACCTACACACAAACACACACAATATTACACAGAAGCTGCAACTACCCCCACCCCCAAAATTTCAATTTGCAAATCCTTGCTACCTGCATATCCAGAGAGCGAGCCTGCTCTAGCCCCACCCTCTCAGGCTCAAGCCCGTCCTCAGCAGAGTTCCTCCCACAGCAGGAAGCCAGGTACTCTCCCCAATGCGGCACCGGCTTCCTTCAGCGTTGCCTAGCAACGCTAATAACAGCACAGAGGCCCTTGTCTGTCATCTATTCAATGACAGTATGGGCTGCAGTGTGTAACACGGAGGGCACCGCTGTCGGGACTGCCCATACTACCGCTTTCACACACAAAAACACATTAGATGTGAAGGAGCCCATTGAGTAACTCGGGCTGTCAGGTCTCATGCGTCCGCATGTTTGAATTACATAGAACCGACAGTATCACACATAGTGGTTTATTCCCAGAATATATCTCAAGAATTGCCTCTGCTTATCTGTCTTGGCCTAAAGGGGCACTATCACGAAAAATTTAAAATGTGTGTAAACACATACAAATAAGAAGTATGTTTCTTCCAGAGTAAAATTAGCCATAAATTACTTTTCTCCCATGTTGCTGTCACTTACAGTAGGTAGTAGAAATCTGACAAAACCGACAGGTTTTCAACTAGCCCATCTCCTCAAAAGGGATCCTCAGGGTTTTGTTTACAGTGGGATGCGAAAGTTTGGGCAACCTTGTTAATCATCATGATTTTCCTGTATAAATCGTTGGTTGTTACAATAATGAAAATGTCAGTTAAATATACCATATAGGAGACACACACAGTAATATTTGAGAAGTGAAATGAAGTTTATTGGATTTACAGAAAGTGCGCAATAATTGTTTAAATAAAATTAGGCAGGTGCATACATTTGGGCACTGTTGTCATTTTATTGATTCCAAACCCATTAGAATGAATTATTGGAACTCAAATTGGCTTGGTAAGCTCAGTGACCCCTGACCTACATACACAGGTGAATCCAATTATGAGAAATAGTATTTAAGGGGGTGAATTGTAAGTTTCCCTCCTCTTTTAATTGTCTCTGAAGAATAGCAACATGGGGATCTCAAAACAACACTGAAATGACCTGAAGACAGCCCCGTTTCTATGGGCGTGCAATCGCCCGGGGCGCTTAATTGTGCGGCTGGAGGGGGGCGCAGGAGCGGGGGGAACGGACTTCATAGTGATAACTCACTTTCTTCAGCCGTTCCCCCGCAGTTTCAATGTATTTCCTCTCCCGGCGTCCGTCGCCTGGTAACAGCGCCCCCTGTGATGACGTACCGCATGTCATCACAGGAAGCGCTGTTACTAATGAGACAGATGCCGGAAAAGGAAGGACATTGAAGCTGCATGGGTTCGGCGGAAGCAGGTGAGTTATAACTATTATGTCCTCTCCCCCCGCTGCTGCGCCCAACTAATGCCGCCCATACCTAGCTAAGCTATACTGCAGGAACCTACCTACTTAACCTAAACTGCAGGAACCTATACTGCGGGATCCTGCCTATCTAAACTAAACTGTGGTAACCTACCTAACTAACCCATACTGCGGGAACCTACCTAACTAACCCATACTGCGGGAACCTACCTATCTAACCCATACTGCGGGAACTTACCTAACTAACCTATACTGCGGGAACCTACCTAACTAACCTATACTGCGGGATCCTGCCTATCTAAACTAAACTGTGGGAACCTACCTAACTAACCCATACTACGGGAACCTACCTATCTAACCCATACTGCGGGAACCTACCTATCTAACCTATACTGCGGGAACCTATCTAACTAACCCATACTGCGGGGACCTACCTAACTAACCCATACTGCGGGAACCTACCTAACTAACCCATACTGCAGGAACCTACCTATCTAACCTATACTGCGGGAACCTACCTAACTAAGCCATACTGCGGGGACCTACCTAACTAACCCATACTGCGGGAACTTACCTAACTAACCCATACTGAAGGAACCTACCTATCTAACCTATACTGCGGGAACCTACCTATCTAACCTATACTGCGGGAAGCTACCTAACTAACCTATACTGCGGGAAGCTACCTAACTAACCTATACTGCGGGATCCTGCCTATCTAAACTAAACTGTGGGAACCTACCTAACTAACCCATACTGCGGGAACCTACCTAACTAACCCATACTGCGGGAACCTACCTATCTAACCCATACTGCGGGAACCTACCTAACTAAGCCATACTGCGGGGACCTACCTAACTAACCCATACTGCGGGAACTTACCTAACTAACCCATACTGAAGGAACCTACCTATCTAACCTATACTGCGGGAACCTACCTAACTAACCTATAGTGCGAGAACCTACCTAACTAACCTATACTGCGTGAACCTACCTAACTAACCTATACTGCGTGAACCTACCTAACTAACCTATACTGCGTGAACCTACCTATCTAACCTATACTGCAGGAAGCTACCTATCTAACCTTAACTGCAGGAACATACCTATCTAACCCATACTGGGGGAACGTACCTATCTAACCCATACTGGGGGAACCTACCTATCTAGCCTATACTGCAGGAAGCTACCTATCTAACCTTAACTGCAGGAACATACCTATCTAACCCATACTGGGGGAACGTACCTATCTAACCCATACTGTGGGAACCTACCTAACTAACCTATACTGCGGGAACCTACCTATCTAACCTATACTGCAGGAAGCTACCTATCTAACCTTAACTGCAGGAACATACCTATCTAACCCATACTGGGGGAACGTACCTATCTAACCCATACTGGGGGAACCTACCTATCTAGCCTATACTGGGGGAACCTACCTATCTAACCTATACTGCGGGCACCTACCTATCTAAACTATACTGCGGGCACCTACCTATCTAACCTAGAAACTGCCCTGCCTGAAGACAAAGATTGTTCACCATCATGGTTTAGGTGAAGGATACAGAGAACTGTCTTAGAGATTTCAGCTATCGGTTTCCACAGTTAGGAACATATTGAGGAAATGGAAGACCACAGGCTAAGTTGAAGTTAAGGTTCAGAGTGGCAGACCAAGAAAAATCTCAGATAAACAGAAGCGACAAATGGTGAGAACAGTCAGAGTCAACTCACAGACCAGCACCAAAGACCTACAACATCATCTTGCTGCAGATGGGGACTGCCCATGCTGCCGCTTTCACACATCTCTCTCCCCTCGTTCCCAGGCAGCAGAGACTGAGCTGCGCACCACCCCCGATGCCTATGCATGCAGCTCCTGCTGAAGACTTGCAAGTTGCAGAGCTGCATGTAGGCAAGAAGGAATATGGCAGGTGGGATGAGAGAGTGTGACAGAGTCACTAGCCTGGCTGTTACTGCTTGTGGCTAGCTGCGGAGCATGAAGCGGCCACCAGAGCGTGACGTAAGTGGCCGGGGGGAGTAAGTGATACGCATTTGATAGTGAAGAGGGACATTTGGGGAGCCGCCTTTGCCCCATACGGCGCTTGTAGGCACCTGCCTGCAGTGCCAAATGGTAAATCTGGCCCTAGTATAAGCAGTTGCCAGGCAGCAGCAAGCAATTGTGTGCGTTTGGCAGTGTTTTCAGTGCCTATCAACTGCTCATGAAAAAGGGCCCTTAGATGGTTCTTGGGGTGCGGCGGCCAATCCCCTGATACATTGACGGGATATGTGGCTGGCAGATTGTCTCATCCGTCTCTCTCCCCCCCCACTCTGTGCTGCTCTAGGCCACACCATTGGTCCTCCTCTCCCCTCCATAGCAGCAGAATGTGTCTGTACAGAGGTCAGCCAAGGACTGTCGCCCAATGGTTCGAGTCCCAATTCTTGCAGGCGACATTCTTCGTATGTATGCAAGTAGTTTAACCTCCTTGGCGGTTATCATGAGTCAAGCTCGGGTTGGAGAAAACAAGCCAGGAGCGGTAATCGCAAGCATGACTCATGGTAACCGCCGGCAAGACAGTGCAGAGCATAGTGCACAGCAGGTGTTTTCACTCACCTCCCGGGGGATCCGGACGCCGTTCTCCTTCCTGTCCTCCGAGTCTCTGCATCCCTCGGGTGAGATCGCCATTTGACGTCAGCAATCTCCCTGCAGGGTTACAGCACCACCCAGAGGACGGAGGGAGATCTGCAGCGGTTGATCCCAGGGAGGTGAGTAAGTTGAGGGGCTGCTGCAGGACTCTCTGCGGTGTGATTTTTTCCCGGTTTTAGGGTCTAAAAGCCTGCAAAAAAATTACACCGCTTTTAGAACCTAAAATCTGGAAAGAATCAGACCGCCAGGGGGGTTAAACCTCGTACTAGCCTCACCTTGGCTTTCAACCTGTCCTTCCTCCTCACACCGGTAGTTGGAGTTTATATGTTCACCCCGTGTGAGTAGGTTTCCCCCAGGCAGTCAGGTTTCCCCACACAAACAATATAGTGGCTGCACCCAACTTCATCCATTTTCCTGATTACATTTTGACTCTAACCCTGAGTCTGACCCTTCACCTGTCTTGAATCTTAGAGTGTAACTCCAGCTAATTTTATTTTGGAGAATAATTATTGGCTAAAACCTCTGTGGGGATTTTAATACTGTCTGTGTTCCTGTTGAAGAGATTCGCTTAGTTCCTGTTTTGTCGCTTTGTTTTCTGGAAATGAAACAAAGGAAATCTCAATTGAGAGAAGGGCAGCAACAAGAACATAACAGATTATTTTTTGTGTTTTCCACCCAAGTAAAACAAAATGGTTTTATTGTTGACATACCTCCACCTCACTTCCTGTATGTAAATGTGTGTGAACACATACAAATAAGAAGTATATTTCTCCCAGAGTAAAATAAGCCATAAATTACTTTTCTCCCATGTTGCTGTCACTTACAGTAGGTAGTAGAAATCTGACAGAACCAACAGGTTTTCAACTAGCCCATCTCCTCATAAGGGATCCTCAGGGTTTTGTTTTCAGTGAGATGCGAAAGTTTGGGCAACCTTGTTAATTGTCATGATTTTCCTGTATAAATCGTTGGTTGTTACAATAATGAAAATGTCAGTTAAATATACCATATAGGAGACACACACAGTAATATTTGAGAAGTGAAATAAAGTTTATTGGATTTACAGAAAGGGCGCAATAATTGTTTAAATAAAATTAGGCAGGTGTCATTTTATTGATTTCAAAACAATTAGAACGAATTATTGGAACTCTAACTGGCTTGGTGAGCTCAGTAACCCGACCTACATACACAGGTGAATCCAATTATGAGAAAGAGTATTTAAGGTAGTCAATTGTAAGTTTCCCTCCTCTTTTAATTTTCTCTGAAGAATAGCAAGATGGGGGTCTCAATACAACACTGAAATTACTTGAAGACAAAGATTGTTCACCATCATGGTTTAGGTCAGGCATGGGCAAACTTGGCCCTCCAGCTGTTGAGGAACTACAAGTCCTACAATGCATTGCAGGAGTCTGACAGCCACAGTCATGACTCATAAAGGCAAATGCATTTGCCCATGCCTGGTTTAGGTGAAGGATACAGAAAGTTGTCTGTAATGATGTGTCAGCATGAACAGAGTTCTGATTATCAGATGATCTGCAGTATCACCTATAATACTAATTATATGGTGATCTGCAGAATCACCAATAATACAGATCTACCAGACAGCTGATGAGATAGCTAATAGCAAGTATAGTGATTGGTGCAACATTAGTACTGATAGGTTTGGCTAAACCTTACCAGAGGAGCTGGTGGGTACTAACAGTACAGCGCCCCTCACCAGAGTCAAGGGCCCTCTAGTGAGAGTAGAGTGGTCAGACTAATCGAGTTGGCAACAGACAGACAGATGCAGTACAAAATCGGAAGGCAGAGACAGGAAGATATAACAGGCAGAGTCGGCAGCAAGATCAGATGGGCAGAGGTAATGAAGGTCACCCTCTGACTCTCGGTTCCTGATGAAACAGGTCTCATCTCAAAGTAAGAAAGACAGCGATTTCTGAAATTCTGAAAATCAGATTTGTGTCCTGAAAACTTTTCAGGGAGAGGCATTCTAGGCTCTATAACTGGAGGGGACTGCACTGGTGCGGTTGCAGTCTGGAGGGTCCGCACAACTCCAGACAGCTGGGTGATCTGAGTCTGTTGGGTATTGACCAACACGGTTAAATTGTTCACCGATGTGGTCAAGGCCTCAACCTGGCTACGCAGTGCGTCCATAGACATTGTGGTCTGCTGTTCTGTAATGATATGTGTCAGCATGAACAGAGTTCTAATTATCAGGTGATCTGCAGTGTCACCTATAATACAGATATACCAGACAGCTGATGAGATAGCTAATAGCAAGTATAGTGATTGGTGCAACATTAGTACTGATAGGTTTGGCTAACCCTTACCAGAGGAGCTGGTGGGTACTAACAGTACAGCACCCCTCACCAGAGTCAAGGGTCCTCTGGTGAGAGTAGAGTGGTCAGACTAATCGAGTTGGCAACAGACAGACAGATGCAGTACATAATCGGAAGGCAGAGACAGGAAGATATAACAGGCAGAGTCGGCAGCAAGATCAGATGGGCAGAGGTACAGAATCACTGAGCGGAAGAGTAGTCAGAACGAGCCAGAGTCAAACACAGATAATAACACAGTAATGAAGTATCTTAATAGCTATCAAGCAATTCCTATCTTGTGTGAAATCCCCGGTTTCCTCCCGGATTAAAGCACACCGGAACTATCTAAGGTCTGAGCGCTAACACAAAGTATTCGCAACAGCAGACAAGTTGCGAGTGATTCAGCTAGGCTTATAAAGCAGAGGAGACCCCTTCGGCACGCCCCCTCCTATCAGCCAATGAGGAGCGTCGAGCGTCTCCTCTGACATCAGCCGACCGGCCGGTCAGCTGACGCGCCTCCTCCCCGCATAAAGGTCCCGACTGTGCGCGCGCGCACGCGGCAATGCAACCCTATGTGCGGATGACAGACCCGTCCTCGGCGTGCTAGACGCCCGAGGCATGGATACATTGCTTGGCAGAGAGCTGAAGGCAGCTGCGGTGGTAGCGCTGTTCACCGCAACTGTCTCTCCATTGTTTATTACACTGTCTCAGAGATTTCAGCTGTCTGTTTCCACAGTTAGGAACATATTGAGGAAATAGAAGACTACAGGTTAAGTTCAAGTTAAGGTTCAAAGTGGCAGACCAAAAAAAATCTTGTATAAGCAGAAGCGACAAATGGTGAGAACAGTCAGAGTCAACCCACAGACCAGCACCAAAGACCTACAACATCATCTTGCTGCAGATGGGGTCATTGTGCATCATTCAACCATTTGGCGCACTTTATATAAGGAGATGCTGTATGCGAGAGTGATGCAGAGGAAGCCTATTCTCCGCCCACAGGACAAACAGAGCCACCTGAGGTATGCTAAAGCACATTTGGACAAGCCTGCTTCATTTTGGAATAAGGTGCTGTGGACTGATGAAACTAAAATTGAGTTATTTGGGCATAACAAGGGGCGTTATGCATGGAGGAAAAACAACACAGCATTCCAAAAAAATACACCTGCTACCTACAGTAAAACATGGTGGTGGTTCCATCATGCTGTGGGGCTGAGTGACCAGTGCAGGGACTGGGAATCTTGTCAAAGTTGAGGGACACATGGATTCCACTCAGTATCAGCAGATTCTGGAGACCAATGTCCAGGAATCAGTGACAAAGCTGAAGCTGACAAGACAACGACCCTAAACACTGCTTAAAATCTACTAAGACATTAATGCAGAGGAACAAGTACAATGTTCTGGAATGGCCATCTCAGTCCCCAGACCTGAATATAATTGAAAATCTGTGGTGTGAGTTAAAGAGAGCGATCCATGATCAGAAGCCATCAAACCTGAATGAACTAGAGATGTTTTGTAAAGAGGAATGGTCCAAAATACTTTCAACCAGTATCCAGACTCTCATTGGAACCTACAGGAAGTGTTTAGAGGCTGTAATTTTTGCAAAAGTAGGATCTACTAAATATTGATTTCATTTCTTCTTTGTGGTGCCCAAATTTATGCACCTGCCTAATTTTGTTTAAACATTGCCTCATTGGCAGGGGCGTTCCAAGGATGCTAAGAGATCCGGAGCACTTTTGGGCACTCAAGTGAGGCCATGCACTAAATGTGGGTGTGGCCATGGGTGGGGCCAAATTTACATGAACTTAACAGCGGTCTAAGTAGACCTGCCCAGCAAAATGTTAGATAAAGAACCCTCTTCATTAATACAAAACAAAAATCCAGCAGATCACATAAATAAATGCCCATTGGGGCACCACAACTCACAGTCACAACACGCTCCCATAGAAGAACCACAGCTCCCTTCATGCCCCCATAAAGGCATCACAGCACCTAGCATGGCATCACAGCACCCAAAAGGCACCATAGCACCCAGCATACTCCCCATTGCTGTGTGCTGTGGTGCCATGCTGGGTGCTATGGTGTCTCTGTGGGGCACGCTGGGTACTCTAAGGCCATGTTGA
Organism: Hyperolius riggenbachi; assembly: GCF_040937935.1. NCBI lineage: Eukaryota > Metazoa > Chordata > Amphibia > Anura > Hyperoliidae > Hyperolius > Hyperolius riggenbachi. Next base: position 32,333,437 of record NC_090647.1, on the reverse strand, counting down.
GTGCTATGGTGCTATGTTGGGTGCTGTGTAGTGCCATGCTGGGTGCTGTGGTGCCTCTGTGGGGCATGCTGGGTACTGTTTGGTGCCATGCTGAGTGCTGGGGTGACTCTACTCTGCCTGGGGGACATCCAGGGCACCACAGAATAGATCCAGGACACGTGCCACTGATCTTTGGGACTAGCAACGCCCCTGCTCATTGGTATAGGGCCCTTGAAAAATATACATCTACCTAGTGGAGAAAGGGATTAAAGATTATAAAGGGTCACTGGGGATGCACTTAATTAATGCAGTACGGATATTAATTGCTAGAAAATGGAAGTCCCGACAGGCCCCCTCCATAAAGGAATGGTTTACTAAAGTAGACCAAATTTACTCGATGGAAGAACTTTCAAGTATAATCAATGGAAAAGAGAATCGGGGCTGGGACAAATGGCGAGAATTTAGAGAAACAGAAGAGTATTGGAGTAGTGAGATATAGGACTAATGGTGGGCTGGGATATTTTCCCCATGGGCAGGGAGACCTAAATGAATGAGATAAAGATGGAGGAATTGGATGGGAAATCTCGGGTAACTTTAAGGAACAGACTAGTGGGACCGGTGGGTATACACTTTTCGTGAATCCTAAACTCTTTGGGGGTGGACCTAACTTTCTCTTCAGTGACTTTTAGAGGGGACTTGTAACCAGAGGATGTGCTTTTAGTTTTGGCCCAATCCATAAGAAATAACCGAAGGAGACTGGACCCAGGATAGAATAGGAGTAGGAAGTGGGAAAAGAATGAGAACAGCCTCAGGAACAGTGGACATGGGTCAGATTTGGAGAAAGGGGATTCGGGGGTGAAGGGAGGGATACTCTCTGGAATACAACTGTAATGACGCACTTTTTTGTAAGAAATTGGAAATATATATTTTTGGCTAAATAAAGAATTAAAAAAAATATATCATCTATTTGGAGTATAAATTTAGGTCACTCTATTACCCGCTCCAAGATTACACAGGCTCTTAACTATTTCAAGACCACCCCACGCCAATGGGCGTGGTCGCGGCGGCAGCCCCAGGACCGCCTAATGCCAATTGGCGTCAGGTCCTGGAGGCGGCAGCTGAAGGAGATCGCGTGCAGGGTGTACGTGCGCATCTCCTTCTTGGGGGGCAGAGCTCCGCCCCATCTTCAGTCTCTGAGCGGCCATCGCCACTCGGGAGACTGTTAGACGGTGTGATCGCCGTCTATTTACACAGTACAGCTCTGCGATCAGCAGCAGCACTGAACTGGGGACAGCCGTGTGACATGGCTGTCCCCCTGGGGGACAAGAGAGCGGTCGGCTCTCATAGGCAGAAGCCTATGACAGCCGATCACCGTGATTGGCAGCGGGGGGTGGGCAGGAGGGAGAGGAAAAAAAATTAAAAAAATATGTTTATTTAATTAAAAAAAATAGGAATAAATATTTGTATACCAAAAAAACAAACAACTGGGGGCCGATCAGACCCCACCAACCGAGAGCTCTGTTGGTGGGGAGAAAGGGGGGGGGGGGAAATCACTCGTCGTGTGCTGTGTTGTGCGGCCCTGCAGTGGCCAATTATGAAAAAAACAGCCTGGTCTTTAGGGGGGTTTACCACTGTGGTCCTCAAGTGGTTAAAATGGTCACCAAGAAATCTAAATGGGAGACTCATTGGGAACGCCATCAAAAGCGTTTTACTCATTGCTACTTAACCCCATGTAAACTAGCTTTCTTCTCTCCAAACTTGTCTCCCCTATGTTGGAAATGCTAAGAGGAAACAGGCACAATGATACACATGTTTTGGGAGTGTGGAGAAATTTACAAATGTTGGTTAGATACAGAAAATTGGATTTTCATTTAGGATCCAGCATTAGCAATCTTACTGATAGGCGTAAGGGATGGTCGGAAATGCCAATTTCCGCTTCCACGGAAAATCTGCCTTCCGCCATAATTGCCGATTACCGCTACCGATTCCGCTTTCCGCTACCGATTTCCGCATTCCGTTGTGGATTTTCTATGGAAATTTCCGCCAACTTACTTTAACATCGATTTTCTTAAAACCTACAAGATCTTTTTGAAAATATGTTTCCTTCTTGTTCCCACTCTTCTGCTTAACCAGCTGAGCGGTCTGGTCACCGCCGGAGGCTGCCGCTCAGGCCCTGCTAGGCCGATTTTCATCAAATAAAAAGCAGCACACGCAGCCGGCACTTTGCCAGCCGCGTGTGCTGCCTGATCGCCGCCGCAGCGCGGCGATCCGCCGCGTGCAGCGGCGAAAGAGGGTCCTCCCAGCCGCCTGAGCCCAGCGTAGCCGGAACAAAAAGTTCCGGCCAGCGCTAAGGGCTCTATCGGAGGCGGCTGACGTCAGGACGTCGGCTGATGTTCATGACGTCACTCCGCTCGTCGCCATGGCGACGAGGTAAGCGAAACATGGAAGGCTGCTCATTGCGACCTTCTGTGTTACTTCTGGCCGCCGGAGGCGATCAGAAGAACGCATCCGGAGCGCCCTCTAGTGGGCTTTCATGCAGCCAACTTTCAGTTGGCTGCATGAAATAGTTTTTTTTTTATTGAAAAAAAAACCTCCCGCAGCCGCCCTGGCGATCTTAATAGAACGCCAGGGTGGTTAACATACCCTGAAAATTTTGAGTTTCTAGCATCGTAATTCGGAAATCAGTAATACAAGTGCGGTAGGTGAATTTTCACGGAAATCGCTGCCAACTTTAATATCGATTTTCTCAAAAACGTTGCTATTAACTGCTAAAGTTGGCGGCATACCGCATATCGGTACGGCGGATTTTCCGCATTTTACATTACAGTCAATGGTCGCTGACTTTAGCGGTTAATAGCAAAACCCCCGTAGGTGCTAGAAACACCAAATTTTCAGGGTATGTTAACCACTTGCCGACCACCTTAAGCCGATGGGCGGCGGCAAGGGCTGGGCCCAAATGACCGCAATACGCCCATCGGCGGTGGCGGCGGTGGTGGGTGTGGTTATGCGGCGATCGTGTCATTCGTGACGCGATCAGCCGCCAGCGACTGGCTCTGCCCCCCTCGCGCTGTAACCCGCCGGCCGTTCGGAAGCGCCGGCGGGTTACTAGCACCCGGATCGCCGTTCACAATGCGTATAATAGGCTTTGTAATGTATACAAAGCCTATTATACAGGCTGCCTCCTGCCCTGGTGGTCCCAGTGTCCGAGGGACCACCAGGGCAGGCTGCAGCCACCCTAGTCTGCACCCAAGCACACTGATTTCCCCCCCTGCCCCCTGATCACCCACAGCACCCCTCAGACCCCCCCTGCAAACCCCCCAGACCACTGTTTGCACCCAGTCACCCCCCTAATCACCCATCAATCACTCCCTGTCACTATCTGTCAAAGCTATTTTTTTTTTAACCCTAAACTGCCCCCTGCTTCCTCCTGATCACCCCCCACCCCTCAGATTCTCCCCAGACCCCCCCCTCTGACCCCCACCTGTGTACTGTATGCCTCTATCCCCCCTGTAATAACCCACTGATCACCTGTCAATCACCTGTCAATCACCCATCAATCACCCCCGTCACTGCCACCCATCAATCAGCTCCTAACCCATCAATCAACCCAATCTGATCACCCACCCACACTGATAGATCGCCCGCAGATCCGACATCAGATCACCTTCCAAGTGTAGTGTTTACATCTGTTCTCTCCTCTAAACACCCATTAATCACCCATCAATCACCCCCTATCACCACCTGTCACTGTTACCCATCAGATTAGACCCTAATCTGCCCCTTGCGGGCACCCAATCACCCGCCCACACGCTCAGATTGCCCTCAAACCCCCCCCCTTATCATTTCGCCAGTGCATTATTTACATCTGTTCTTTCCTGTAATAACCCACTGATCACCTGTCAATCACCTATCAATCACCCATCAATCACCCCCTGTCACTGCCACCCATCAATCACCCCCTGTCACTGCCACCCATCAATCAGCCCCTAACCTGCCCCTTGCGGGCAATCTGATCACCCACCCACACCAATAGATCGCCCGCAGATCCGACATCAGATCACCTCCCAAGTGCAGTGTTTACATCTGTTCTCTCCTCTAAACACCCACTAATTACCCATCAATCACCCATCAATCACCCCCTATCACCACCTGTCACTGTTACCCATCAGATTAGACCCTAATCTGCCCCTTGCGGGCACCCAATCACCCACCCACACGCTCAGATAGCCCTCAGACCCCCCCTTATCAATTCACCAGTGCATTATTTACATCTGTTCTTCCCTGTAATAGCCCACTGATCACCTGTCAATCACCCATCAATCACCCCCTGTCACTGCCACCCATCAATCAGCCCTTAACCTGCCTCTTGCGGGCAATCTGATCACCCACTCACACCAATAGATTGCCCGCAGATCCGACGTCAGATCACCTCCCAAGTGCAGTGTTTACATCTGTTCTCTACCCTAAACACCCACTAATCACCCATCAATCACCCCCTATCACCACCTGTCACTGTTACCCATCAGATTAGACCCTAATCTGCCCCTTGCAGGCACCAAATCACCCGCCCACACGCTGTTATGATCACTTCTGCAGCAGGTACTGCTGGCAGTAGTAGTGCTGCAGCTCAGGCAGTTCTGATCTCTTTCCATGCAAGCTGCATAGCTTTGTCTGCCTTTTCCTGCTGTCAGCTTGTGACTGATTATCATTCACCTGTGTGGGAATCTGCATGTCTGCTCCCATTGGATGACCTCAGTATAAAGATCTGCTTCCTGCAGGGCTCCTTGGGCTATCATAGCTTCAGTGTAAGCCTGTCTTGCTGTTGCTTCAGCCCCAGATCGTGTTTCTTGTTCTAAAGATACTTTGCTGGTCTTGCATCATATATTGGTTCATTGCCAATATACATGCATACCAGCACGTTTATTATTTTCCTTGTATTCGTGTTACGTTGATACATCAGTGTCGCTGATGTATACCTACACGAACTGTTTATATCCTGTGTTCATTTAGTCAGCTTTCCAGCACGTTTTGGTAGTTTGCGCGTATCGTGATCACCCGTGCTGAGTTAGTTATCCTGCTCCTGGTTCTGTTTGTGGATTGCGTTCATCTCTGCGAAGAGATAACGAATCCTTCTGAATCCTGTTCTGTTACCGTTTGTGGATTGCGTTCATCTCTGCGAAGAGATAGCGAATCCTTCTGAGTCCTGTTCCCTGTGTTGCTCCAGTCCTAGTCAGTGTTCCTGCTTATGTCATATATCGGTTCATTGCCGATATATACATATGTTAGTCAGACATTACAAATAGTTTCATTGATAGCTGTAATTGTAATACGCTAGGAAAACATACTTATTGTATATTTGTCTGTGTTACGTTCATCTATCTCGATTCTGCTATTTCCTGACTATCCTGTCCTGTCCTTGTGAGGCACGCCATCGCTGCAAACACATTGGCTGCCTCACTCCAGTCAGTCTTGTTGTGGACGCTTGCTGTCACCAAGTAGCGGCTAGTTAGCAAGCGTTCATTCTGTCTACCTGTCCTGGTCTCCTCAGTTCTGGTTTATGCGCTCCGCGCTACCTTGCTCTGAGACGCTATCGCGAAAGTATTGTTTGTGGCTGTCGGATCTGCACCGGCTCTGTGCGCCACAATCTCCTGTTAGAGTCAGTCCTCTCCTCCACTAAACTGGGGATATCCTGATTCCTGGTGCTAGTGTGTGTACCTCCTGCACGTCAGCTCATGCGTTGCATGCTGACTGTGGAGAATACACCACCAAGCCTAACATTATGATAGCCCCATTACCAATCCCCATTGTGGGGGGGATTTCCAGAAATTACGACACTGTTTGTCAGGGGTCCTGCTCCTTTAAAAAATTTGAAAAGCTTGGCCCTGAAGTCACAGACACATTTATACCAGAATTTGTTAAGGTTTTGGCCAATCCCGACTTTCGGGCTTCTGCAATTTCTACCTGGTCTGATTGGATCGTTTGCGCTCTTTTTAAGGGCAAGCTTTTTGATTGGGCAATCGATGTTTTGGATCACACTCAGTTTAGACAAAGTCCTTTGCAATTTATAGCTTTTGTAATTCACAATTGGTTGCGCATAGATCCATTGCCTTTTCCTCTTAAGGAGCTTTTGGCAGCAGGTCAATCAGCTGCTCCTTCAATTGCTTGCAAAAATAATCAGCAAGCAGAGAGTAGTTCTGATCATTTCCCTTCAGCTTTGAATAAATCGTCAAAGGCAGCAGGGTCTAAAGCCAAACGTAAACGTTCTAAGAAACGTGTACGATCAGCAGAGTGGTTATCCTTAGCGACTGCGCATCAGACCTGTAATGAGATTCTGCCATTAACGGATAATGAAATGCAATTGTCTTTCGGGGGAGTTAAGTGGACTTATGAAACTACTAATGAACTTTCATCACTGGCCAAGGAAAATAAAGATTTTTGTCTAAAAGAATTATCTGAGTATGAATATGAAGAGATATTACAGAGTATTGAACAGATCAATTCATTCGTGCAGCAAGGGAAATTTGCATACACTACAGTTCAACACTTGCTACAAGTATTGGAGATCCTTAGGAATAAGAAATCTGCCAATCGCCTGCTAAATAACCCTATACATGTTCCTGCCACAATCTGTGATCAGCCTGAATTTTCAGATGTTAAGTATGCATGGGATCCTCCATTTGAGAAAGGAGAGATGGAAGCCCTGGTCTGTGAATGGAAGCGTGATTCAAGTTCATTTTGTCAATTCTACAGTGCAAAAAGTGAATTAGTATTGAATGCTTGCATTAAGTCTGCCTATAACCTAATAAAAACTGGTGTGTGTGGGTATGACTTTGTGACTCCATTGATCGATGTGTGGGAAATGATTTTGGATGATTTTTATGTGATTCAGTCAGTTGATACCAGGGAAAGTACCCTGTCAGTTGGAGACTGTCCCACTTCTCCAGTTCCTGAGTCCCAACCTTGTCCAGTGAATGTTCCTGTAATTCCACCCTGTACCATGGATAACTCAGTGTTACTTCCCAGTAAAACAGAAGCTACTGATATTTCCTTAACCTTGCCCTGCACAAATTTATCAGCAGAGGTTCCAGAGGTCCTGCTGACTTCTGAGTCCAGCCTAGCCAGTACTCATGAGTCTTTGTTCAGTGAAACAGACATCAGAAAATCTTTGCCTGCCTCTGCAAACACTTCTGTAGAATTTACCTGTGTTAATAAAGTTTAACTCCTGTCTGATTCAGCAGATGCCAATAGATGCACTACATTAGTTTCTGAGTCCCAGCAATCCTGTCTAGAAACCTCAGAACCCCAGCATCTGAATTTCCCAATTTTACAATTGAATAGTGATTCAGATGTGCAAACATTGTGTCTTGATCTTCCTGTTTCTACACCTCGCTCTAGTTTCGTGAATAGCTCAGAGCATTTGCTATGTGAACCCGAAATCGCAGAATTATTACCTTGTTCAGAAAATGTTCCAGTAAATTTGCCCTGTACCATGAATTGTGCAGTAGATCTCTCCAATTAAGCTCAGGTCACAGAATCATTGTGCTGTCCAGCAGGTGCTTCCATGGTTTTGCCCTGCAATATGGACTGTTCAGTGATCTTGTCCAGTGAAACTGTGGTCGCAGAGTCTCATGCTTCACCCTGTACTTTGGATACTTCAGACCCTCTAGCAGAGGAGTCTGAGGCACTGCTTACTTCAGTTTGTGTTGCAGTAATATTCACTTGTTTAGCAGCTGTTTTGGAATTACAGTCTGCTCTAGTAAAACTTGATGAATATCTGCCCAGTGAAGCAGAAGCCATTGAAACATTGTCTTTGTCAGCAAGCGTTTTTGATACCTTGCCCTATACACAGTCTGATTTAGCTAATGATGTTGAGTCCCTCTCTGATATTACTGTAGCCAGGGAACTTCAGCCCTGTCCTCTAAATGTTTCAGAAGTCTTGCCCTGTAACATGGATGATTCTGATTCTCTGGAAAGGGTAATAGTAATCTCAGAATTTCAGTCCGGTTTGATGAGTGTTCCTGAAACCCAGCCCTGTATCCTGAAAAATTCTGGTTCTCTGGCCGGTGTGGCAGAAGTTCCAGAGTCCCCTTCCTGTCTAGTGAATCCCTCAGTTTTGCCTAGTCCAGTGGGGGTTTCTGCAATACTGACTTGTTCTGCAGCCCCTCATGAGCTCCAATCCAGTGTATTAGATGAGTCTCTGTCCAGTCCAGAGGAAGTTGTGGAGTCCCTATCTAGTTCAGTGCGTACATCAGAAGAGTTGTCCTGTCTTATTAGTGCCCCGGAACCTGATTTGTTAATAACCTTGCTGGAATCAGCGACATCTAAGTCTGATCCTGCATTCTTTTGTGAGAGTCCAGTAGTTGCGAAGTCTAGTCATGATGGATTTTTTTTGGCCAGTCCTGGTTTTGGTTCTATCTTGGCTGACCCTGAGGCTCACAGTTCCTTGACATGCCCAGAGGTTTCTCTTGTGCCAGTGTGCCCAGATGTGCTTTGTGTGCCAGAATGCCCAAGTGTGTCTAAGGTGTTAGCGTGCTCAGATGCTTCCTTAGGAGAGACATGTTCTGATGTTGCCAGTCTGCCTGCATGCCCAGAGATGGTTCTGGTCCTTGAAAGCCCTGATCTTGATATTTGTCCTTGTAACCCTGTCTCGGGAATTGCCCTAGGTTCCATAGGGGTTCTTGATAGTTCTCCATGTGAGCCTAAAGGGCGTTCTGACCTTTTGGGATCTCTGTGGAACTTCAAAGTGTTCTGGGAGATCTCTGAGGAAACTTGTCCTGGTACCTTGGATTGGTTCAACAGTGGGTTTTGTGTTGGTAAGGACAGTTCCGGTGGGCATTGCAAAGGCTTTGGCATTTTTGGACGGTCCCTGGAAGGCAGTGGGTATCGCTCAGAGAGCTTCGGGGGGCTTTCTTCTGGAAATCATGGTTCTGATGGGTGTCACACTGGGGCTTGTAGTACTAATGGGCATGGTTCTGTAGGTTCTGGTTCTGATGGGTCCAGTCTTGTGATGACTGATTCTGGATTTTGGTCTTGTTGGGCTGTCCCGGTCATCATGAATAATCAGTTAGGTTATTTCCTTGGGAATGTCAGTTTTGAAAGGCGTCTAGTATCCGCCTTTAAAGGAGGGGGTACTGTTATGATCACTTCTGCAGCAGGTACTGCTGGCAGTAGTAGTGCTGCAGCTCAGGCAGTTCTGATCTCTTCTCATGCAAGCTGCATAGCTTTGTCTGCCTTTTCCTGCTGTCAGCTTGTGACTGATTATCATTCACCTGTGTGGGAATCTGCATGTCTGCTCCCATTGGATGACCTCAGTATAAAGATCTGCTTCCTACTGGGCTCCTTGGGCTATCATAGCTTCAGTTGAAGCCTGTCTTGCTGTTGCTTCAGCCCCAGATCGTGTTTCTTGTTCTAAAGATACTTTGCTGGTCTTGCATCATATATTGGTTCATTGCCAATATATATGCATACCAGCACGTTTATTATGTTCCTTGTATTCGTGTTACGTTGATACATCAGTGTCGCTGATGTATACGTACACGAACTGTTTATATCCTGTGTTCAGTTAGTCAGCTTTCCAGCACGTTTTGGTAGTTTGCGCGTATCGTGATCACCCGTGCTGAGTTAGTTATCCTGCTCCTGGTTCTGTTTTGTGGATTGCGTTCATCTCTGCGAAGAGATAACGAATCCTTCTGAATCCTGTTCTGTTACCGTTTGTGGATTGCGTTAATCTCTGCGAAGAGATAGTGAATCCTTCTGAGTCCCGTTCCCTGTGTTGCTCCAGTCCTAGTCAGTGTTCCAGCTTATGTCAAATATCGGTTCATTGCCGATATATACATATGTTAGTCAGACGTTACAAATAGTTTCATTGATAGCTGTAATTGTAATACGCTAGGAAAACATACTTATTGTATATTTGTCTGTGTTACGTTCATCTATCTCGATTCTGCTATTTCCTGACTATCCTGTCCTGTCCTTGTGAGGCACGCCATCGCTGCAAACACATTGGCTGCCTCACTCCAGTCAGTCTTGTTGTGGACGCTTGCTGTCACCAAGTAGCGGCTAGTTAGCAAGCGTTCATTCTGTCTACCTGTCCTGGTCTCCTCAGTTCTGGTTTATGCGCTCCGCGCTACCTTGCGCTGAGACGCTATCGCGAAAGTATTGTTTGTGGCTGTCGGATCTGCACCGGCTCTGTGCGCCCCAATCTCCTGTTAGAGTCAGTCCTCTCCTCCACTAAACTGGGGATATCCTGATTCCTGGTGCTAGTGTGTGTACCTCCTGCATGTCAGCTCATGCATTGCATGCTGACTGTGGAGAATACACCACCAAGCCTAACACACGCTCAGATTGCCCTCAGACCCCCCTTTATCAATTCGCCAGTGCATTATTTACATCTGTTCTTCCCTGTAATAATCCACTGTTCACCTGTCAATCATCCCCTGTCACTGCCACCCATCAATCACCCCCTGTCACTGCAACCCATCAATCAGCCCCTAACCTGCCCCTTGCGGGCAATCTGATCACCCACCCACACCATCAGATTGCCCCAGACCTACCCTTAGATCACCTCCAAAGTGCAGTGTTTACATCTGTTCTGCCATCTAATCACCCACTGATCACCCATCAATCACCCATAAATCAGCCCCTGTCACCGATACCCATCAGATTAGACCCCTATCTGCCCCTAGGGCACCCAATCACCCGCCCACACCCTCAGAACGCCCTCAGACCCCAGCCCTGATCACCTCGCCAGTGCATTGCTTGCATCTATTTCCCCCCTCTAATCACACCTTGAGACACCCATCAATCACCTCCTGTCACCACCTGTCACCCCCTACCACACCTACCCATCAGATCAGGCCCTAATTTGCCCCGTGTGGGCTCCTGATCACTCGGCCAAACCCTCAGATCCCCCTCAGACCCCCTTCCGATCACCTCCCCAGTGCATTGATTGCATCTATTTTCCCCTCTAACCACCCCCTGAGACACCCATCAATCACCTCCTGTCACCCCCCTAGCACTCCTATCCATCAGATCAGGCCCAATACAACCTGTCATCTAAGAGGCCACCTTGCTTATGACCGGTTCCACAAAATTTGCCCCCTCATAGACCACCCTTCATCAAAATTTGCAGATGCTTATACCCCTGAACAGTCATTTTGAGAAATTTGGTTTCCAGACTACTCACGGTTTTGGGCCCGTAAAATGCCAGGGCAGTATGGGAACCCCACAAGTGACCCCTTTTTAGAAAAAAGACACCCCAAGGTATTCTGTTAGGTGTATGACGAGTTCATAGAAGATTTTATTTTTTGTCAAAAGTTAGCGGAAATTGATTTTTATTGTTTTTTTCACAAAGTGTCATTTTTCACTAACTTGTGACAAAAAATAAAATCTTCTATGAACTCACCATGTCTTCTTTCTAAAATGGGGTCACTTGTGGGGTTCCTATACTGCCCTGGCATTTTAGGGGCCCTAAACCGTGAGGAGTAGTCTAGAAAACAAATGCCTCAAAATGACCTGTGAATAGGACGTTGGGCCCCTTAGCGCACCTAGGCTGCAAAAAAGTGTCACACATGTGGTATCGCCGTACTCAGGAGATGTAGTATAATGTGTGTTGTGGTGTATTTTTACACATACCCATGCTGGGTGGGAGAAATCTCTCTGTAAATAGACAATTGTGTGTAAAAAAATCAAAAATGTGTCATTTGCAGAGATATTTCTCCCACCCAGCATGGTTATATGTAAAAATACACCACAAAACACATTATACTTCTTCTCCTGAGTACAGCGATACCACATGTGTGACACTTTTTTGCAGCCTAACTGTGCTAAGGGGCTCAAAGTCCAATGAGTACCTTTAGGATTTCACAGGTCATTTTGAGACATTTGGGTTCAAGACTACTCCTCACGGTTTAGGGCCCCTAAAATGCCAGGGCAGTATAGGAACCCCACAAGTGACCCTATTTTAGAAAGAAGACACCCCAAGGTATTCTGTTAGGTGTATGATGAGATCATAGAAGATTTTATTTTTTGTCACAAGTTAGCGGAAAATGACACTTTGTGAAAAAAAAACAATTAAAATCAATTTCCGCTAACTTGTGACAAAAAAAAATCTTCTATGAACTCACCATACTCCTAACGGAATACCTTGGGGTGTCTTCTTTCTAAAATGGGGTCATTTGTGGGGTTCCTATACTGCCCTGGCATTTTAGGGGCTCTAAACCGTGAGGAGTAGTCTTGAACCCAAATGTCTCAAAATGACCTGTGAAATCCTAAAGGTACTCATTGGACTTTGGGCCCCTTAGCGCAGTTAGGGTGCAAAAAAGTGCCACACATGTGGTATCGCCGTACTCAGGAGAAGTAGTATAATGTGTTTTGGGGTGTATTTTTACACATACCCATGCTGAGTGGGAGAAATATCTCTATAAATAGACAATTGTGTAAAAAAAAACAAAAAATTTTCATGGAGATATTTCTCCCACCCAGCATGGGTATGTGTAAAAATACACCCCAAAACACATTATACTACTTCTCCTGAGTACGGCAATACCACGTGTGGCACTTTTTTGCAGCCTAACTGCGCTAAGGAGCCCAACGTCCAATGAGCATCTTTAGGCTTTACAGGGGTGCTTACAATTAGGCACCCCCCAAAATGCCAGGACAGTGAACACACACCACAAATGACCCCATTTTGGAAAGTAGACACTTCAAGGTATTCAGAGAGGAGCATAGTTAGTCCGTGGCAGATTTCATTTTTTTTTGTCGAAAGTTAGAAGAAATGGAAACTTTTTTTTTGCCACAAAGTGTCATTTTCCGCTAACTTGTGCCAAAAAATAAAATCTTCTATGAACTCACCATGCCTCTCAGTGAATACTTTGGGATGTCTTCTTTCCAAAATGGGGTCATTTGGGGGGTATTTATACTATCCTGGAATTTTAGCACCTCATGAAACCTGACAGGTGGTCAGAAAAGTCAGAGATGCTTTAAAATGGGAAAATTCACTTTTTGCACCATAGTTTGTAAACGCTATAACTTTTACCCAATCCAATAAATATATACACTGAATGTTTTTTTTTTTTTATCAAAGACATGTAGCAGAATAACTTTCACGCTCAAATGTATAGGAAATTTTACTTTATTTGAAAAATGTCAGCACAGAAAGTTAAAAAAAGTCATTTTTTTGACAAAATTCATGTCTTTTTTGATGAATATAATAAAAACTAAAACTCGAAGCAGCAATCAAATAGCACCAAAAGAAAGCTGTATTAGTGACAAGAAAAGGAGGTAAAATTCATTTAGATGGTAGGTTGTATGACCGAGCAATAAACCGTGAAAGCTGCAGTGGTCTGAATGGAAAAAAAGGCTCTGGTCCTTAAGGGGCGAAAAGACTGTGGTCCTCAAGTGGTTAAGCAGAAGATTGGGAACAAGAGGAAACATTTGTAGTTTTTGAGAAAATCGATGTTAAAGTTGGCAGCGATTTCCATGAAAATCCACCTACCGCACTTGTACTACCGATTTCCGAATTCCGATGCGGAAATGCAATTTCCAATCGGAAATTCGGAAATTACATTTCCACGGAACCTGAACGAACATCTCTAATAGGCATTAACTAATTCAGGATAGACATTCGTCCTTTGAATGGCCACACCTTACTAGCAGCTAACCATCTCATTGCATCCAACTGGAGGTTACAAGATGTCCCGTCACTTTCCCACCTGATCACTCTTGTTAGAAGAAATCTACAGTCAGGAATGTCTAGACAATTATACACCGTGTAAGGGCCTATTTCCACTACACGCAGATTGGATGCAGATTGGATGCAGAATAACTGACTCCAATGAAAGCCTATGGGCCTGTTTCCACTAAACGCAATTTTTCTAATGCAGATTTTCCCATAGGCATACATTGGGGTCAGTTTTTCTGCATCCATTCTGCATCTAATCTGTATCCAATCTGCGTGTAGTGGAAACAGGGCCTAACTCATAAATATTGCTTGTATCAACCCATACACTAAGCAATATTATTGAAATAATTATTACCATTAATTACAAACTGTTAAAGTTCAGAGTAAGTATTGCTCTAAAGTACGAAAATTTAGGGCTCGGTCACCCTAGGGGCGTTTTCGTCCTTTTTTCAGGCAAAGGCAATTTTTTTAATTGCCCACAAAACGGTTGTTCAATGAATCTCTATGAGAAGGTTCATATCAGCGTGGTTAGTGCGCTGTGCGTTCAGCATAACGGTGCCTGGACCATTTTTTTTTTTTTTTTGCTATAATGGGAGGTATAGAAAGAGCGCTAAATGCTCACAAAACCGCTTTATGTGGCAATTACGTTCAAGATTTTTAGAATAAATACATTGTATTTATTCTTTTCCGGGTCACAGAGTTCACTTACTGACTTGCGTCAGGAGTGAATTACAAACCTCTCTGGGAAAGCGCTTAGAAAAGCACTTTTACCAGAAACGCAGCGCGCAGTGGAGTGCCGGGAGGGGGACAGAAAACCACACAAATACGTAGAATGCTGGTGTTTTGGATTTTAGGTGTGAATGAGGCCCAAGACCCCTGATATAGTTTACTAGGCCACGTTGGCTGATGGTGTAATGGTTAAGGGCTCTGCCTCTGACACAGGAGACCAGGGTTCGAATCTCGGCTCTGCCTGTTCAGTAAGCCAGCACTAATTCAGTAGGAGACCTTTGGCAAGTCTCCCTTACACTGCTACTGCCAATAGAGCGCGCCCTAGTGGCTGCTGCTCTGCTCTGGCGCTTTGAGTCCGCAAGGAGAAAAGCGCAATATAAATGTTATTTGTCTTGTTATGTGTTGTGTGGTTTTTATTATTGCTGGAAAAGTTTGCATCTTTCAATTAACAATGTTCCCTGTCTGCAAATGGAAGATCTTTGTAACCGGCACTAGATGCAGCTGGCAGCCTAGGTGGGGTTAGGTGGTTCACCTACTGTGCCTCCAGAAAACAGCGTATTCGTAGCTTCAATGGAAGGAGAGAGTCCGGGCACCAGAGGTGTTGCAAAATCCACTCATTTATTTCATCCCCACCCGGGATGTCTGAGGAAGCGAGCGTTAAGCTCGCGAAACGGCTGTCAGACTTAGCCCTATTGTGTGTTCGGTCGGGTGGGGATGAAATAAATGAGTGGATTTTGCAACACCTCTGGTGCCCGGACTCTCTCCTTCCATTGAAGCAATGTTCCCTGTCTGTTAGGCTTTCCAGTCTAGTCCCTTTTACTGGAAAACATATTTACATTCTCATTAGATGTTCAGCCCAAAGCGGCCATGTTAATGAACATTAGATGAGAAAAATGTCACATATTGAATGGACATTGTTCCTAACAACAGTTAGCTATGCTATATGGTTTTTTTTATATATCATTGTTATTTTTTGTATCAGCTAAAGTATTTTCTTTATTCTATATATCACAGTATATTCTCTGTATGTTTTGTTGATCTTCAATAAAAAACAATTATATAAAAAAATAAATAAGTGTATCTAATTCAATTCAAAAATGCACTTGAACTTTCGCAAAACAACAATTTGTTTCTGCATTCCCACATACTTTCATTAAATATGAATTGCACATCACATACAAATCAGACCTGCAGCGTGAATTTAAAAGGCAAAACAAGCACACACAAAGAAAACAAAGAAAAATGACCCCCCCCCCCCCCAAAAAAAAAAAGAACAAAACAAATATGATGCCATTGAAATAAGTTGTATAACAAAAACAAAATCACACAAACGCAGAATGCACACTAATTTGGGGCCGAAAAGATTGTTTTCCTAGGTCCATTGGTGAAAGTTTTGAAATTTTTAAGTCACATTACACATTTTCTTTAAGGATTTGCAGCCTGCTCTGCATTTGTTCTGTGTTTATTTGTGTTTTTATATTCTTTTGAAAGAATTTAATCCAATCCAATCCTTTGTATAGCGCTTTTCCCCTCTTGGGCTCAAAACGCTCGTATGCTGTATTTTACGACAATTTATCAGATGGCATGAAAACCCATTTTGCAGAAAACAGACAAAACCGCTATCCCAGTGGAACCTTTTGGCCTTGGGGAAAACAAAATCTAGAGGCCCTTTCATGGCAGCCCCAGTCCAAATCTTATTACGCATCCCAAATATATAGGTTAATATTAAGGAATCTATAGTAATGAGTGTACAGCAGGCAGAACAATAATGAAAGCTGATTTTACATTTTCTCATTGACTTTAATAAGAAAATGTAATAAGCTGTCTTTCTCACAGTATTGAAGCCAGACTCCCCAAACTTGACACGGCCGGTCATTGGGTGACTTGGGTTAAAGTTCAGGAAAAGTGGGTGGAGCCTAAAACAGTTTACCAAATGTAAGCCTTTCATTTTAAATAGGAAATTTTAAACTGAAGCCATTCTTAGACTGCTAATGGTCGGGTCCTCATACGACACAGTCGGTCATAGGGTGACTGAGATCACAACTGGACAAAATCAGATTGGACCAATCAAATTGCCCAATTGGTCTAATGGTGGCCACTAATGATCCAATCTTTTTCATCCAATCTGACATATTCTAAGTGATATAAGGGACTGCCTGAAGTATTCATTCAATATATTCACACTCAGTTTACCCTTCTACTACATACATTTGGTAAGATTGGACAAAAAAGATTATATCATTAGTAGCCACCATTAAGGTGACTAATCCAGTCTGATTGGTCCAATGGATAGGGAACTGGCTAATGGACAGAAAACAAAGAGTTGTGGTCAATGGATCGTACTCAAAATGGGAGATTGTTAGCAGTGGGGTCCCACAGGGGTCTGTTCTGGGTCCAGTGCTCTTCAATTTATTTATTAATGACCTAGTAGATGCAGTAGTGAGCAATGTTGCTATTTTTGCAGATGATACAAAATTGTGCAGAATCATCAACTCTCAGGAAGATAGTGTCATATTGCAACAGGATCTGGATAGGATGGCTATATGGGCACATACATGGCAGATGAAATTCAATGTTGGCAAATGTAAAGTCATGCATTTTGGACGTACTAATGGACTAGCACCATACAAAATAAATGGGATACAGTTGGGGACATCAAACTTGGAGAAGGACTTAGGAGTACTCATTGACAACAAAGTGTAGAGAAACCAAGAGCCCAATATAGTGTAGTATGTTAAGCATAAATGAAATACAGGTTATCGTGAGAAAATTATACTCACAAACATGGGTTACCACAAAGGCAACCACTGTATAGGCAGGTGAGGAGATTAGACCTGTCCTCACTCAGGGATAAGAAGTCGCTCTCTGTAGATGCGAAAGGAGGTAGATCACCCCTCCACCAGGGGTGGACACGGTATAGCAGTAGGAGAACAGAGGCGCCAGCAGGATAAAAGCGGATAAAAGCTTTAAAATTTGCTGGAAGGAAGTGGTGGACTTACCTCCATAAAGCAGACACGAAAGACTGTCTGAATAGTAGCAATCACATTTATTAAATAGTACCCCAAAAAAGTGCAACGCGTTTCGCAGGCCCAGCCCGCTTCATCAGGCAATAAACGTGGGGACAAAACTGTAGACAAGAGACAGTACATTATGCTATAGTAAATTCTGCAGTTACAAATTTGCATATCAATATATTGCATAACATAAAGCATACCATATGAAAAATTGCTTCGTGGAGATAGCATAAAAGAGTTAGGTGTGCAAGTAAACAATAGGGGGTAGAGGCTATGGTGCTCGCAATAGTAATGGGTTATGGGGTGTTTTTTACACAGATTTGCAATGAGTGGTATTGGTAATGGAAAAGGGTATATGTCAGCAAGAGTAATGGGTAATAGAGCATTGAGAGGAGAACAGGGGGCCAGAAATACAGGGTAAAGTGTGCAAATAAAATAATATAAAGAACTCACCAGAATTTCGGCATTAGCAGGTGTAGCGCCTCAGTGAAGTGGTGAGGACACTCAACTCCTTATATATACACAGGTTCTTGCTAAAAGGGCCAATTGGATGTGTGGGAGGTGTAAGGTGGGCGGGGTTAGGGCGAGTGTGCGAGCAGCCAATGGGCTCTCGCCACCTGTGTTCAGTGAGTTGGATTTTTGGGAAGGGTGGGTGGGGTTAGGGCGGGCTTGTGAGTAGCCAATGGGCTCTCGCCACCTGTTTTCAGTGTATTGGGTAGTTGGGGGGCGGATACAGGTATCATGGTGACCAAATGTGCAGATGAATAGTGTACTGGCTGAATAGAGTACTGGTTAAGGGCACTGCCCTTGACATGGGAGACCAGGGTTCAAACCCCGGCCAAGGCCAGTGGTGTTTGGATGCTGTAAATGGGCATAATAATAAATTAAGTAAAAAAAGAATATGAGAAGGTCTTTTTCGAGAAGTAAATAAATATAATGATTCGATCCAGTGGGAATATAATTAGTATATTTGACAGAGGGATTGATGTGTAAAAGTATTTAGCTGCCATCTAGTGGACCAAAAAGTTATGACCCAGTCCTAAGACACAAGCATAAATAGACATGTAAGAGCAACATAAAAATTAATAGAAACATAATAAAAATATAATAAAATATATAAAAAAAAAAAAAAATTAAAAAGAAAAAAGGTCATACCAATAATAAGCAGATATGGATCAACTTAATAGTCCTGGACAATTGTAGCAATGGGTAAAAAGCACATAACAATCAAACCAAATTACACTTTTTGACATAAAAATATGTAAAATTATGATCAAGCCAGAGGTGTAGTTGTAAAAATGGACAATGTTACACTAAAACTTATTGGGACAAGGGGGCGGAGCCAGCAATGGAGGAGTGAAGACGTGTGCCTGCCGAGCTCCCGGGCCCCGCATGTTACTGAAGCAAATATATGCCACTTACCAGCCACTAACTTCGCTCCAAGTGGTATGGATAGAAAGAAAAAAGGTAAAGGCAAACACGGACAGCCTCAAACCCCTTCCCAGCGGCCTGTGACACGCTACTTTCAGACGGCCACCCCGCGCCCTGCGGCCTCCAACATGGCGGACCTTGAGTCCTCGTCTCCGCAGCGGGACACCCCTCCTAGACCAGCAGCCATGAGCAACCTGGAGGATATTTGGAAGTATCTCCGAACTCTCCCCACCAAGCATGATCTCGATGAACAAACTGAGCGCATTGTCTCCTCCACGAGAACGGAGATTGCGACCATCCGTACAGACATCTCAGGCCTCACAGATCGGGTAACCACAGCAGAAGCTGATATCACACAACTACGTGCTGAAGTGGCTCGTTTAAGGGAGACGAGTGAGAAGCAACAGGCTTCCTCCCAGCTCATGAGATCGCAGATGGAGGATCTCCAGAATAGAGGCCGCCGCAACAACATCAGGGTGCGCGGGGTCCCTGAAACGATTTTGGCGGAAGACATCTTGCCTAATCTGAGGTCCCTCTTCAATGGCCTTTTGAACCGTCCGGAGACCCAGAAGCTCAAATTTGATAGAGCGCACAGAGCCCTACGGGCTATGCCTGCAGAACAAGAGCAGCCAAGAGACATCATATGCCGCCTGCATAACTTTAGAGATAAAGAAGACATCATGACTGCTGCACGTGATAAGGGACCGTTGGACTGTGATGGAGCCCAAGTTACGCTATACCAAGATTTGGCGCCCTTTACTCTCGCCCAGCGCAGGGCACTGAACCCCCTTATACAAGCCCTGAAGAAAGAGGGGATCACCTACCGCTGGGGCTTTCCATTCCAGCTGATAGCCACGAAGGGCTCCAAGTCTTGCACGCTACGCCATCCTCGAGACCTCCCTTCATTTATGGACACAATGTCGCTGCCAGCAGTCGACCTCACAGAGTGGGGCCCCGGACTCGCCTGATTTTGGCCGTCCACAGAAACCCAAGAAAAGACGTTAGAGTCTTCCTGGCTGTAAGTACTCTTACCCCCCCCCCCCCTCTTCACCTCCCAAACTCCCCGAATAGACACACGGAGGAACGGACTCTCCTTCCCCTACCAACGCCCATACCCTTAACTACTTGCTTTCTGGATGAAGTCCCCTCACCCGAGGACTCCTGCTTGGGGCCCAATCCAGCGGGTGGTATGTGCCGCCTGACTTCCATGCCCCCCCCTTGTTCGAGGATGAGCCACCGCCCCCCCTCCCAGATACTTGGGCCCTAACATGTCTCATCTACCGTAACCTGCTTGGACGGCCAGACTTAACACATGTCTGTTTCTACTATAAGGTCTATCGTATATCCCTCTGTAAATGCACTGCTATGGTATTGTAGCGGCCGGGGTGAATGGCTTGGGGGTGGTGGATATTGGCTCTAGACCGGGGGGGATGTGGGAGGTGGGTGGGTATGCTCCACTGGGAACCTGTGGGATACCGGGGAGGGGGCCCTGACTATGGAGATGGACGAGTGGAAGGAACTGAAGGCCCACAGACGTGAACCTTGTAATGCACGAAAGTTCATAAGCTAGCTTTGGGGAGAGGGGGGAGGGGGGAAGCAGATCTGCCTGAGGGGTAAAGTTCACCACTGATCTTTGATATACTATAGGATATACCTCAGTTATATAGTTTTATAGATTGCCTTATGCCTTGTTAATTATTTAACATATTGTTTTACACCATACATACCACTGACAGGATGTTATACCCTTTGTCGACTGGTTATGGTTATACATGCGGTAACCCGGGGGTTGGGGGCTCACCCACTGGTTTGTTGCGGGCCTTCTTACCCCAGGGCGTATCGCCAAAGATAACTGGGAATCCTCTAAGATCACAGATAACTGAGCGAAAGCTCACTCTAGATCTGGTTAAATCCAGACCAGGTAATATGATTTCAGCTTACATATTACACATTTGTACTGCGTGGTCTCTTACACGCTTCCTTATGTTCTGTTCTACTTGCTATACATTACTTCTTATACTGTCCCTATCTCTAGTCTTACCTTTTGAGATGAGCTCTGTGTCGTGCCGATGCTGCTTCTTGACTGCGGACATTCCAGCAGTCACTTAAATTGCTATCCCTAAATGCCAGAGGGCTGAATGTGCCTGAAAAGAGGTCGTCTGTGCTCCATTTATGTCATAAGGAACGAGCCGATGTAGTCTGTATCCAAGAAACACACTTTAAGGGCCCAACAGTTCCCAAATTTCTAAATAGATATTACAAAACAGCTTTCTTTAGCTCTCCTCAAATGTCAAAAATCAAAGGAACTGCCATATTGATCTCACGGGATACACCCTTTACCCTGATTGATCAATATCAAGATCCACAAGGCAGGTTCAACTTGATCAAGGGTACAGTATACACCCAAAAGATCACTATTGGCTCCTTCTATGCACCTAACTCTCAGCAGGCGACCTTTCTCCAGACATTCTTATCTAAGTTACATTCATTTGCTGAGGGCAGTGTATTACTGGGGGGAGACCTGAATGTCAATCTAGATCCAGAATTAGACTCTTCCTCGAGGAAGTCCTCTGTCTCCCATGCAGTCTTACGAAAATGCAGATCGCTCTTACGCTCCATGCAGCTAGTAGACGTGTGGAGGTTACATAATCCTTCGTCGATAGATTTTACATACTACTCTTTCCCCCATAACACGTACACTAGAATCGACTATGTCTTCATCTCCCATAATCTTCTCTCGGTTTCAGCAGCCCCATCCATTGGCAACATATCTCTGTCCGACCATGCACCAGTTACTGTGGAACTGGCTATTGGGGAACATAGACGAGGCCCTGCTTGCTGGCGGCTGAATAACTCACTCCTAGAGGACAAACAGGTTCTCTCAAGGGTTAAACGGGAAATAGAGGAGTTCTTTGAACTAAATGTAAAAGAAGACTCCTCCCCCCTTCTGATATGGGAAACGCATAAATGTTTCACAAGAGGCCTCCTGATTAGAGAAGGTGCCAGGAAAAAAAGAGAGAGAGACAAAGCAATTAATGATACCTTAATATCAATTGGTGAGTTAGAGCAAAAACACAAACGAGACAGATCCCCTACAACACTTTCCTCACTCACGAAATTGAGGGAGACACTTAAATCACTTTTATTCTTTAAGGTTAAATATGCAGCCCTACGCTGTCACCGAACCTTTTACGAGTTCGGTAATAAATGTAGCTCTATCCTAGCTAGGGCGCTAAAAGCTCAACAATCCTCCAACTATATTCCTTGTATCAAGGATAGGAGATCAGTGATGCACCATAAATATGAGGACATTGCGAAAGATTTCTACTCTAACCTGTACAATCTACCACGCCATCCCTCTGCCACCTCTAAAGAAGCTAAGCAAAGAAAGATAGTGGAATACCTCAAACAATCGCAGATGCCCAAATTGTCCCCAGATAACATTAAAGCACTAGAAGAGCCGTTCTCAGAGGACGAGCTACGCGTAGCACTGTCCCAAACTCCCTCTGGCAAAGCACCAGGACCAGATGGATATACCCCCGAATTCTATAAGCAATTTAAGCAGATACTATTCCCTCATATGCTTAAGGCATTCAATATCATTGCTGACCCGTCCTCAGAGAGAAACTCCTTTTCATCTCAGATGCTTGGATCCCACATTTCGGTGATCTTAAAGGAGGGGAAAGATCCAACTCAATGCCAGAGCTTTAGACCCATATCTCTACTTAATGTGGACCTGAAGCTCTTTGCAAAAATGCTGGCAAACAGACTGGCTCCGCTCCTCCCTTCTCTGGTTCACTACGATCAGGTGGGCTTTATCATGGGCCGAGAAGCTAGGGACAACACCATTAGAACCCTAAACATCTTGCACTGGGTGAGATCCCGGTCCAAACCCACTCTCTTGCTATCAACTGACGCAGAGAAAGCATTCGATAGGGTGGACTGGGATCTCATCGAAGGCACCCTACGCTATATCGGTCTCACTGAAAATATGATCGGGCGGGTCCTAGCCCTCTATTCCTGTCCAAACGCTAGGGTAAAAGTGAATGGCGCATTGTCTGACACGTTCCCCATCCTCAACGGAACCCGACAGGGATGCCCCCTCTCACCCCTGATCTTCGCACTGTCCCACCCTGGAACCCTTCCTCTGTACGATACGCAACAACCCAGATATACAGGGCGTTGACTTTCCTAAGTCATCCCATAAAGTAGCTGCTTATGCGGACGATCTTATGTTCTTTCTCACTAACCCACATGTGTCACTGCCCAATCTTCTAGCCGAATTTAAGGTCTATGGAGAGGTCTCAAACATGTCCATTAATTACGACAAGAGCGAGGCACTGGGTGTGTTACTCCCTGGTGACCTTAAGCAACTTCTACAAAGTAATTTCCCCTTTAAATGGCCTAACCGCTCCCTGAAATACCTGGGTATACAAATCACCCCTTACCCTAGAGATCTCATCTCCTCTAACTTCACACCTGCCCTAGAACGTATTAAACAAGACCTGGAGAGATGGGACAAACCCCAGTTCTCTTGGTTCGGTAGGAACTGTATCATTAAAATGACGATAATGCCCCGTCTCCTCTATCTGTTTCAGACAATGCCTATTTTTATACCCTCAGCCTATTTTCAACAACTAGTGAGAGTGTTCTCCAAGTTTATTTGGAATGAGCGAAAACCTAGACTGAAATACACTATACAGACCGCCCCTAAAGAGCTAGGTGGTATGGCAGTCCCAAATCCACGCCTCTACCATGCAGCAGCCACTCTAATTAGAGTGATTGACTGGCATAGACACTGGTCCCTCAAACGATGGGTGAGTATGGAGGAAGAGGTGGTAGAAAGCACATTGCAAGATATGCCCTGGGCCACTCGCCCCTTACCCAAAGCCTCTACGGCGGCATCGGTCCCTTACCAGACTCTCCGCACGCTGACCAGGTATAGAGAATCCACGCTCATTTCCCCATGGCCCTCACCATTGATGCCCATACTGGGCAACATAAGCTTTCCCTTAGGCCTAAATACCAAGAGCTACCCGCTCTGGCGTTTGGGACCTCCTCTGCGGGCACATCACTTGATATCAGGGGGAAACTGGAAGACAATTGAGGACCTCCAACTCTCACTAAACTCCCCGTCCCTAGACACTTGGAGCCTTCTCCAGTTCAGGCACTTTCTGCGCTCCCAAGGTACTAAAATAGGATTCAATAGAGCCCTTACACCGTTTGAACAGACATGTAGAGGAGAGGGCCACATTCGGGGTACCCTCTCTATGGTCTACTCTCTTCTCAATACCACTGATGAACCCTGCAAACAGTACAGGACCAAATGGGAAAGGGATCTGAGTAAGTCCTTCACGGATAAACAATGGCAAAAAATCCTAATCTTTGCACACAAATCCTCCCTATCCTCCCGAAGTCAGGAAGCAGGATACAAAAATTTTCACCAGGTGGTACCTGACTCCGTCTAGACTCCATAAGATGTACCCCTCCACCTCTCCCCTGTGCTGGAGATGTGGAATGGAAGAAGGCACGTTGATTCATATTTTCTGGTCCTGCTGTAAACTTACACAATTTTGGGTGGATGTGAGAGAGCTCATGCACTCCCTGACAGACTACCTCCCACCTGACTCTCCCGAATTTTTCCTACTACATCATAACCACTGGTCAACTAGGCGCTATAAGAAGACCCTCACTAGATATTTAGTAAATGCAGCCAAGACCTTAATTGCACGTCGCTGGAAATCTACGGAGCCCCCTACGATTAAAGACTGGCTTAAGGAAATTGACTGGATACAAAAGATGGAAGATCTCACTTCCACTATGCAGGAGAGGCGGGACCAGTTCATGAAGACATGGTACGCCTGGTTTGAGTTTATTGAAACACCACGGTATGCATCTCTCACGTCCACCCAAGCCACTTGACTCCCCAATTCGATAAAAGATTGCACACCTCGTGTATAATACACCCTCATGGCATTTCGAATGAATCTTGAAGTGGCGTCAGGCATTGACATAGATCTCTATCTGTCCCCTACTTTTCATATCTTCCTTCCCTCTTGCTCTCACTTCTCCTCTCTTCTTTCCCTCTCTCTCTGTATATCATACTTTATCCCTACATATAGCTCAGCCAATTATTGATTATATATATATACAGTGTGTGACGAATACATGAGATACGCCAGAACATATCCCGTCAGTTCAAATAGGCTCCAACACTGCTCAGAGGATATTGAGTATCCAGGTGTATGATCCCTGATGGGCCCTGGTTGCTCGCTGTAATCTGACTGTATGAACTTGGAGTCCCCCTTCCTATACCTAGACTCTAAGTCTGACTGGAATCATTTTTTGGCCTGCTAATGTTTGAGATAGTCATATATAAGCTAGACCAATTATTGTGCACCACCTAGCATTACGGGCTGATTATCAGACATCTTAACAATGATTGTATGACTCTTATACTGTCTATACCTTGTATAGTAATATATACCTGTTGTCCTTATGTATTTTTCACCTGTTACAAAATTTTGTTCTGAAAATAAAAGAATCTTAAAAAAAAAAAAACTTATTGGGACAAATAAAATTCAAATACATAAAAAAAGTAATGAAACAAGATAAAAAAAAGAGTAAAAGTGAGCGGCCAAGATAAAAGAAAAACAGTATAGGAGGTATTTTAGTAAATTTTTTCCAGAACTTCATTGAGACCCTCAGGTATGAGGGTTCTTATAGTTTGTATCCAGAACATTTCATATTTTTTAAGTTGTTCGAATGCGTTTGATGAACTTGCATCAATTGAGTCAATTAGTGTAATGTTAAAGAATTGTGGGTTGTTGGCGTGGTGAGTGCAGAAGTGCCGTGATACGCTGTGAAGGGGGAATTTTTTAGTGATGTTTCTTTTGTGTTGTCCGATTCTGCTGCGGGCCAACTGTGTAGTCCTCCCCACGTACTGGAGTCGACAGGGGCATGAAATGAGGTAGATGGCAAATTTAGATTCGCAGGTGAGGTGTTTTTTTTATGGGGTATTGAATACCGGTACTGGAGGACACGAAGAATGTGCAGGTGTTGATAAATTGACAGGCTGTGCAACGGTTTTTGTTGCAGGGGAAACAACCAGGCTCCTGTGTTTGCAGGGTGGTTGGTTTGGTGTACGTAGTTTGCTTGGCGCTAAGAGATTGCGGAGATTTGGTGCTCTCCTATATGTAATTGATGGTGTTGTGGGTAATATAGGTCGTAGATAGGGGTCTTGCATAAGGATGTCCCATCGTTTTTTTAGGATACTGCGGATGGACAGATGTTGGGCATTGTAACGAGTGATGAATCTGGGTGGGCATGTAGTATTAGTAGGTTGTTTGGTAGTGGTAGGAGGGTTGGGATGTTTGGCTCTGTATTTTGCATCTTTGATCAGTTTTTTGGGGTAATGGCGGTCTGTGAATTTTTTGGTAAGGATCTCGGATTGAATGTCAAATTGTGATTGGTCCGTGCAGTTCCTATGTATTCTTCTGTATTGACTGTAGGGGGTGTTAGTAATCCAAGGGTGGTGGTGAAAGCTATTGAAATGTATGTAGTTGTTGGCATCGACTGGTTTGAAGTATGTTTTTGTCATAATGTGATTTGATTCTATGTATAAAGTGAGATCGAGAAATTCAATGGAGGAAATGTGGTGATGGTGTGTGAATTGGAGTCCTGCTGTATTAGAGTTGAGGTAACTGACAAAATGTGGAATGCGTGAAGCGTCGCCTTTCCAGATGAAGATTAGGTCGTCAATATACCGCTTATATAGTACAATGTTGTCAGAAAATGGATGATGTGTGGATAGTTTAAGTACTTCCAGGAGCCCCATTGTAAGATTAGCATACGAGGGGGCGAACGAGCTCCCCATCGCGGTCCCACTCGTCTGATGGTAAACTTTATCATTAAACGTGAATATGTTGTTTTTTAAGATGAATTCTGCACATTGCAGAAGGAAGGTTTGTTGTGTAGGTGGCATGGAAGGGTTGGTGGCTAAATAATATTGTAAAGCTTGAAGACTGAAGGAATGTGGGATATTGGTATAGAGGGAAGTGACATCGCATGTTAGCCAGACATAATCCGGCAGCCAAGCGATGCCGCGTAGGAGTAGTATGAGTTGTTGTGAATCCTTGAGGAAGGAGGGAAGAGACTGTACGTGTGGTTGTAGATGTTGGTCCAGGAATCTGGAAAGGTTGCTGGTGATGGAGTTGATACCTGAGATAATGGGTCTACCGGGCGGTTTTTGTAAACTTTTATGTAGTTTTGGTAAATAGTAGAAAATGGGGGTAATCGGTTGGGCCTCTGTTCTCCTACTGCTCATTGACAACAAGTTAAATAATCATACTCAATGCCAAGCAGCTGCAGCTAAAGCTAACAAAATTTTGGGATGCATTAAAAGGGAAATAAAAACTCGAGATGCTAGCATAATATTGCCCCTGTTTAACTCTCTAGTAAGGCCACATCTGGAATATGGAATTCAGTTCTGGGCACCACATTACAAAAAAGATATTGCAGTTTTAGAGCAGGTGCAGAGACGAGCAACAAAATTGATACGTTGGATGGAAGGTCTCACTTATCAAGAAAGGTTAGATAAACTGGGTGTAACGATCGGTGTAACACAGAGAGGGTCTGATTACCGGTGAACTGCAGTATCACCGAGAATACAGAATATTTCCCGATTATTGATGATCTGCAGTATCACCGATAATCAGATATATCTACTAACCTCTGGACACCTGAGATAACAAGTGAGTGTAGAGTGCAACAGCAATATTGTGAGTACTGCACAGTAGAATGTTCCTTCCGTTGGCCTAGACTCTCCCTGGGGAGGAGCTAGGCTGAGAGTAGGAAGGACAGAGTGTGACTGACACCAGAGAGAGGGTGTCACTAACAGGTCTGGGAACTGTCTCTAACAGTAAGGCCAGTTCTCGAGGTCGGGCAAGCTAGGTCGTTAACACACAGACAGATAAGGTACAGATTTCAGGAGACAGATACGGAATCCAATGAACAGGCAGGGTTAAGCAACGGAGTATCAGAATAGCAAGATGCCTTAATATTCTTGCTACCTGGCGTGTACGTAATAATAAATCTGAACCTTGAGAAAAACAATGTCCATCGAGCCTGACGAGGGCTTAACCTTTTAGCCCCCTTGATGTATTCCAGATTTTTGTGATCCGCGTAAACCGTGATCGTATGTTCTGCTCCTTCTAACCAATGTCGCCATTCCTCAAAGGCTAACTTGATGGCCAGGAGCTCCCTGTTGCCTATGTCGTAGTTTCTCCCTGCCGGAGAGAACCTACGAGAAAAATAGGCGCACGGGTGCAATCTACCCTGCAACCCTGACCGCTGAGACAGCACAGCCCCCACTCCGACCTCCGAGGCGTCCACCTCAACAATAAAAGGGTAAGAAGTGTCAACGTGTCTCAGGATGGGTGCAGAGCAGAACAGATCCTTTAAAGTGGAAAAGGCCCGTAGAGCTTCTGGAGACCAGTGGGTGGTATCTGCTCCTTTTTTTGTGAGACTGGTAAGGGGTGCAGTGATAGTGGAGTACCCCTTTATGAACCTTCTATAGTAATTCGCAAAGCCTAAAAAACGCTGCAAAGACTTTAACCCCACTGGCTGTGGCCATTCGAGAACAGCGGAGACTTTGGCAGGGTCCATAGACAGGCCCGAGGTGGAAAATATATATCCTAGGAAGGCGACAGATGTGACCTCAAAGGTGCATTTTTCCAGTTTCGCATAAAGCATGTTTTGCCTTAATTTATTCAGCACGAACTTGACATGAGATCTGTGCTCAGAGAGGTTGTTGGAGAAAATAAGGATGTCATCCAGATAGACCAGGACGAATCTGCCCAAAACCTCTCTGAATACCTCATTAATCAGTTCTTGGAAGACGGCCGGGGCATTACACAGCCCGAAGGGCATCACTTAATACTCGTAATGCCCGTCGGGCGTGTTAAAGGCCGTCTTCCATTCATCGCCCTCTCTAATCCTCACCAGGTTGTATGCACCCCGTAAATCCAATTTTGAAAAAACCTGAGCGTCAGTAACCTGCGTGAATAAGTCGTCTATCAAGGGCAAAGGATAGCGATTCTTCACTATGATCTTATTCAAACCCCGGTAATCTATGCAGGGACGCAGGCCACCGTCTTTTTTCTTAACAAAAAAGAAAGCTGTGCCAGTGGGCGACCGAGACGGGCGAATGAACCCTTTGGCTAGGTTTTCACGGATGTATTCCTGCATGGCCACCTTCTCTGGCCCAGACAAATTATAAAGATGGCCCCTGGGAGGCATACAACCAGATCGGAGATCGATGGGGCAATCGAACGGGCGATGGGGAGGCAACTTATCTGCAGCTTTGGGACAGAACACATCAGAATACTCAGAATACTGCACGGGTACACCCTCCAAATGAACCCTGGTTTGGCCCAACTTCACCTTCCCTAAACACTGCTGAACACAATGATCTGACCAGCTAGTTAGCTGCCCGGTGGCCCAATCGATCTTGGGAGAGTGGAGGTGCAACCAGGGCATGCCAAGGATAACTGTGGAGGTTGTCATGTGTAACACAAAGAACTGCAATCTTTCTCTGTGCAGCACCCCTATAGTGACTCCCACCTCCGGTGTCTGAGATAACGGATGATTCCTCTGCAGGGGGGAATCATCCACAGCTGTAACCTGGATGGGTGGTTTTACTGGGGTGAGTGAAATTCCCAATTTCTTAGCAAACTCAAAATCTATAAAATTAGCTGCAGAGCCTGAATCAACAAAGGCTTCAGTGACCTCGGTTTTATCTTCCCATGTAACAGTGCAAGGAAGAAGCAATCGTTTATCTTCTAGGGGTAAGAATCGGGCGCCTAGGGTGCTACCCCCTACAATTCCTAGGCGGTAGCGTTTCCCGGCTTATTAGGACAGTCTTGTACTCTATGTCCCCCTTCAGCGCAATACAGACACAGCTGTTCAGACATCCTCCGTCTTCGCTCCACCTGGGACAGCTTGGACCAACCAATCTGCATTGGCTCAGGTGGAGGTGAGACGGGAGGAGATGAGACAGAAGGAAGTGGTGTCACTGGTGTTGTGGCGTAAGACACTACTCTAGCACGATGAGTACCCCTGGTCTGTTTTTGATAGCGTAGCCTGCGGTCGATTCGTATGGCCGCTGAGATGGCCTCATCGACTGTTCTGGGCTCGGGCTGGCTTAGCATTAGATCAGAGACCTCATCGGACAGCCCTGACAAGAAACAATCTAACAGGGCATAAGTGTCCCACCGGGCTGCAACTGACCACCTCCTAAATTCCGCTGCATAATTTTCGACCGGACCTTTGCCTTGACGCAAAAGCTTGAGCTTCCGCTCAGAAGTCGAGGCAAGGTCCGGATTGTCGTAAATTACTGCCATGGCTTTAAAAAGTTCCTCTACCGAAGTAAGGGCTAGGTCTCCGGTGGGCAAACTGTACGCCCATGTCTGAGAGTCGCCAGATAACAAGGTTTTAATAAATGTAACCTTTTGGGTCTCGGTCCCCGACGATCGGGGTCTCAATTCAAAATGAGACAACACTGTACTCCTAAAATTTCGAAAGTCAGATCTATGGCCAGAAAATCTTTTGGGTACGGGCATACGTATGTCAACGCTAGGAGGGGATCGCACCTCATCCACTGACGTCTGGAGGGTTTGTACAGACCCTGATAGGGCATCAATTAACGCTTGGTGAGTACCCAGCACTTGGTTGATGTTATCCACCGAAGTGGCAAGTGCGCCCAGACGATCAGTGCGTGCGTCCATTTTGTTTTGGTCTGGCGTTCTGTAACGATCGGTGTAACACAGAGAGGGTCTGATTACCGGTGAACTGCAGTATCACCGAGAATGCCGAATATACCCGATTATTGATGATCTGCAGTATCACCGATAATCAGATATATATTCTAACCTCTGGACACCTGAGTAATGAGCGAGTGTTAGTGCAACAGTAATACTTTGAGTACACACCGAAGTATGTTCCTTACGTGAGCCTAGACTCTCCCGGGGGAGGAGCTAAGCAGAGAGTAGGAAGGACAGAGTGTGAGTGACACCAAGGAGAGAGGGTGTCACCAACAGATCTGGGAACTGCCTCTAACAGTAAGGCTAGTTCTCGAGGTCGGCCAAGCCAGGTCGTCAACACACAGACAGATAAAGTACAGAATCAGAAGGCAGATGCGGAATCCAATAACAGGCAAGGTTTGGCAACGGGAAATCAGAATAACGAGGTACAGAGTCAGCAGGCCAATACAGAGTCCAGGAACGAGCAGAGTTTGGCAACAAGATAACAGAATTAGCAAGGTACAGGATCAGAGTTCAGAAGAATAGTCAGGCAGGCAAAAAGGTCATAACAAATAATACAGATAATATTCCTAACGCTAAGGTGTGAACACCTTGATGTCAACACCTTTGGAAACTATGCTAGAACACAGATACGAACAAGGTCTGAGTGCTACCACATTGTGATCGCAACGCCAGACAACCAGAGAATGACCAGCACCCAGCATATATACACTAGTGCTCTCCAGCACCTCCCCTAATTGCTGGACCAATGAAAATTGCTGTGATTGTCAGCTGACCGGCCTGGTCAGCTGACCCTTCTCTGACTGTCATAAAAGTTCTGCCTCTCCGCGCGCACGCGCGTCACTCTGAACCTAGGTGGACTATCAGTCCCAGCCACCCTCGCACTGCCTTGCAATGTCTCTGCTGACCCATGCGCGGGGTTGGTCGCACCGCTATCCGCACCGGCGGCGGCCTCCTCGCGCTGGGTCAAAATGTCAGCAGCAGGGCACTGCGTGCTAACCGCCGCATCAGACGCGGCGGTTTTTCCGCGTTCCGCCATGCCCTCCATGGAAACAGCCGCCTCACGCTGAGTAGAGGCGGCTGATTTTCCGTGTTTCCTTACAGTTCCATGTCCATTTGGTGACAAAATGCCCTCCAAAATTTCGAAACAAATTGGACTCCCCGATCTGACACAATGTTTTCCGGAATGCCATGCAATCGGAAAACGTGGATAATGAACAAATCGGCCAACTCCTGGGCCGAGGGGAGTCCTTTCAAGGGCACAAAAT
Source organism: Hyperolius riggenbachi (assembly GCF_040937935.1). Classification (NCBI taxonomy): domain Eukaryota; kingdom Metazoa; phylum Chordata; class Amphibia; order Anura; family Hyperoliidae; genus Hyperolius; species Hyperolius riggenbachi. Next base: position 32,301,513 of record NC_090647.1, on the reverse strand, counting down.
AGGCCATTTTACTAAAGCGGTCGACTACCACCCAAATGACTGACATGCCCTCAGACCTGGGAAGCTCACCCACAAAATCCATGGACAAGTGGGTCCTAAGGCTCACTCGGGGTGGGTAAGGGCTGCAACGTTCCCACAGGTGCCAGCCGGGAGGGCTTACTTTTTGCACACACTGCACACTCTCTAACATGCTCCTTGCAATCCGTTGCCAGAGAAGGCCACCAAGCGCACCTGGCAACCAGATCCTGTGTTCTGGAGGCCCCAGGGTGTCCCGCATTTTTGTGTGAATGGAACATCTGTAAGATCTGAAGACGGAATGGCAGTGGTATAAACATAACCCCTTCAGGTTTCCCCTCCGGGTGTCCTGCAGAAAGGGCCCTAAGGTATCGGTCCAGTCTTTCCATGTCTCAGTTGTTGCTAGTACCAGTTTTTGTGGGACAATGGTCTCTGGGGTAGAGGGCTGTGCTGTCTCTGGCTCAAAGCATCTGGACAGGGCATCTGCCTTAATGTTCTTGCTACCCGGAGTGTACGTAATTATAAATCTGAACCTCGAGAAAAACAAAGACCATCGAGCCTGACGGGGGCTTAATCTTTTAGCTCCCTCGATGTATTCCAAATTTTTGTGATCAGTGTAAACTGTGATCGTATGTTCTGCTCCTTCCAACCAATGACGCCATTCCTCAAAGGCTAACTTGATGGCCAGGAGCTCCCTGTTGCCTAAGTCGTAGTTTCTCTCTGCCGGAGAGAACCTACGAGAAAAATAGGCGCATGGGTGTAATCTACCCTGCAACCCTGATCGCTGAGACAGCACAGCCCCTACCCCGACCTCCGAGGAGTCCACCTCAACAATAAAGGGGTAGGAAGTGTCAACGTGTCTTAGGATGGGTGCAGAGCAAAACAAGTCTTTTAAAGTGGAGAATGCTTGCAGAGCTTCTGGAGACCAGTGGGTAGTATCTGCCCCTTTTTTAGTGAGACTAGTGAGGGGTGCAATGACAGTGGAGTACCCCTTTATGAACCTTCTATAGTAATTGGTAAAGCCCAAGAATCTCTGAAGAGATTTTAACCCCACAGGTTGAGGCCACTCCAGCACAGCAGAGACCTTGGCAAGGTCCATCGACGGGCCCGAGGTGGAAATTATGTACGCTAAAAAGGTGACAAATGTTACCTCGAAGATGCATTTCTCCAATTTAGCGTAAAGCATGTTCTGCCTTAGTTTGTCCAATACAAATCGGACGTGTGTCCTGTGCTCAGAGAGGTTGTTTGAAAAAATAAGTATATCATCAAGGTATACTAACACGAATTTGCCCAACACCTCCCTGAATACCTCATTAATTAGTTCTTGGAAGACGGCCGGGGCGTTACTCAGCCCGAAGGGCATCAATAAGTACTCGTAATGCCCGTCGGGCGTGGTAAAGGCCGTCTTCCATTCATCGCCTTTTCTAATCCGCACCAAGTTGTATGCACCCGTAAATCTAATTTCGAAAAGATTTTAGCGTTGGTAACTTGTGTAAACAGGTCATCTATCAGGGGCAAAGGGTAGCGATTCTTCACAGTGATTTTATTCAGGCCCCGGTAATCTATGCATGGCCGCAGGCCTCCGTCTTTTTTTTTTAACAAAAAAGAACCCTGCGCCAGCGGGCGACCGAGGGGGGCGAATGAACCCCTTGGCTAAATTCTCATGAATGTACTCCTGCATGGCCACTTTCTCTGGCCCAGACAAATTGTAGAGATGACCCCTTGGGGGCATACAACCAGATCGGAGATCGATGGGGCAATCAAACGGGCGATGTGGTGGTAACTTATCAGCAGCCTTGGGACAGAACACATCTGAATACTCGGAATATTGTACTGGAACCCCCTCCAAATGAATCCTGGTGTGGCCCAATGTCACCTTCCCTAAACACTGCTGGAAACAATGAGTTGACCAGGTAGTTAACTGCCCAGTGGTCCAATTGATCTGTGGGGAGTGAAGGTGCAACCATGGCATGCCAAGGATGACTGTGGAGGTGGTCATGTGTGATACAAAAAACTGTAATTTTTCGTTGTGTAGTACCCCTATAGTGACTTCCACCTCTGGTGTCTGAGACAGCGGATGATTACTTTGCAGGGGGGAATCATCTACTGCCGTAACCTGAATGGGTGGTTTTACCGGGGTGAGCGGAATACCCAATTTCTTTGCAAATTCGAAATCCATAAAATTAGCTGCAGCGCCTGAATCAATAAAGGCCTCAGAAACCTCAGTTTTATCTTCCCATGTAACAGTACAAGGAAGAAGTAACCGTTTCTCATCTAGGTAGTAGCGTTTCCGCTCCACTTGAGAAAACTCTGACCGACCAATCTGCATTGGTTCAGGTGGAGGCAAATCGGGAGGAGGTGGAGTTTCAGGGGGCACAGCGTGGGACATTATTTTCACATGGTTTCCACCCCGGGTCTGTCTCTGATAGCGCAGCCGGCGATCTATCATGATGGCTAATGAAATGGCCTCATCGATAGATTTGGGCTCAGGCTGGCTTAGCATGAGATCGGAGACCTCATCTGACAACCCTGATAGGAAACAATCCAAAAGGGCAAAGGTGTCCCTCCTGGCTGACACTGACCACCTCCTAAATTCAGCAGCATACTGTTCAACCGGACTCTTGCCTTGACGTAACAACTTGAGCTTCCGCTCAGAAGTCGAGGCAATGTCTGGATCGTCGTAAATTACGGCCATAGCTTATGCAGGAATTATCGCAACCTCGACCTCTGCTCCCTAGCTGATTCTCTAAAACCCCTGGGCTCCCTGTCATCCTACACCGACCCCGAGTCAGCATCCATCTACTACTCCACCACAGTCTCTGCTGCCATGAACACAGCCGCCCCTCTCACCAACTTCAGCCCCCGCCGCATCAACAGACAGCCCTGGCTGACTGAACCCATCAAACAACTGAAAAGACAGTCCAGGGCAGCAGAACGGCAGTGGAGGAAAAGCTCCAACGCAGATGACTTTGTCCACTATAAAAACACGCTGCTCCAGCTCAGGGACGCTCTCTCACTTGCAAAGCAGTCATACTTCTCTATACTTATTTCTTCACAATCCCATAACCCTAAACAACTTTTTAACACCTTCAACTCTCTTCTCCACCCCCCGCCTCCCCCTACAACCACAAGCTTGTCTGCAGAGGACTTTGCAGCATATTTTGTGAGCAAAATTGAAACGCTACAGAACAGCTTTCAAAAGCAACCCTCTTCACCGGTCCAATCACCTCTTCCTTTTTCCTCTCTGCCTGGCAGCTCCCCTACTATTAACTATCCCTCTCCACATAACCACTCACCCACTCAAAACCCCTCCCTGCTAACAACCTTCTCTGCCTTAACTGAACAGCATCTTTCTTCACTAATCTCTAAAGCTCATCTTACTACATGCGCCTCAGACCCTATTCCCTCTCATCTTATCCCCCAGCTCTCCTCCCCCCTCACTCCTGCTTTAACAACACTGTTTAACCTTTCCATCTCAACTGGCATTTTCCCTTCTTCATTTAAACAAGCTATCATAACGCCACTAATCAAAAAACCCTCTTTAGACTCTACTGCCCTTTCTAATTACCGCCCAGTCTCTCTCCTTCCCTTTGCCTCCAAACTGCTGGAACGCCACATTTACTCAGAGTTGTCTAACTTTCTCTCTGCTAATTCCCTGTTGGACCCCTTCCAGTCTGGCTTCCGCCCCCTGAACACTCTACGGAAACCGTTCTCACTAAGGTTGCCAATGACCTCCTAGTTGCTAAAGCCAAAGGCAGATTTTCGGTACTAATACTCCTAGATCTGTCCTCTGCCTTCGACACTGTTGATCATACCCTGCTTCTCCAAACCCTCTCAACACTGGGAATCAAGGGCTTAGCACACTCCTGGCTCAACTCTTACCTGTCTGGACGTTCTTTCATGGTCTCCTATGCCAATACCATCTCCTCTCCACGCCCACTGTCTGTGGGAGTACCACAAGGGTCCGTCCTCGGACCCCTCCTCTTTTCCATTTACACCCATGGCCTGGGACAGATAATAAGCTCTTTTGGGTTTCAATACCACCTCTATGCTGATGACACCCAAATTTATTGTTCTGCCCCAGACCTCTCCACACTACTATCAAAAGTCCCCAAATGTCTATCCGCTGTATCTACATTTATGTCATCCCGCTTCCTTAAACTCAATATGAGCAAAACGGAGATTGTGATATTTCCACCTTCGCTCTCTGTTCCACCTCCCACTGTCACAATCAATGTAGAGAACACTCCAATAGCATCAACCCCCAAAGCTCGTTGCCTAGGGGTAACTCTGGACTCTGAGCTCTCCTTTAAATCACATATTAACACTTTAACTACCTCCTGCTACTTCCATCTCAAAAACATTTCCAGAATCCGTCTCTTCCTTACACAAGAAGCAACTAAAATGCTTGTGCATGCCCTAATCATCTCCCGTCTTGACTACTGCAACACCCTACTCTGTGGTCTACCAAAAAGCAGATTGGCACCTCTCCAATCCCTACTAAACTCTGCAGCCCGTCTCATCCACCTCTCTTCTAGATCCTCTGAGGCAGCCCCTCTCTGCCAATCCCTCCATTGGTTACCAGTTGCCCAAAGGATCCAGTTTAAACTTCTCACACTGGCATACAAAGCTCTACACAAGCTATCGCCTCCATACATTTCCTCTTTAATCTCCAGATACCTCCCTGCTCGGACCCTCCGTTCCTCACAGGAGACCCTTTTGTCCTCCAGCCTAGTCACCTCCTCTCACTCTCGCATCCAAGACTTCTCACGGGCGGTCCCTCTCCTTTGGAACTCTCTCCCTCAACCGATTCGTCATGCCACGAGTCTGGAAACCTTCAAACGTACTCTGAAAACACACCTGTTCAGACAAGCCTATAATTTGCTATAGGCAGCACTGAAGGCACACTGGCTCACCCACTAATCCTTGTGTTTCCTTCCCCTTTGTTTCCTACCCACTACCCTCTAGATTGTAAGCTCGCAAGGGCAGGGACCTCCTCCTAGTGTTTCTCATACTGCTGTAATTTTAACATATGTATATGTACCAACTACATATCAACTATGTATGTATCTGTATTTACTCTATTCAATGTCATGACTGTACAGTGTCTTGTATTTCTTATGTATATTTGTTCCCCATTATTGTTTTGTACTATGTACAGCGCTACGGAAGATGTTGGCGCTATATAAATAAAAAATAATAATAATAATAATAATAGCCTTAAAAAATTCATCTACGGAGGTTAAGGCTAAATCTCCGGAGGGCAGACTGTATGCCCAGGTCTGAGAATCGCCTGATAACAAAGTCTTAATAAATGTAACCCTTTGGGCCATAGTTCCTGAAGAATTAGGTCTCAACTCAAAGTATGATAACACTCTACTCCTAAAATTTCGGAAGTCAGATCTGTGACCGGAAAATTTTTCAGGTACAGGCATACGTATGTCTGTGCTAAGAGGAGATCGCACTGTTTGAAGTTCCTGAATAGCCCCAAATATCTGACATGTCTGGGTCTGTTGGTTCAAAACTGCCGCGGAAAGTTGATTTACCGCGGTGGTCAGGACTTAAACATGGCTATACAGTGCGTCCATTTGGGTTTTGGTCTGGCGTTCTGTAATGATCGGTGTAACACAGAGAGGGTCTGATTACCGGTGAACTGCAGTATCACCGAGAATACAGAATATACCCGATTATTGATGATCTGCAGTATCACCGATAATCAGATATATCTACTAACCTCTGGACACCTGAGATAACAAGTGAGTGTAGAGTGCAACAGCAATATTTTGAGTACTGCACAGTAGAATGTTCCTTCCGTTGGCCTAGACTCTCCCTGGGGAGGAGCTAGGCTGAGAGTAGGAAGGACAGAGTGTGAGTGACACCAGAGAGAGGGTGTCACTAACAGGTCTGGGAACTGCCTCTAACAGTAAGGCCAGTTCTCGAGGTCGGGCAAGCCAGGTCGTTAACACACAGACAGATAAGGTACAGATTTCAGGAGACAGATACAGAATCCAATGAACAGGCAGGGTTAGGCAACGGAGTATCAGAATAGCAAGGTACAGAATCAGAAGGTCGAGTCCAGGAACGAGCAGAGTTTGGCAACAGGATATCAGAAATAGCAAGGTACAGAATCAGAGTTCAGGAGGATAGTCAGGCAAGCAGAAGATCATAACAAATAATACAGTTCAATATTCCTAACACTAAGGTGTGAGCTCCGTGATCATCAACACCTTTGGAAACTATGCTAGAACACAGATACTGACAAGGTCTGAGTGCTACCACGTAGTGATCGCAACGCCAGACACCAGAGAACTGACCAGCACCCAGTATATATACATCAGCGCCTCCTGCGCCTCCCCTAAGTGCTGGACCAATGAAAAGTGGTGGAAATGTCAGCTGACCAGCTTGGTCAGCTGACCTTCTTCTGGCTGTCATATAAACTCTGCCTCTCAGCGCGCGTGCGTCATTCTGAACCTGTGTGGACTATCAGTCCCAGCCACACCAGTCACGCTTTGCAATGTCTCTCCTGGCCTGCACGCGGGGTGAGCCGCACCGCTATCAGCACATGCGGTGGCCTCCCCGCGCCTGGTCAGACTGTCAGTAGCAGGCCTGTGCGCGCAAACCGCCGCGTCGGACACGGCGGTTTCTCCGCGTTCCGCTATGCCAGCCGCGGAAACAGCCACCTCATGCTGCGCCCATGCGTCGGCTTTTCGGCGTTTCTTCACACTGGGTTTATTTAGTCTAGAGAAAAGACGCCTTAGAGGGGATCTAATTAACATGTATAAATACATCAGAGGGCAATATAATACCTTGGCGGATGAGCTTGTTGTCCCTAGGCCTTCTCAAAGGACTAGAGGACATGATCTGCGCATGGAGAAAAAACGTTTTAGCCATTTATTTAGGAAAGGGTTCTTTACAGTAAGAGTGATTAAGATGTGGAATGCATTGCCACAGGAAGTCGTTATGGCAAACTCTATACCTGCGTTTAAAGGGGGCTTAGATGCTTTCCTTGCGTTGAAAGACATCCATGGCTACAATTACTAGGTAATGTCTAATGATGTTGATCCAGGGATTTTATCTGATTGCCATCTGGAGTCGGGAAGGAATTTTTCCCTTTAGGGGCTAATTGGACCAGGTCTTGTAAGGGTTTTTTCGCCTTCCTCTGGATCAACAGGGATATGTGAGGGAGCAGGCTGGTGTTGTACTTTATACTGGTTGAACTCGATGGACGTATGTCTTTTTTCAACCAAAATAACTATGTAACTATGTAATTGTGCAATGTGATTGGTCCAACAGTGCAATTTGATTGGTTCAATCTGATCAGTGCAATCATGCAATGTGATTGGTTGAAATTGATTGGTCTAACCTTGCAATGTGATTGGTCCAATCTGACTGGTCATATCATGCAGTCCGATTGGTCCAATCTGATTAGCACAATCATGCAGTGTGATTAGTATAATCTTAAGGTGCCTATTAACAGTACAATTTTATAAACAGATGCACTTTTTCAACACACTTTGTATAATCACAATGTACAGAAAACTGCACAGTGTGGCGCAAATTGATGTGAAACCATTCTTTGGTTGATTGGACCAGAAAATGTAATTGATCTAAAAGTTGGATTTTATGATCACATATGAAGAGAGAAAAAACTCTTACTGAACAAATGATAATTAACTTCCGCTTACTTGCGGTCTTAAAAGTGCGTCTCAAAAGATCGCATCTGATGAAAAAATTGTTCAGTTAATGGGCCCCTTTAGACCAATGTGATTGATCCAATCACATTGATTTAATCATGCTATGTGATTGGTCCAATCTGGTTGGTTCAATCAATTTCACAAATAATGAACTCATCTCAGAGTTAGCAGGGGCACACTCCGGCTGTAAAGGTGGAAGTGTCAGAAGATGCAGGCTGGGAACGCACTAGGCGTTGCGTGAAAGGTTGCGTTTTGCTGCATATGTGTTTCTGCATTTTTTGTCATAAGGAAGTGCATTTGGAGTGCATTTGCGGTTCGCAGAAGTGTTTCACACTTGTATTTGGTTGCGTTTCCTGCGTTTGTGTTTCCCACATGTGAGTCACAAGTGTATTTTTGTGCATTTTGTTTGCGTTTTTGATATGCATTTTATGCAATTTTGGGGGAATGTGGCCAGTATGGAAAGTGCCGGGAGGTCCCATCTACTTCCACCACGCCCCTCTGGTGACTTTCCATCAGATTTTATGTTATATGTGAACAAATAGATAAACATGACTTTGTACACGTAGAACACAAATTCAAGGACCACTACAGCAAAAAAAATAAAACAGATAAAATCTGTCAGAACCGACAGCTTTTGAATTAGTCCTCATGTGGGATTCGCAGGGTATTATTTCTTTTCCAAAAGCATTAATGGACGTTGCTAAGTCTAACTGACAAAATACTGTACAGGTGAGTATGGAGACTGGCTTAGAGGTTGTTTGGTAAAATTAGTCAGCGATTGGCCAATCATAATTGAGGCTGCTTCCACACAGGGACGTTACAGGCGCACGTTAGTGCAGCCTGTAACGCTCCCCCAACGCACAGCAATGTAACACAAGTGGGCTGTTCACACTGCCCACGTTGCGTTACATGTAACGCTGCACGTTGTAGTGAAAGTGCAGCATGCTGTGCGTTCTAGCGGCTTTAGCCGCGTTAGACTGTTTGCACATGCTCAGTGGGGGGCGGAGAGGAGGCGGGGAGATGCTGCTACAGTAGTCGCGCACATGGCTACTTAATATGCACTGCACTGGCGACCGCTGATTGGCCGGCAGGACCACGTGATGCGGAGTGTCTCGCTCCGCATCACGTGGTCCCGCCGGCCAATCAGCGCCACTCTAGGAGACCTTATGCGGATAGAGCCGCCTAACGCGGCTCACTCTACCGTCCTCTCCCGCACACCATGCGTTGCGTTAGGGGTACGTTATGCGACCTTAACGTAGAACCTAACGCAACGTCTTAGTGTGTAAGTAGCCTGAAAGTGTGTACCAGGCTTTAGTGAATTGAAACCAACGTAGAGGTAAAAAAAACAACAACCTTATCATAGAGTTTAAACAATGGTTAAATCACTTAGGTTGCCGCCTCCATTCTGATGAGGCCGCCGCCTACCGTTATGCTGCTCTCTGGGTAGGAACACACTAGGAAGAAACACTAGCATTGCGTAACAATAGCGTTAACGCGTATAATGTAAGTCAATGGGCCACATGAAAAACCTCATTAATTTGTGTTCTACAATGTGCCTTTTTGTAATGCAGAACTTTCTGCATATTTTTCCAAAATGCATCTAAAACGCACATGACCTCAATTGTGACGCAGAGGTATAGCTTTTTATTGTATTTTTATTGCGTTTTTAATGTTTTTTTTTTTTAAACCAAGTTTGATGATGTGTTTCTGCTTCCATTGAACTTCCTAGTGATGAGCCAGAGAGGACACTGAAAAGGTGTTTTTATACTGACCACAATGTGCGTTTTAGATGCGTTTTGGAAAAATATGCAGAAAGTTACTCTAGCGTTTTATGCAATGCTAGCGTTTCTGCCTAGTGTGTTCCTACCCAGAGAGCAGCATAAGGGAAGGCGGTGGCCTCATCAGAAGGGAGGCTGCAACCTAAGTGAGATAACTCTTGTTTACACTCCATGGTAAGGTGCATATTGACCGCTACATTGGTTTCAGCTCACCAAAGCCCGGTACACACTTTCAGTTATGACTGACCAACCACTGACTAATTTTACCTGAAAAATAAATAAAATAAGCCAGTCTCCACACCCAACTGTACACTATTTTAGCAGTTTGACTTAGCAACTGCCATTAAGGAAATGCTTATGGAAAATAAATAATACCCTGCGAATCTCACACGAGGACTAGTTCAAAAGCTGTCGGTTCTGACAGATTTTACCTGCTTTATTTTTTTTTTGCTGTAGTGGTCCTATAATTTATGTTCTGCATGTACACATTCATGGTTCCACATTCTAGGCCTATTATTTTGTATCTATTTGTTCACATATTTAACATAAAATCTGATGGAAAGTGCTAGAAGGTCCCATCTGCTGCCACCACGCCCCCTCTTGTGATGTCATAATAGAGCCTGTATACCTCTGGTGATGTCAGGGAAGTGATGTCATAATGGCAGCCTGTGTATATAAACAGGTGTTGAGCACTCAGAGGCTCACTTTTGTCTCCATTTGCTCAAGTGAAGACAATTGCTTTTGCTCTCGAGCGATTTACTCATTAGTGAGATTCTCATTAGTGAATTATGTTGCGCTGCTGTAAAAGGCGACGCAAACTGAACCTCAGGCTTGAGGTTCAGCAGCCTTCAGCACAGCCTGCGACTGCTACCCCAGGGCCCACACCACCGGCTAGGAGGAGCAGAGCCCACGCAGCTGTGCGTTCCATCAGGGCTTTCTTGGGCAGACTTTTCCGCTGCTGTAGACCTGCCCCTTCTACCGGGCGTTCTTCAGGAGCACAGGAATATCTGATATCGGATGATTTCGGTCATGTGGAGGAGGGAGTAGCTGGGAACCCAGCGCCGGAATATCAGATATCGGTTATTTCACCTTACGTGGTGGAAGCGGAAGAAGCTGGTAAGTACTACATCATTATATGTTATTACACATCCCAAATATATAGGTTAATATTGAGGAAACTATAGCAATGAGTGAACAGCAGGCAGACCAATAATGAGTGATGATTTTTAAATTTTTCTCAATTACTTTAATGAGAAAATGTAATAAGCTGTCTTTCTCACAGTATTGAAGCCAGACTCCCCAAACTTGACACAGTCAGTCAGTGGGTGACTGGGGTTAAAATTTAGAAAAAGTGGGAGGAGCTTAAAACAGTTCACCAAATTTAAGCCTTTCAATTTAAATAGGAAATTTTAAACTGAAGCCATTCTTAGACTGCTAATGGTAGGGTCCTCATACGACACAGTCGGTCATAGGGTGACTGAGATCACAACTGGACAAAATCAGATTGCACCAATCAAATTGCCTAGTCCAGTCTGATTGGTCCAATTGTGCAATGTGATTGATCTGATCTGATTGGACTAATTGTGCAATCTGATTGGTCCAACTGTGCAATTTAATTGATTCTGATTAGTGCAATCATGCAATGTGATTGGTTTAAATTAATTGGTCTAACCTTGCAATGTGATTGGTCCAATCTGACTGGTTATATCATGCAGTCCGATTGGTCCAATCTGATTAGAACAATCATGCAGTGTGATTAGTATAATCTTAAGGTCTCTATTTGATCCACAGATGCGCTTTTCCAACACACTTTTTATGATCACAATGTTCAGAAAATTGCACAGTGTGTGGCAAAAATTGATGTGAAACCATTCTTTGGTTGATTGGACCAGAAAATGTAATCGATCTGAAAGTTGGATTTTATGATCACATCTGAAGAGAGAAAATACCCTTAATGAACAATCGATAATTAACTTCTGATAACTTGTGGTCATAAAAGAGCGTCAAATGATCTGATGAAAACATTTTTCCATTAATGGGCACCTTTAGATCAATGTGATTGGTCCAATCAGATTGATTTAATCATGCTATGTGATTGGTCCAATCTGGTTGGTTCAATCGATTTCACAAAAAATGAAATCATCCCAGAGTTAGCAGGGGCACACTCCGGCTGTAAAGGTGGAAGTGTCAGAAGATGCAGGCTGGGAACGCACTAGGCGTTGCGTGAAAGGTTGTGTTTTGTTGCATATGTGTTTCTGCATTTTTTGTCATAATGAAGTGCATTTTCAGTGCATTTGCGGTTCGCAGAAGCGTTTCACACTTGTATTTGGTTGCGTTTTACTGCATTTGTATTTCACACATATGAGTCACAAGTGCATTTTTGTGCATTTTGTTTGTGTTTTGATATGCATTTTATGCAATTTTTTGGGAATGTGGCCAGTATAGAAAGTGCCAGAAGGTCCTATCTGCTTCCACCAGGCCCCTCTTGTGATGTTATAATAGCAGCCTGTATACCTCTTGTGATGTCAGGGAAGCTCAGCACCTGCACCTGCACAGGCTGCTATTATGACATCACCAGAGGGGCGTGGTGGAAGCAGATGGCACTTTCCATCAGATTTTATGTTATATGTGAACAAATAGATAAACAAATATTTTGTTTATGATTCTGATGAGGCCGCCTCCTCCCGTTATGCTGCTACCAAATTTTAGCTATTCATTTAAAATAGGAAATTTAAACTGAAGCCATTCTTAGAATGCTAATGGTAGGGTCCTCAAACTTGGAACAGTTGGTCACAGGGTTACTTGGTCACAACTGGACGAAATGAGATTGTACCAATCAAATTGCCGAAAAAAAGATTGGATCATTAATGGCCACAATTGAGGTGACTGGTCCATTCTGATTGGCCCAATTGTGCAATGTGATTGGTCTGATCTGATTGGACCAATTGTGCAATCTGATTGGTCCAACAGGGCAATCTGATAGGCTCGATCTTATTGGTGCAACCATGCAATGTGATTGGTTTAAATTGATTGGTCTAATCTTGCAATGTGATTGATCCAATCTGACTGGTCAAACCATGCAATCCGATTGGCCCAATCTGATTGGTCCAATCATGGAATGTAATTAGTCTAATCTTAAGGTGCCCATTAACGGTACAATTTTTTTTATCGGATACCAAGGGTGCAGCTAAGGTTTTTGTGGCCCCAAGCGGACTGTAGTAAGTGGCCCTATCCTGCTTCCCTGACATCAGCGAAAATGGGTGTGGCTATACCGCATAAGTGGGCGTGACCATGTCATGTGATTGGAGCGGGAGGGCGGATTGGGGCGGGGCTGTTTGCAGGGATGGGCGTGGTCATGACATTGTATGGGCGGAGCCTAACCGTAGCGCAGCAAATATAGCCAACTATGACAATTTAATAATAAATGCAGCAACAGTTACCCCAGACACCAGAAAATAAAAACGCAATTTGTGCAACATTTCAGCAGAAAACAAACGCAATTTGTGCAACATTTCAACAGAAAACAAACAGAATTTGGGCCATGTTTCAGCAGAAACCAAACGCAATTTGGGCCACATTTCAGCAGAAATCAAACGCAATTTGGGCACATTTTCAGCAGAAATCAAACGCAATTAGGGCACATTTACAGCAGAAACCAAACGCAATTAGGGCACATTTTCAGCAGAAATCAAACGCAATTAGGGCACATTTTCAGCAGAAATCAAACGCAATTAGGGCACATTTCCAGCAGAAATCAAACGCAATTAGGGCACAGTTCAGCAGAAATCAAACGCAATTAGGGCACAGTTCAGCAGAAATCAAACGCAATTAGGGCACAGTTCGGCAGAAATCAAACGCAATTAGGGCACAGTTCGGCAGAAATCAAACGCAATTAGGGCACATTTTCAGCAGATATCAAACGCAATTAGGCCCCGTTCACACTGCACGCGTTAGGGCACATTTTCAGCAGATATCAAACGCAATTAGGGCACATTTTCAGCAGATATCAAATGCAATTACGGCACATTTTCAGCAGATATCAAACGCAATTAGGCCCCGTTCACACTGCACGCGTTAGGGCACATTTTCAGCAGATAAACGCAATTAGGGCACATTTTCAGCAGATATCAAACGCAATTACGGCACATTTTCAGCAGATAAACGCAATTAGGGCACATTTTCAGCAGATAAAGGCAATTAGGGCTGCAAAAAGAAAAGAATTTACTCACCTGGCACTGGCAGAAGTCTTCTCTCCCCGTCTCCTCTCCTGGCCGGCTCCTCAGGCGCGCAGTTCCCACGGAGCTCCCTCCCTCCTCCAATCTCCCGCGCTGATTGAATGCAGGGCTACGGGAAGATGGCCACCCGAAGCCCTGTACTGGAGACATAAATAGTCTCCAGAGCAGGGCTTCGGCGGCGGCCATCTTCCCGCAGCCCTGCTCTGCTCTGCCAGCCCCGCGGGGCTGCGGGAAAACAGTGACGTCACGCCGACGTCACGGAGCCACCGAGGCTCCTAAGACCTTGAGGCCCCAAGCGGCCGCGTGGTCTGCCCCTGTCGGATACGATCTTTCTTTCGACACACTTTTTCTGATCAAAATGTACAGAAAACTATAGTCTGGGGGGAAAATTGATGTGAAACGATTGTTTGGTCGCTTACAGAATATGTAATCGATCTGAAAGTTGGATTTTATGATAGTATCTGAAGAGAGAAAATGCCCTTATTGAACAATCAATAATTAACTTCCGATTACTTGTGGTCATAAAAGTGCGTCAAAAGATCGCATCTGATGAAAAAATTGTAGCGTTAATGGGCACCTTTAGACCAATGTGATTGATCCAATCTGATTGGTTCAATCAATTTCACAAAAAGTAAATTATCCCGGAGTGTGCAGGGGCACACTGCTGCTGTAAAGGCGGAAGTGTCAGAGGATGCAGGCTGGGTTCACACTAGGCGGTGTGTGAAAGCTTGTACCTGTATTACTGAGCATACCTAACTATAGCCCATAATCGCATGATCATGTATCTTGCAGCGTTTGTTTGAATAACTTTGTTGTATGTTGTATAACCTTGTTACATCTGTCATTCTTGTATCATTATATATACTTATTGTCCAGTGCGGCGTAATATATTGGCGCTTTAAAAAATCAAAACATAATAATAAAAGTTGCATTTTGCTGAATGTTAGGCTAATCATTTTTTTATCTTTGTGTTCACAGGTGATTCTGGTCATGTGGTGGAGGTAGTAGCTGGGGATCCAGCGCCAGGATACCAGTTGTCGGATGCTTCACCTCGTGTGCATCTGGTGGAGGAGAATGAAGAAGCTGATGTTTCTGGTTATGTGGTGGAGGAAGTAGCTGGGACTCCAGCGCCAGGAAATCAGCTGTCTGATGCTTCACCTCATGTGGATGTGGAGGAGGAAGAAGCTGGTAAGTACTACATCATTATTGGTTATTACGCATCTCAAATATATAGGTTAACCTTCCTGGCGGTACGTAGTTTATGAGGCTGCGTCCGCGGGAGGGATTTTTGGAATAAATCTTGCTCTAAACTTCGTAGCTAGCACTAGGCTAGCTACCTGTGTCCCCCAAGTCTCCC
Source organism: Hyperolius riggenbachi (assembly GCF_040937935.1). Lineage (NCBI taxonomy): Eukaryota > Metazoa > Chordata > Amphibia > Anura > Hyperoliidae > Hyperolius > Hyperolius riggenbachi. The sequence goes on along the minus strand of NC_090647.1, from coordinate 32,286,434 downwards.
GGCACCTATCTGCTCCCCCCGATCGCCGCCGGCAACACTCACCCAGCCGCGGAGCTTCCCAATTAGCTTCAGTCGTCGCTATGGCAACGATCAGACATGACGTCATGACTTCATGCGCAGTCCCGATCCTCCCCATAGCAAAGCCTGGAGCTGATCGGGAGGCTGCGCCATCGCAGGATCCCTGGGGGGTATGTATTGTGGCGGGGATCGGGGGGGAGAGCGGAGGCACTTGGGGGGCACAGGTAGCTAGCCAAGTGCTAGCTGAAGACTATGTAACAAATTTCATTGAAAAAAACTCTCCCGGGGCCATGCGATCCCCTGTGGTGGCTAGTCCGACACTGTGTCGGGCTTATCCCCAGGGAGGTTAATACTGAGGAATCTATAGCAATGAGTGTACAGCAGGCACACCATTAATGAGTGCTGAGTCGTTGCTATTATCAAGGCGCATTACATTATATTTCTACACTTTCCAATGCAGCTATAGTTGTTCCCTTTGCTCCCCACATCCCAGATAGTGTTGTCCCCCAGGGCCCTGAGCCAGCTGAATGCCCCTTCCAAGGTAACCCCTCCAAACTAATAATGGTCATCCTGTGCCCTGTATTGATGCAGAATGGCAGCATTGCACTCACCTTTCCAGTAGCCAGGCATCCTCCTGTGTCCTTTTGTCACCATCCCCTAACACTGGAGGCTGTTCTCTCTGACCTGGCAGCATGCTATGTGAGTATGTACACGCTGCCGGGTCACATAGGACAGGCACCAGTGTTCAGGGATGGAGATGGCAGAACATAGGAAGGGGGCGTGTCAGCTGGAAAGGTAAGTGTGCTCCACTGTAAGTACTGCATCAATACAGGACACTGAGGGAGCGGGCACTATTATCTTGGTGATAGACCTGGAGGGGGGGCGTTTGCCTGCTCTAGGGCCATGAGCATGAGCAATTGCCTAGTTCGCCGCTCTAGAAACACCGCCCCTGTGCTCAGTAAAGAGTGTTATTTCCTTGAGACAACTGCAATTTGATTGGTCCAATCTGATTTGATCAATCATGCAATTTGATTGGTCAAATGTATCCTATGTCTTTCTTTTTCCTACAGGAGAGATCATAGACAATATGTGGATGCTCTGATGATATGATAGATGTGTAGGACTTTTGATTGGCAAGTCACAGCCACATTGATCACATCTCACTTCTGTTTCTTTTGCATAATAAAAAGTGATACAGGATCAAAAGGATCCTGACCAGCTAATCAAAAGTTACCTGCACTGTGATCACATGACCAGCCCATCACATTTCTCCATGATCTCTCCTTTGGGGGAAATTCTAGGGTAGAAGGTTCATCACTATTTCACAGAGGTCACCTGCGGGAGAATGCTGGCTGACATATAGAGGAGTAGAGATAAGTGTGAGAAGGTCCCGGCAGGAAAGATGTGGATGAGCACAAGCAGATCTCTCACTACCTATTAATCTCAGCGAGACATCTGCCAGTGTAGGGCTACCTTTACAACCATGTATAGGCTTTGATTATGTATACGCTTTGGTTTATAGGAAATCTCAGTAGATGATGATATTAATGTGATTTCTCTTTCTCTTCCAAGGCCCGAGTGGAATCCAGACCATCAGGACGCCACTGACTGTGGACAGCTTCAAGTTCCATCAATTTCTCGGACATGGGGCATTTGGCAAGGTAAGTAATTAGACAGATTTCCCTAGGGGCGGGGTCAGCCCAGATATGGCTTTAGATAGCCATCTTTATTGGTCTCAGTGGAACTAGATATAGACAGGTAGCAACTCTGGCCTGCAGCATTTTTGCATTGTAGTGGCTGGATAGTGTAATGGTCAGAGATGCTCAAATCCGAATTCGGGTGAGACCCGGATAGTTGCTATGCGGATTTCACCCAGTGACCTGTGCAGGCTGGGCGGGGGGGAGGGGGTCAAGCTTACCTATCTTCTTCGGTCCATCCCTCGGCACCTCCCACGATGCGTTCCACACTCGTCACGTGAGTATAAACACTTCCTCCTTCAACCCGAAGAAGGAAGTGTTTGTAATCACATGACCGCCGCGTGGAACGCATCATGTGAGACGCTGAGGAACAGACCTAAGAAGACGTCAGATAGGTAAGCTTGACCCCCCTGCCCAGCCCACACAGGTCACTGGGTGAAATCCGAATAGTAACTATCCGGAATTCACCTGAATTCGAATTTGAGCATCTTTGGTAATGGTTAAAGAGACTCTGTAACAAAATGTTCAGCCTTATTTCTTCTATCCTATAAGTTCCTATACCTGTTCTAATGTGGTTTGTCTTACTGCAGCCTTTCCTAGTTGCACAGTGGCTGTATTACCTCTGTTATATAATCTAATCTTCTTTCCTTTGACCGCTTTGCCAGGCTCAGGCAGGAATGTGCTGCTCTGCTGTTATAGGAAGAAGCTATACACACCCTCTTCACGCCCCCTGCAGGCTCCGTGTGAGTCACAGACTGAGCTCCTCTGAGCCTATCACATGCTGTTAGCAGCCATGTCTTTTGTTTGTAAACACTGCCTAAAACTGGCAATTACAAGTCAGGATTGCAGGGAGTGGCAGAAACAGCACAGAGGGGCTCTGGAGAACATAATGAATAGAATGGTATGCTTTTTATTGTAAGAATTTTAGAGTACAGATTCTCTTTAAGGGCTCTGCCTCTGACACAGGAGACCAGGGTTCGAATCTCGGCGCTGCCTGTTCAGTAAGCTGCACATATTCAGTAGGAGACCTTAGTCAAGTCTCCCTAACATTGCTACTGCCTATAGAGCGCGTCCTAGTGGCTGCAGCTCTGCCGCTTTGAGTCCGCCAGGAGAAAAGCACGATATAAATGTTCTGTGTTTGTTATTGGTCCATCTTAACTATCGAATACTAAATATTCTCCTCTGTCTCTTCCAGGTTTACCTTGCTTCCCATCGAGCCAGTGACCAACAGCTGGCCATCAAGATGGTCAGGAAAAGAGCATTCCTGAAGAAAGACCCCGAGGTCATCTTTAGGGAGAGTCAGGCCTTGAAGACCCTTAGGAAGGGTCCCCTCATCACCCAGCTCTATGGTACATTCCAGTCGGAGGATTACCTCTACTTTGCCATGGAGTACCTGAGCGGGGGAGACCTGTCAAAACTTATAGATGATGCTGATGTTCCCTTTGACATTACAACCCTAAGGTAAGATTACATACCTCCGAACTTTTTGAGATGAGAAAGAGGGACACTTAAGCCACGCCCCTGCCACACCCCTGATCACACCCCGGCACACCCCTAGCCACACATACCATAAAGATTTTATAAGACAAATATGTTTTATAACTCAAACGACACTGGTCCTTTCTATCCTGGTTCATTTTCTTTCATATTAACACTTGAAAACTAGAAATACATCAATTTAAAGGATGAGAATACAGTTTAGAGTCAATCAAACACACATTTTTTTCAGTAGAGAAATACCCATATTTATATAGAAAGAGGGACAAAGTCCTGAAAGAGGGACACGTGAGGAGGAAAGAGAGACAGAAGGGCAGGGCTCCCAAAGTTGGGAGCCATGAGATGACTCTGCTGTTTTATAAAGCTAACAACAGCCCCTCAAGCCCCTGTAACCAGGCCCGGATTTGTGTCACAGGAGCTTATAGTCACAAATGTCTTGGCACCCTAGACTCCGCCCTCCTTGAGCCTACAAATCACTGCTGAACCACACCACAAGTGTGCTGGCTGTCACTTCTCCCTTACTTCCCTTGCCCGCCATGGGTAGCTACAGGTGCCCCTTAGTATTAGGTAGCCAGAAGTACCCTCAATATTAAGTTGCATAGGGAAGGAGAGAGGGGGGCAGCTAGAGCAGCCTTTCTATCATCAGGCGCCTGTAGGCACGTGCCTACAGTGCTTTATGGTAAATCCAGCCCTGCCTGTAACCCCTGTGACCTGGGGGTCCCACCTCCCCATCCCCAATATGCAGAGCAGCGCAGGGAGCAGAGTATGTTACCTGTGCTTGTGCCACTCAGCTGCCCTCCTTACATCAGCTGTGCATGATGCTGCATACCTGTCACATGACATGTAAGAGGAGCCAGTAGCCATGTGGAGGTGTGCAGCACACAGAGCCCACCCACTGTGGGGAGGATATCAGAGCAACATGGTGCTGCAAGCAGGGAGCATACACTTCTTCCTGCACTGCTCTGCATACTAGTGTGTGTGTGTGGGGGAGGGGGGGAGGGGGGTTATCTGCTAGTCCCCCTGTTACAACTATTCCATCTTGTAAATTACCCTTACTAGAGTAAATTACTCACTAGGAAGACATCAGGAAGCGGAAATAATCAGATATCTTTATTTATAAAAAAAAAAACGCATCAAAAACGCATACAAAACTTAAAGGGGAACTGAAGTAAGAGGTATACGGATGCTGCCATATTTATTTCCTTTTAATCAATACCAGTTGCCTGGCAGCCCTGCTGGTCTATTTCTCTGCAGTAGTATCTGAATAACACCAGAAACAAGCATGCAGCTAGTCTTGTCAGATCTGACATTAATGTCAGAAACACCTGATCTGCTGCATGCTTGTTCAGGGGCTATGGCTAATAGTATTAGAGGCAGAGGATCAGCAGGAGGGCGTGGCAACTGGCATTGCTTAGATGGAAATAAATATGGCAGCCTCCATATCCCTCTCACTTCAGTTGTCCTTTAATATATTGCGTTTCCATTGACTTTCATGATGTGCGTTTTTGATGCGTTCATGCATTATATGCAACAAAACTAGCGATTATAAAAACGCTAAAGTACAAACACACACCCATGCCTTTTTTATGCTGCCATGGAGTAACATTGGTGCATAAAACGCAGCGGTTTGCAACGGTAGCCTTTCTGCTATGTGTGCACCTGGCCCCATGGATACATCTTTCTGCTTTATTTGTGTATTGAACATGTGATGCTAATAATGATTTTATTTCTCTTCCATCAGACTATTTGCTGCACAGATGGTCATCGGCCTGGAGTACATCCACTCCAAGGGTATAATCCACCGAGACATCAAGCCGGAAAACATCCTTCTGGACGGAGTCGGGAATATAAAGATCGCTGACTTCGGTCTGGCAGCACAAAATGTCTTTGGAAATGCCATGACTAAAGGATGTAAGGGGACCTTGTTCTATATGGCCCCGGAGGTGTTCCTAGAGATGGACTACAACCACACAGTAGATTACTTCTCTATGGGAATCGTACTCTTTATCATGGCGTCCTTCAGGTACCCATTCCTGAAGGATGAGGAGGATAGGTTTGATTTTGACCTCAGATCCTCCATTTGCTGCACATCTCCAGACTATACAGCGGAGATGGACATCATGCTGAAAGACTTCTTGAAGAAGCTACTGTGCAAGAGCCAGATAAGGCGTGAAAAACTGGTGAAAAACCTGAGGGAAGAGCCGCTCTTCATCCAGATAGACTGGAAGGACGTGGAGTCCGGAGAGGCACGGCCCCCATTCCATGTGGAACAACCACAGGAAAAACCGAGAGACACACTGACTGTGTTTGAGATCACCTATTCTGAGGCAAAGAGGAAGCCCAGATTGCGAGCTGAGCAGCAACAGCTCTTTAAGTCGTTCTCGTTTGCCAGTGAGGGGTGGTGAGTTGTGTGGAAGACCTGCCAGCTTCCAACAACATCAGCCGTCTACTCACTTGGACAACAACATCAGCATCATCATACATCATATTTATAATAAAAAAAAAAAATGTCGGTTTGTCTGTATGTATTAATGTTCTGAGATTGTAAATTAACGTACATAAGGTAAAATTTAGCAACAACAAATGGAAGGGCAGCCCCCACCAACAAGAAGTAGCAGACACGCTTGTGGTCCTTCATCTCTTTGTCCAAAGAGGAATGGAGTACTAATGTTATAGAAGGGATCCAGCACTTTCTGAAAATTAAGAACCAACTTTTATTTGGAAAGTGTATAGTTGTAGACATAGCCCCTGATGATATGCTATGCAATGAAATGCATAGGGCAGAGCCAGCAGAGTGACGTCACTGGTGGAGAAGTGTAGGAGCGAATGAGCTGCGTCCAACATGTCAGCGTGCTAGCATACCTTGCTGGTTTAACGTTTTGGCTGACAGCAGGGATTAAGGCTGGATGGTTATAGAGCGGCCACTCGGGAACTGGGCCTACCTGTACCTTTTTTGTAAGCCTATGAGACGCTTGCTAAACTTGCTGTAAAGTTTTAATTGAAGACTTTTTTAATTTTATAATAAACGATCTGCACAATTGGAAGCGGTTTCCCCCTATCCCTTCCTTCTTTTTAATTCACATGTGGATGTACATGGTGGTGATCTGAACTGGGAAAACGAGGATATATGGAGAAAGAAAGCAGCTTGCCAGAGAGGTGACTTGGGGGGGGGGGGGGCATAAACCCTGGGTGCGTGATGTGGTCGGTCAGACCAGAGGATCTGGTGAGTTATACCCTGAAGGGGGGTCTGCATTGTGTTGTGCATAGACAGATTGAAGAGTCCAAGAGCGCAAACCATGAATATGTATAGTTGTAGACAGACAAAAAGGCTGAAGGCTGAGGCCACCCTCGGGCACTTTTTGCCTGCGATTTGCGCTTTGGTGATTTGTTGGTGACTAGCGGGAATAATCCTATGGGATTACTCACATTGCTCTGATTACGGCACATTTGCAATTTCTGACGATCCCAAACCTGCTGAATGTAGCATTTTCCCCGGCGATTGTCTTGTGATTCTTATTCACTAGAATGAGAAGTGCAAAAACGCAATCGCCAAAAAAAGTGCAATTGCTAGGCAGGCTAGGAAGTTCGCCAAAAGATACTAGTAGGGAAAGAAACATCAATACGTTGAAAAATGAGATGTTAATTTATATACTACATTATATAAGTATAGAGATGGGCCGAACCTCCGATTTTAGGTTCGCGAACTTTCGCGTAACGTTCGGTTCGCGTTAAAGTTCGCGAACCGCAATAGACTTCAATGGGGATGCGAACTTTGAAAAAAAAAATAATTATGCTGGCCACAAAACTGTTGGAAAAGATGTTTCAAGGGGTCTAACACCTGGAGGGGGGGATGGCGGAGTGGGATACATGCCAAAAGTCCCGGGGAAAAGTCTGGATTTGACGCAAAGCAGCGTTTTAAGGGCAGAAATCACATTGAATGCTAAATGACAGGCCTAAAGTGCTTTAAAACATCTTGCATGTGTATACATCAATCAGGTAGTGTAATTAAGGTACTGCTTCACACTGACACACCAAACTCACCGTGTAACGCACCGCAAACAGCTGTTTGTGTAGTGATGGCCGTGCTGGACTGGTGCGCACCATGGTGAGAGTGCAGGTTTTGGTGGCTTTACAGCCCATATGGTCGCCTGGCTGATGTAGCTGAATGACAGAACAGTGACTGTCCAGCTGATCAAATTTGGTCTGACCACAATGAAGCAACGACCTTATTATCTTTTGTGTGCCCCCCGAGACACTCATCTAGGCGCCGGTCATTGTTTCATTGTGATACGCAAGCCCCTTCACCACGGCAAGGTAATGATCACGAAGGGGAATGGGCGCATGTACATGCCTTTTCTTTTGTTGTTGCAGCTGCCCGCAGTGCAGCCAGAAAAATTAGGCAGTCATGTACACGCACCAGAAAAATTATTACAGCGGCCGCTGCTAGCAGCGGCCTAAAAAATTCAGCAATCCGCCTGGAGTCCCGGACCCTGTTGGTGGTGGCGGAGAAGGTAGTCAAGCGGCCTGCAGGCAGACATGCTGTGTGGAGGGACTGGGAGCGACTTGGTCTTCTTGGGGCAGGCCAGGCAGCCAGTCACACGGCGTGCAGGCAGAGATGCTGTGTGTGCGGGGACTGACTTAGTCTTGGGGCGGGCAGCAGCCCTCCGGGATCCATGCCTCATTCATTTTGATAAAGGTGAGGTACTTAACACTTTTGTGATTTAGGTGACTTCTCTTCTCTGTGACAATGCCTCCAGCTGCGCTGAAGGTCCTTTCTGACAGGACGCTTGCGGCAGGGCAGGAGATAAGTTGGATGGCAAATTGGGACAGCTCTGGCCACAGGTCAAGCCTGCGCACCCAGTAGTTCAAGGGTTCCTCATCGCTGTTCACAGCAGTGTCTACATCCACACTTAAGGCCAGGTAGTCGGCTACCTGCCGTTCCAGGCGTTGGTGGAGGGTGGATCCGGAAGGGCTACGGCGAGGCGTTGGACTAAAGAACGTCCTCATCACCGACATCACCATGAGATCGCTGGAGCGTCCTGTCTTTGACTGCGTGGACACGGGAGGAGGATTAGTGGCAGTGGTACCTTGCTGGCGTTGTGCTGTCACATCACCCTTAAAGGCATTGTAAAGCATAGTTGACAGCTGGTTCTGCATGTGCTGCATCCTTTCCACCTTCCGGTGAGTTGGTAACAGGTCCGCCACTTTGTGCCTGTACCGAGGGTCTAGTAGTGTGGCCACCCAGTACAGCTCATTCCCCTTGAGGTTTTTTATACGGGGGTCCCTCAACAGGCAGGACAGCATAAAAGACGACATCTGCACAAAGTCGGATCCAGTACCCTCCATCTCCTCTTGCTCTTCCTCAGTGACGTCACGTAAGTCAACCTCCTCCCCCCAGCCGCGAACAATACCACGGGAAGGTTGAGCAGCACAAGCCCCCTGCGACGCCTGCTGCGGGTGTTCTCCTGCCGCCGTCCCCTCCTCCTCCTCCTCCCCCAAAGAAACACCTTGCTCATCATCCTCTGAGTCTGACTCGTCTTCTGCACACGACTTCTCTTCTTCCTCCTCCTCCCCCCTCTGTGCTGCCGCAGGTGTTGAGGAAACAGCTGGGTCTGATGAAAATTGGTCCCATGCCTGTTCCTGCCGTAACGGTTCCTGGTCACGCTCATTCACAGCTTCATCCGCCACTCTACGCACAGCACGCTCCAAGAAGTAAGCGTAGGGAATTAAGTCGCTGATGGTGCCCTCACTGCGGCTCACCAGGTTGGTCACCTCCTCAAACGGCCGCATGAGCCTGCATGCATTTTTCATCAGTGTCCAGTTGTCGGGCCAGAACATCCCCATCTTCCCAGACTGTTTCATTCTACTGTAGTTGTAGAGGTAGTGGGTGACGGCTTTCTTCTGTTCTAGCAGGCGGGAGAACATGAGCAGGGTCGAATTCCAGCGAGTCGGGCTATCGCAAATGAGGCGTCTCACCGGCATGTTGTTTTTCCGCTGAATTTCTGCAAATCGTGCCATGGCTGTGTAAGACCGCCTCAAATGCCCACAGAACTTCCTGGCCTGCTTCAGGACATCCGCTAAGCCAGGGTACTTTGCCACAAATCTTTGAACAACTAGATTCATGACATGTGCCATGCAGGGTATGTGTGTCAGCTTCCCCATATGCAAAGCGGCAAGCAGATTGCTGCCGTTGTCGCACACCACGTTGCCTATCTCCAGGTGGTGCGGGGTCAGCCACTCATCCACCTGTTTCTTAAGAGCAGCCAGGAGAGCTGCTCCAGTGTGACTCTCCGCTTTGAGACAAGCCATGTCTAAGATGGCGTGACAGCGTCGTACCTGGCATGCAGCATAGGCCCTGCGGAGCTGGGGCTGTGTAGCTGGAGAGGAGAACTGCCACTCAGCCAAGGAGGAGGAGGACAGCGAAGAGCATGTAGCAGGAGGAGAGGAGGTGGCAGGAGGCCTGCCTGCAAGCCGTGGAGGTGTTACAATTTGGTCCGCTGCGCTCTGCTTGCCATCGTTCACCACCAGGTTCACCCAATGGGCTGTGTACGTAATGTAGCGGCCCTGCCCGTGCTTGGCAGACCAGGCATCCGTGGTCAGGTGTACCCTTGACCCAATGCTCTTCGCAAGAGATGACACCACTTGCCTCTCAACTTCACGGTGCAGTTGGGTATGGCCTTTCTCAAAAAATAAGTGCGGCCTGGCATCTTCCACTGCGGTGTTCCGATGGCCACAAATTTACGGAAGGCCTCAGAGTCCACCAGCTGGTATGGTAACAGCTGCCGAGCTAACAGTTCCGCCACGCCAGCTGTCAGACGCCGGGCAAGGGGGTGACTGGCCGAAATTGGCTTCTTCCGCTCAAACATTTCCTTCACGGACACCTGACTGCTGCTGTGGGCAGAGGAGCAGGAACCGCTCAAGGGCAGAGGCGGAGTGGAGGAGGGTGCCTGTGAAGGTGCAAGGGAGAAAGCGGCAGAAGCAGATGATGCACCTGAAGGAGGAAGAGGAGAAGGAGGGTGACTTTTCTTTTGTGTGCTGCTGCTGCTTTTGCTCAGGTGGCCATCCCATTGCTGTTTGTGCCTTTTCTCCAGGTGCCTTCGTAAGGCACTTGTCCCTACGTGAGTGTTGGCCTTTCCATGGCTCAATTTTTGTTGGCAGAGCGAACAGATGGCTTTGGTCCGATCTGAGGCACACACATTAAAAAATTTCCACACCGCTGAGCCACCCTGGGATGTGGGCACTATGGGGACCTCAGCAGCTGATGCTGAAGGGCAAGTTGGCTGGCTGTACATAGGTGGCGATACATGGTGCCGGACACTGCCACCAGCTGTTTCTGACGAAGAGCTGCCCCAGCTTCTTTCAGCAACTTCTCTCCTCCTACTACTCTCTGACTCCCCCTCTGAACTGTCCCCCTCTTCATCTCCTCTATTGGGAACATACAGAGGATCCCTATCATCGTCATCATCGTAATCATCCTGCCCAGCTTCGCTTGCCTCAGACAAATCCAAACATGCACCATCAGTAGGTCCTTCATCCTCCTTACACGTTACATCCATAGTGTTGCCGGGTAACTCAAATATATGAGCTGGTGAAAATTCATCTGGCTGTAACAACAATGGCTGTGCATCAGTGATTTCAACACTAAATAATTCTTGCGAAGTGTCAAATGCAGCGGAAGTGGTGCTAGTAGTAGCGCTGGTGGCTGAGCAAGATGAGGTGTTCTGTGTCGCTAAATACTCAACCACGTCCTGACAATCTTGGGAGGTGATGGGACGTGCCTTCTTCCGAGCACTGTACTGTGGGCCAGGTCCACACGAAATTACATTTACACGACCTCGCGCAGACCTGCCGGGTGGCCTTCCTCTGGCTCTGGCACTACCTCTTCCTCTACCTGTTTTGTCCATATCGGGTATGCACGGAGTGGTATATCACACTGCGTGCACTCACGTAGGTAGGTGGGTTCACTTAACTGCACAGGTATGCGCACTGATGCGGTGGGTTCACTGAACACAACAGGTATGCAGTGGCGGGTTCACTGGACACAACAGGTATGCAGTGGCGGGTTCACTGAACACAACAGGTATGCAGTGGCGGGTTCACTGAACACAACAGGTATGCAGTGGCGGGTTCACTGAACACAACAGGTATGCAGTGGCGGGTTCACTGAACAGTACAGGTATACAGTGGCGGGTTCACTGAACACAACAGGTATGCAGTGGCGGGTTCACTGAACAGGTATACAGTGGCGGGTTCACTGAACAGAACAGGTATACAGTGGCGGGTTCACTGAACACAACAGGTATGCAGTGGCGGGTTCACTGAACAGGTATGCAGTGGCGGGTTCACTGAACAGTACAGGTATACAGTGGCGGGTTCACTGAACACAACAGGTATGCAGTGGCGGGTTCACTCAACAGGTATACAGTGGCGGGTTCACTGAACAGAACAGGTATACAGTGGCGGGTTCACTGAACACAACAGGTATGCAGTGGCGGGTTCACTGAACAGGTATGCAGTGGCGGGTTCACTGAACAGTACAGGTATACAGTGGCGGGTTCACTGAACACAACAGGTATGCAGTGGCGGGTTCACTGAACAGGTATACAGTGGCGGGTTCACTGAACAGAACAGGTATACAGTGGCGGGTTCACTGAACACAACAGGTATGCAGTGGCGGGTTCACTGAACAGGTATGCAGTGGCGGGTTCACTGAACAGTACAGGTATACAGTGGCGGGTTCACTGAACACAACAGGTATGCAGTGGCGGGTTCACTGAACACAACAGGTATACAGTGGCGGGTTCACTGAACACAACAGGTATGCAGTGGCGGGTTCACTGAACACAACAGGTATGCAGTGGCGGGTTCACTGAACACAACAGGTATACAGTGGCGGGTTCACTGAACACAACAGGTATGCAGTGGCGGGTTCACTGAACAGGTATACAGTGGCGGGTTCACTGAACAGAACAGGTATACAGTGGCGGGTTCACTGAACACAACAGGTATGCAGTGGCGGGTTCACTGAACAGGTATGCAGTGGCGGGTTCACTGAACAGTACAGGTATACAGTGGCGGGTTCACTGAACACAACAGGTATGCAGTGGCGGGTTCACTGAACAGGTATACAGTGGCGGGTTCACTGAACAGAACAGGTATGCAGTGGCGGGTTTACTGAACAGGTATACAGTGGCGGGTTCACTGAACAGAACAGGTATACAGTGGCGGGTTCACTGAACACAACAGGTATGCAGTGGCGGGTTCACTGAACAGGTACGCAGTGGCGGGTTCACTGAACAGTACAGGTATACAGTGGCGGGTTCACTGAACACAACAGGTATGCAGTGGCGGGTTCACTGGACACAACAGGTATGCAGTGGCGGGTTCACTGAACACAACAGGTATGCAGTGGCGGGTTCACTGAACACAACAGGTATGCAGTGGCGGGTTCACTGAACACAACAGGTATGCAGTGGCGGGTTCACTGAACAGTACAGGTATACAGTGGCGTGTTCACTGAACACAACAGGTATGCAGTGGCGGGTTCACTGAACAGGTATACAGTGGCGGGTTCACTGAACAGAACAGGTATACAGTGGCGGGTTCACTGAACACAACAGGTATGCAGTGGCGGGTTCACTGAACAGGTATGCAGTGGCGGGTTCACTGAACAGTACAGGTATACAGTGGCGGGTTCACTGAACACAACAGGTATGCAGTGGCGGGTTCACTCAACAGGTATACAGTGGCGGGTTCACTGAACAGAACAGGTATACAGTGGCGGGTTCACTGAACACAACAGGTATGCAGTGGCGGGTTCACTGAACAGGTATGCAGTGGCGGGTTCACTGAACAGTACAGGTATACAGTGGCGGGTTCACTGAACACAACAGGTATGCAGTGGCGGGTTCACTGAACAGGTATACAGTGGCGGGTTCACTGAACAGAACAGGTATACAGTGGCGGGTTCACTGAACACAACAGGTATGCAGTGGCGGGTTCACTGAACAGGTATGCAGTGGCGGGTTCACTGAACAGTACAGGTATACAGTGGCGGGTTCACTGAACACAACAGGTATGCAGTGGCGGGTTCACTGAACACAACAGGTATACAGTGGCGGGTTCACTGAACACAACAGGTATGCAGTGGCGGGTTCACTGAACACAACAGGTATGCAGTGGCGGGTTCACTGAACACAACAGGTATACAGTGGCGGGTTCACTGAACACAACAGGTATGCAGTGGCGGGTTCACTGAACAGGTATACAGTGGCGGGTTCACTGAACAGAACAGGTATACAGTGGCGGGTTCACTGAACACAACAGGTATGCAGTGGCGGGTTCACTGAACAGGTATGCAGTGGCGGGTTCACTGAACAGTACAGGTATACAGTGGCGGGTTCACTGAACACAACAGGTATGCAGTGGCGGGTTCACTGAACATGTATACAGTGGCGGGTTCACTGAACAGAACAGGTATGCAGTGGCGGGTTTACTGAACAGGTATACAGTGGCGGGTTCACTGAACAGAACAGGTATACAGTGGCGGGTTCATTGAACACAACAGGTATGCAGTGGCGGGTTCACTGAGCAGGTACGCAGTGGCGGGTTCACTGAACAGTACAGGTATACAGTGGCGGGTTCACTGAACACAACAGGTATGCAGTAGCGGGTTCACTGAACAGGTATACAGTGGCGGGTTCACTGAACAGAACAGGTATACAGTGGCGGGTTCACAGAACAGGTATGCAGTGGTGGGTTCACAGCACAGGTATGCAGTGGCAGGTTCACTGAACAGGTATGCAGTGATGGGTTCACAGCACAGGTATGCAGTGGCAGGTTCACTGAACAGGTATGCAGTGATGGGTTCACAGCACAGGTATGCAGTGGCAGGTTCACTGAACAGGTATGCAGTGATGGGTTCACAGAACAGGTATGCAGTGGTGGGTTTACAGCACAGGTATGCAGTGGCGGGTTCACTGAACAGGTATGCAGTGATGGGTTCACAGCACAGGTATGCAGTGGCAGGTTCACTGAACAGGTATGCAGTGATGGGTTCACAGAACAGGTATGCAGTGGTGGGTTCACAGCACAGGTATGCAGTGGCAGGTTCACTGAACAGGTATGCAGTGATGGGTTCACAGCACAGGTATGCAGTGGTGGGTTCACAGTACAGGTATGCAGTGGTGGGTTCACAGAACAGGTATGCAGCCAGCCAGGAACAAGTTAAGCCTAACTTATCTTTCCCTGAGAGACAGTCTGCAGCAGCTCGCCCTACTCTCACTAACGCTGGCAGCACACGAGTGACCGTAATGGCCGCCGCTGCCTGCCTTATATAAGGGGGGGTGGGGCTCCAGGGGCTAGTGTAGCCTAATTGGCTACACTGGGCCTGCTGACTGTGATGTAGAGGGTCAAAGTTGACCCTCAAGGTGCATTATGGGGCGAACCGAACTTCCGCAAAGGTTCGCCAGCAGGACGCGAACGCGAACCACCGAAGTTCGCGTGGAACCGTTCGCCGGCGAACCGTTCGGCCCATCTCTATTTAAGTATAGATATCTATATATACATAATAGAGTGCATGCGTGCGCGTATGTTTTCCGCTTTCAGCAAGACTTTGTATGCAGATTCCTTGCTGCCTTAGAGGATATGCTCTGGGGGTCTCGCGTACCCCCTACACACCTGGGCAGAACCACAAACAGCCAACCAGATGGCACACTTGGTCACTTAGTGACTGAGGTCAAAAATTCTTGGAAAGCGGGCGGAACATAAAACAGCCAATCAATTTGAGCAATTCATTTTCAATGAGAAAATGTAAACTGCAGCCATTCTTAGGCTGTTAGTCGCAGAGGTCTTAAACTTGTCACACTTGGTCACCAATCAAAATTCACCTATTGATTTTCAAAGGAAATATTTAAACTGGTGCAATTCTTACACTGCTAATAGCAGAGGCCTCAAACCTGGTACAGTCGGTCAGTGGGTGACTGAGGTTAAAATCCAGAAAAGACGGTGGAGCCACAAACAGCCAATTAGATTTCTGTGCTGGATAAACTACATTCATTCACACATTTATGATGCCAGGAACCTGAAAGCTCAGAAACGTGGTCATTGAGTGACTGTGTGTCCAGGTTACACACACACACACACACACACACACACACACACACACACACACACACACACACACACACACACACACACACACACACACACACACACACACACACACACACACATATATATACACACTATACATACACATACACACACACACACACACACACACACACACACAGATATATATATATACACACTATACATACACACACACACACACACACACACACACACACACACTGCACACACACACACAGATATACACGCACGCACGCACGCACACACACACACACACACACACACACACACACACACACACACACACACACACACACACACACACACACACACACACACACACACACACACACACACACACACACACACACACACACACACACACACACACACACACATACTGTACATACACACACATACATAATCTCCAGGGCCGGCGCTACCATTAAGGCAAAGGAGGCAGCTGCCCCAGGGCCCCAGAGCTTGTAGGGGCCCCCAGTGGCTACAAGAGGAAAACATTTTTTGCAAATCGACCTTATAGTTCCTGAGAAAATCGATTTTAAAGTTTCAAAGGAAAAAAAATACACATTTAAAAACCAGCCGACTTTAATGGTTAATAGCAAATCCACCTTAAATTCTAGAAACCCTAAATTTGCAGGATATGTTAAGGAGATCGTTGGGAATAAGAGGAAAAAACAATTTTTCAAAAAGACCTTATAGTTTGAGAAAATCGATTTTAAAGTTTCAAAGGAAAAAAGTATACTTTTAAATGCGGTAAATGTCACTTTTAGTAGCAAACCTAACGGTAGTTTAATTTTACATGTATCAAAAGAAAGAGCAATACATTTCCAGACAGGGTTTCCAGGGGGTCCATACGCAGCCGCAGTGCTTTGGCCAGGGATCGCTATACAGCCGCAATATGGCTGTATGAAGATCCCTGGCATTTTTTTCCTATTTTCCCAATTTTTTTTTTATGTTTAGAGTGTGGGAATTTGTTTTTTTTAAATTATGTGGGGTCCCTCCTCCTGAAACTTTTTAACCCCTTGTCCCCCATGCAGGCTGGGGTAGCCAGAATGTGGAGCTCCGACTGATTGGGGCTTCAAACCCTGACTATACCAGCTGCAAAAAGGTCCCTTGATACCAATTTTTGCTCCGGGGTATCTGTTGGGGGGGGCCCCCCAGGTTTATTTTGCCCTGGGGCCCCATTGTTGCTTAAACCGGCCCTGATAATCTCCTTGACTGCCATGTGATGGGGGAAAGGAGGTGGGACTCACCTACACACAAACACACACAATATTACACAGAAGCTGCAACAACCCCCACCCCCAAAATTTCAATTTGCAAATCCTTGCTACCTGCATATCCAGAGAGTGAGCCTGCTCTAGCCCCACCCTCTCAGGCTCAAGCCCGTCCTCAGCAGAGTTCCTCCCACAGCAGGAAGCTAGGTACTCTTCCCAATGCGGCACCGGCTTCCTTCAGCGTTGCCTAGCAACGCTAATAACAGCACAGAGGCCCTTGTCTGTCATCTATTCAATGACAGTATGGGCTGCAGTGTGTAACACGGAGGGCACCGCTGTCGGGACTGCCCATACTACCGCTTTCACACACAAAAACACATTAGATGTGAAGGAGCCCATTGAGTAACTCGGGCTGTCAGCTCTGATGCGTCCGCATGTTTGAATTACATAGAACCAACAGTATCACACATAGTGGTTTATTCCCAGACTATATCTCAAGAATTACCTCTGCTTATCTGTCTTGGCCTAAAGGGGCACTATCACGAAAAATTTAAAATGTGTGTAAACACATACAAATAAGAAGTATGTTTCTTCCAGAGTAAAATTAGCCATAAATTACTTTTCTCCCATGTTGCTGTCACTTACAGTAGGTAGTAGAAATCTGACAAAACCGACAGGTTTTCAACTAGCCCATCTCCTCAAAAGGGATCCTCAGGGTTTTGTTTACAGTGGGATGCGAAAGTTTGGGCAACCTTGTTAATCATCATGATTTTCCTGTATAAATCGTTGGTTGTTACAATAATGAAAATGTCAGTTAAATATACCATATAGGAGACACACACAGTAATATTTGAGAAGTGAAATGAAGTTTATTGGATTTACAGAAAGTGCGCAATAATTGTTTAAATAAAATTAGGCAGGTGCATACATTTGGGCACTGTTGTCATTTTATTGATTCCAAACCCATTAGAATGAATTATTGGAACTCAAATTGGCTTGGTAAGCTCAGTGACCCCTGACCTACATACACAGGTGAATCCAATTATGAGAAATAGTATTTAAGGGGGTGAATTGTAAGTTTCCCTCCTCTTTTAATTGTCTCTGAAGAATAGCAACATGGGGATCTCAAAACAACACTGAAATGACCTGAAGACAGCCCCGTTTCTATGGGCGTGCAATCGCCCGGGGCGCTTAATTGTGCGGCTGGAGGGGGGCGCAGGAGCGGGGGGAACGGACTTCATAGTGATAACTCACTTTCTTCAGCCGTTCCCCCGCAGTTTCAATGTATTTCCTCTCCCGGCGTCCGTCGCCTGGTAACAGCGCCCCCTGTGATGACGTACCGCATGTCATCACAGGAAGCGCTGTTACTAATGAGACAGATGCCGGAAAAGGAAGGACATTGAAGCTGCATGGGTTCGGCGGAAGCAGGTGAGTTATAACTATTATGTCCTCTCCCCCCGCTGCTGCGCCCAACTAATGCCGCCCATACCTAGCTAAGCTATACTGCAGGAACCTACCTACTTAACCTAAACTGCAGGAACCTATACTGCGGGATCCTGCCTATCTAAACTAAACTGTGGTAACCTACCTAACTAACCCATACTGCGGGAACCTACCTAACTAACCCATACTGCTGGAACCTACCTATCTAACCCATACTGCGGGAACTTACCTAACTAACCTATACTGCGGGAACCTACCTAACTAACCTATACTGCGGGATCCTGCCTATCTAAACTAAACTGTGGGAACCTACCTAACTAACCCATACTACGGGAACCTACCTATCTAACCCATACTGCGGGAACCTACCTATCTAACCTATACTGCGGGAACCTATCTAACTAACCCATACTGCGGGGACCTACCTAACTAACCCATACTGCGGGAACCTACCTAACTAACCCATACTGCAGGAACCTACCTATCTAACCTATACTGCGGGAACCTACCTAACTAAGCCATACTGCGGGGACCTACCTAACTAACCCATACTGCGGGAACTTACCTAACTAACCCATACTGAAGGAACCTACCTATCTAACCTATACTGCGGGAACCTACCTATCTAACCTATACTGCGGGAAGCTACCTAACTAACCTATACTGCGGGAAGCTACCTAACTAACCTATACTGCGGGATCCTGCCTATCTAAACTAAACTGTGGGAACCTACCTAACTAACCCATACTGCGGGAACCTACCTAACTAACCCATACTGCGGGAACCTACCTATCTAACCCATACTGCGGGAACCTACCTAACTAAGCCATACTGCGGGGACCTACCTAACTAACCCATACTGCGGGAACTTACCTAACTAACCCATACTGAAGGAACCTACCTATCTAACCTATACTGCGGGAACCTACCTAACTAACCTATAGTGCGAGAACCTACCTAACTAACCTATACTGCGTGAACCTACCTAACTAACCTATACTGCGTGAACCTACCTAACTAACCTATACTGCGTGAACCTACCTATCTAACCTATACTGCAGGAAGCTACCTATCTAACCTTAACTGCAGGAACATACCTATCTAACCCATACTGGGGGAACGTACCTATCTAACCCATACTGGGGGAACCTACCTATCTAGCCTATACTGCAGGAAGCTACCTATCTAACCTTAACTGCAGGAACATACCTATCTAACCCATACTGGGGGAACGTACCTATCTAACCCATACTGTGGGAACCTACCTAACTAACCTATACTGCGGGAACCTACCTATCTAACCTATACTGCAGGAAGCTACCTATCTAACCTTAACTGCAGGAACATACCTATCTAACCCATACTGGGGGAACGTACCTATCTAACCCATACTGGGGGAACCTACCTATCTAGCCTATACTGGGGGAACCTACCTATCTAACCTATACTGCGGGCACCTACCTATCTAAACTATACTGCGGGCACCTACCTATCTAACCTAGAAACTGCCCTGCCTGAAGACAAAGATTGTTCACCATCATGGTTTAGGTGAAGGATACAGAGAACTGTCTTAGAGATTTCAGCTATCGGTTTCCACAGTTAGGAACATATTGAGGAAATGGAAGACCACAGGCTAAGTTGAAGTTAAGGTTCAGAGTGGCAGACCAAGAAAAATCTCAGATAAACAGAAGCGACAAATGGTGAGAACAGTCAGAGTCAACTCACAGACCAGCACCAAAGACCTACAACATCATCTTGCTGCAGATGGGGACTGCCCATGCTGCCGCTTTCACACATCTCTCTCCCCTCGTTCCCAGGCAGCAGAGACTGAGCTGCGCACCACCCCCGATGCCTATGCATGCAGCTCCTGCTGAAGACTTGCAAGTTGCAGAGCTGCATGTAGGCAAGAAGGAATATGGCAGGTGGGATGAGAGAGTGTGACAGAGTCACTAGCCTGGCTGTTACTGCTTGTGGCTAGCTGCGGAGCATGAAGCGGCCACCAGAGCGTGACGTAAGTGGCCGGGGGGAGTAAGTGATACGCATTTGATAGTGAAGAGGGACATTTGGGGAGCCGCCTTTGCCCCATACGGCGCTTGTAGGCACGTGCCTGCAGTGCCTAATGATAAATCTGGCCCTAGTATAAGCAGTTGCCAGGCAGCAGCAAGCAATTGTGTGCGTTTGGCAGTGTTTTCAGTGCCTATCAACTGCTCATG
Source organism: Hyperolius riggenbachi (assembly GCF_040937935.1). Taxonomy (NCBI): domain Eukaryota; kingdom Metazoa; phylum Chordata; class Amphibia; order Anura; family Hyperoliidae; genus Hyperolius; species Hyperolius riggenbachi. Next base: position 32,266,196 of record NC_090647.1, on the reverse strand, counting down.
AAAAAGGGCCCTTAGATGGTTCTTGGGGTGCGGCGGCCAATCCCCTGATACATTGACGGGATATGTGGCTGGCAGATTGTCTCATCCGTCTCTCTCCCCCCCCACTCTGTGCTGCTCTAGGCCACACCATTGGTCCTCCTCTCCCCTCCATAGCAGCAGAATGTGTCTGTACAGAGGTCAGCCAAGGACTGTCGCCCAATGGTTCGAGTCCCAATTCTTGCAGGCGACATTCTTCGTATGTATGCAAGTAGTTTAACCTCCTTGGCGGTTATCATGAGTCAAGCTCGGGTTGGAGAAAACAAGCCAGGAGCGGTAATCGCAAGCATGACTCATGGTAACCGCCGGCAAGACAGTGCAGAGCATAGTGCACAGCAGGTGTTTTCACTCACCTCCCGGGGGATCCGGACGCCGTTCTCCTTCCTGTCCTCCGAGTCTCTGCATCCCTCGGGTGAGATCGCCATTTGACGTCAGCAATCTCCCTGCAGGGTTACAGCACCACCCAGAGGACGGAGGGAGATCTGCAGCGGTTGATCCCAGGGAGGTGAGTAAGTTGAGGGGCTGCTGCAGGACTCTCTGCGGTGTGATTTTTTCCCGGTTTTAGGGTCTAAAAGCCTGCAAAAAAATTACACCGCTTTTAGAACCTAAAATCTGGAAAGAATCAGACCGCCAGGGGGGTTAAACCTCGTACTAGCCTCACCTTGGCTTTCAACCTGTCCTTCCTCCTCACACCGGTAGTTGGAGTTTATATGTTCACCCCGTGTGAGTAGGTACCCCCAGGCAGTCAGGTTTCCCCACACAAACAATATAGTGGCTGCACCCAACTTCATCCATTTTCCTGATTACATTTTGACTCTAACCCTGAGTCTGACCCTTCACCTGTCTTGAATCTTAGAGTGTAACTCCAGCTAATTTTATTTTGGAGAATAATTATTGGCTAAAACCTCTGTGGGGATTTTAATACTGTCTGTGTTCCTGTTGAAGAGATTCGCTTAGTTCCTGTTTTGTCGCTTTGTTTTCTGGAAATGAAACAAAGGAAATCTCAATTGAGAGAAGGGCAGCAACAAGAACATAACAGATTATTTTTTGTGTTTTCCACCCAAGTAAAACAAAATGGTTTTATTGTTGACATACCTCCACCTCACTTCCTGTATGTAAATGTGTGTGAACACATACAAATAAGAAGTATATTTCTCCCAGAGTAAAATAAGCCATAAATTACTTTTCTCCCATGTTGCTGTCACTTACAGTAGGTAGTAGAAATCTGACAGAACCAACAAGTTTTCAACTAGCCCATCTCCTCATAAGGGATCCTCAGGGTTTTGTTTTCAGTGAGATGCGAAAGTTTGGGCAACCTTGTTAATTGTCATGATTTTCCTGTATAAATCGTTGGTTGTTACAATAATGAAAATGTCAGTTAAATATACCATATAGGAGACACACACAGTAATATTTGAGAAGTGAAATAAAGTTTATTGGATTTACAGAAAGGGCGCAATAATTGTTTAAATAAAATTAGGCAGGTGTCATTTTATTGATTTCAAAACAATTAGAACGAATTATTGGAACTCTAACTGGCTTGGTGAGCTCAGTAACCCGACCTACATACACAGGTGAATCCAATTATGAGAAAGAGTATTTAAGGTAGTCAATTGTAAGTTTCCCTCCTCTTTTAATTTTCTCTGAAGAATAGCAAGATGGGGGTCTCAATACAACACTGAAATTACTTGAAGACAAAGATTGTTCACCATCATGGTTTAGGTCAGGCATGGGCAAACTTGGCCCTCCAGCTGTTGAGGAACTACAAGTCCTACAATGCATTGCAGGAGTCTGACAGCCACAGTCATGACTCATAAAGGCAAATGCATTTGCCCATGCCTGGTTTAGGTGAAGGATACAGAAAGTTGTCTGTAATGATGTGTCAGCATGAACAGAGTTCTGATTATCAGATGATCTGCAGTATCACCTATAATACTAATTATATGGTGATCTGCAGAATCACCAATAATACAGATCTACCAGACAGCTGATGAGATAGCTAATAGCAAGTATAGTGATTGGTGCAACATTAGTACTGATAGGTTTGGCTAAACCTTACCAGAGGAGCTGGTGGGTACTAACAGTACAGCGCCCCTCACCAGAGTCAAGGGCCCTCTAGTGAGAGTAGAGTGGTCAGACTAATCGAGTTGGCAACAGACAGACAGATGCAGTACAAAATCGGAAGGCAGAGACAGGAAGATATAACAGGCAGAGTCGGCAGCAAGATCAGATGGGCAGAGGTAATGAAGGTCACCCTCTGACTCTCGGTTCCTGATAAAACAGGTCTCATCTCAAAGTAAGAAAGACAGCGATTTCTGAAATTCTGAAAATCAGATTTGTGTCCTGAAAACTTTTCAGGGAGAGGCATTCTAGGCTCTATAACTGGAGGGGACTGCACTGGTGCGGTTGCAGTCTGGAGGGTCCGCACAACTCCAGACAGCTGGGTGATCTGAGTCTGTTGGGTATTGACCAACACGGTTAAATTGTTCACCGATGTGGTCAAGGCCTCAACCTGGCTACGCAGTGCGTCCATAGACATTGTGGTCTGCTGTTCTGTAATGATATGTGTCAGCATGAACAGAGTTCTAATTATCAGGTGATCTGCAGTGTCACCTATAATACAGATATATACCTGATTATATGGTGATCTGCAGAATCACCAATAATACAGATATACCAGAGAGCTGATGAGATAGCTAATAGCAAGTATAGTGATTGGTGCAACATTAGTACTGATAGGTTTGGCTAACCCTCACCAGAGGAGCTGGTGGGTACTAACAGTACAGCACCCCTCACCAGAGTCAAGGGTCCTCTGGTGAGAGTAGAGTGGTCAGACTAATCGAGTTGGCAACAGACAGACAGATGCAGTACATAATCGGAAGGCAGAGACAGGAAGATATAACAGGCAGAGTCGGCAGCAAGATCAGATGGGCAGAGGTACAGAATCACTGAGCGGAAGAGTAGTCAGAACGAGCCAGAGTCAAACACAGATAATAACACAGTAATGAAGTATCTTAATAGCTATCAAGCAATTCCTATCTTGTGTGAAATCCCCGGTTTCCTCCCGGATTAAAGCACACCGGAACTATCTAAGGTCTGAGCGCTAACACAAAGTATTCGCAACAGCAGACAAGTTGCGAGTGATTCAGCTAGGCTTATAAAGCAGAGGAGACCCCTTCGGCACGCCCCCTCCTATCAGCCAATGAGGAGCGTCGAGCGTCTCCTCTGACATCAGCCGACCGGCCGGTCAGCTGACGCGCCTCCTCCCCGCATAAAGGTCCCGACTGTGCGCGCGCGCACGTGGCAATGCAACACTATGTGCGGATGACAGACCCGTCCTCGGCGTGCTAGACGCCCGAGGCATGGATACATTGCTTGGCAGAGAGCTGAAGGCAGCTGCGGTGGTAGCGCTGTTCACCGCAACTGTCTCTCCATTGTTTATTACACTGTCTCAGAGATTTCAGCTGTCTGTTTCCACAGTTAGGAACATATTGAGGAAATAGAAGACCACAGGTTAAGTTCAAGTTAAGGTTCAAAGTGGCAGACCAAAAAAAATCTTGTATAAGCAGAAGCGACAAATGGTGAGAACAGTCAGAGTCAACCCACAGACCAGCACCAAAGACCTACAACATCATCTTGCTGCAGATGGGGTCATTGTGCATCATTCAACCATTTGGCGCACTTTATATAAGGAGATGCTGTATGCGAGAGTGATGCAGAGGAAGCCTATTCTCCGCCCACAGGACAAACAGAGCCACCTGAGGTATGCTAAAGCACATTTGGACAAGCCTGCTTCATTTTGGAATAAGGTGCTGTGGACTGATGAAACTAAAATTGAGTTATTTGGGCATAACAAGGGGCGTTATGCATGGAGGAAAAACAACACAGCATTCCCAAAAAATACACCTGCTACCTACAGTAAAACATGGTGGTGGTTCCATCATGCTGTGGGGCTGAGTGACCAGTGCAGGGACTGGGAATCTTGTCAAAGTTGAGGGACACATGGATTCCACTCAGTATCAGCAGATTCTGGAGACCAATGTCCAGGAATCAGTGACAAAGCTGAAGCTGACAAGACAACGACCCTAAACACTGCTTAAAATCTACTAAGACATTAATGCAGAGGAACAAGTACAATGTTCTGGAATGGCCATCTCAGTCCCCAGACCTGAATATAATTGAAAATCTGTGGTGTGAGTTAAAGAGAGCGATCCATGATCAGAAGCCATCAAACCTGAATGAACTAGAGATGTTTTGTAAAGAGGAATGGTCCAAAATACTTTCAACCAGTATCCAGACTCTCATTGGAACCTACAGGAAGTGTTTAGAGGCTGTAATTTTTGCAAAAGTAGGATCTACTAAATATTGATTTCATTTCTTCTTTGTGGTGCCCAAATTTATGCACCTGCCTAATTTTGTTTAAACATTGCCTCATTGGCAGGGGCGTTCCAAGGATGCTAAGAGATCCGGAGCACTTTTGGGCACTCAAGTGAGGCCATGCACTAAATGTGGGTGTGGCCATGGGTGGGGCCAAATTTACATGAACTTAACAGCGGTCTAAGTAGACCTGCCCAGCAAAATGTTAGATAAAGAACCCTCTTCATTAATACAAAACAAAAATCCAGCAGATCACATAAATAAATGCCCATTGGGGCACCACAACTCACAGTCACAACACGCTCCCATAGAAGAACCACAGCTCCCTTCATGCCCCCATAAAGGCATCACAGCACCTAGCATGGCATCACAGCACCCAAAAGGCACCATAGCACCCAGCATACTCCCCATTGCTGTGTGCTGTGGTGCCATGCTGGGTGCTATGGTGTCTCTGTGGGGCACGCTGGGTACTCTAAGGCCATGTTGAGTGCTATGGTGCTATGTTGGGTGCTGTGTAGTGCCATGCTGGGTGCTGTGGTGCCTCTGTGGGGCATGCTGGGTACTGTTTGGTGCCATGCTGAGTGCTGGGGTGACTCTACTCTGCCTGGGGGACATCCAGGGCACCACAGAATAGATCCAGGACACGTGCCACTGATCTTTGGGACTAGCAACGCCCCTGCTCATTGGTATAGGGCCCTTGAAAAATATACATCTACCTAGTGGAGAAAGGGATTAAAGATTATAAAGGGTCACTGGGGATGCACTTAATTAATGCAGTACGGATATTAATTGCTAGAAAATGGAAGTCCCGACAGGCCCCCTCCATAAAGGAATGGTTTACTAAAGTAGACCAAATTTACTCGATGGAAGAACTTTCAAGTATAATCAATGGAAAAGAGAATCGGGGCTGGGACAAATGGCGAGAATTTAGAGAAACAGAAGAGTATTGGAGTAGTGAGATATAGGACTAATGGTGGGCTGGGATATTTTCCCCATGGGCAGGGAGACCTAAATGAATGAGATAAAGATGGAGGAATTGGATGGGGAATCTCGGGTAACTTTGAGGGACAGACTAGTGGGACCGGTGGGTATACACTTTTCGTGAATCTTAAACTCTTTGGGGGTGGACCTAACTTTCTCTTCAGTGACTTTTAGAGGGGACTTGTAACCAGAGGATGTGCTTTTAGTTTTGGCCCAATCCATAAGAAATAACCGAAGGAGACTGGACTCAGGATAGAATAGGAGTAGGAAGTGGGAAAAGAATGAGAACAGCCTCGGGAACAGTGGACATGGGTCAGATTTGGAGAAAGGGGATTTGGGGATGAAGGGAGGGATACTCTCTGGAATATAACTGTAATGACGCACTTTTTTGTAAGAAATTGGAAATATATATTTTTGGCCAAATAAAGAATTAAAAAAAATATATATCATCTATTTGGAGTATAAATTTAGGTCACTCTATTACCCACTCCTAGATTACACAGGCTCTTAACTATTTCAAGACCACCCCACGCCAATGGGCGTGGTCGCGGCGGCAGCCCCAGGACCGCCTAATGCCAATTGGCGTCAGGTCCTGGAGGCGGCAGCTGAAGGAGATCGCGTGCAGGGTGCGCGCGCGCATCTCCTTCTTGGGGGGCAGAGCCCCGCCCCATCTTCAGTCTCTGAGCGGCCATCGCCACTCGGGAGACTGTTAGACGGTGTGATCGCCGTCTATTTACACAGTACAGCTCTGCGATCAGCAGCAGCACTGAACTGGGGACAGCCGTGTGACATGGCTGTCCCCCTGGGGACAAGAGAGCGGTCGGCTCTCATAGGCAGAAGCCTATGACAGCCGATCACCGTGATTGGCAGCGGGGGGTGGGCAGGAGGGAGAGGAAAAAAAAATAAAAAAATATGTTTATTTAATTAAAAAAAATAGGAATAAATATTTGTATACCAAAAAAACAAACAACTGGGGGCCGATCAGACCCCACCAACCGAGAGCTCTGTTGTTGGGGAGAAAGGGGGGGGGGGGGAATCACTCGTCGTGTGCTGTGTTGTGCGGCCCTGCAGTGGCCAATTATGAAAAAAACAGCCTGGTCTTTAGGGGGGTTTACCACTGTGGTCCTCAAGTGGTTAAAATGGTCACCAAGAAATCTAAATGGGAGACTCATTGGGAACGCAATCAAAAGCGTTTTACTCAATGGTACTTAACCCCATGTAAACTAGCTTTCTTCTCTCCAAACTTGTCTCCCCTATGTTGGAAATGCTAAGAGGAAACAGGCACAATGATACACATGTTTTGGGAGTGCGGGGAAATTCACAAATGTTGGTTAGATACAGAAAATTGAATTTTCATTTAGGATCCAGCATTAGCAATTTTACTGATAGGCGTAATGGATGGTCGAAAATGCCAATTTCTGCTTCCACGGAAAATATGCTTTCCGCCATAATTGCCGATTACCGCTACCGATTCCGCTTTCCGCTACCGATTTCCGCATTCCGATGTGGATTTTCTATGGAAATTTCCGCCAACTTACTTTAACATCGATTTTCTTAAAACCTACAAGATCTTTTTGAAAATATGTTTCCTTCTTGTTCCCACTCTTCTGCTTAACGTACCCTGAAATTTTTGAGTTTCTAGCATCGTAATTCGGAAATCGGTAATACAAGTGCGGTAGGTGAATTTTCACGGAAATCGCTGCCAACTTTAATATCGATTTTCTCAAAAACGTTGCTATTAACTGCTAAAGTTGGCGGCATACCGCATATCGGTACGGCGGATTTTCCGCATTTTACATTACAGTCAATGGTCGCTGACTTTAGCGGTTAATAGCAAAACCCCCGTAGGTGCTAGAAACACCAAATTTTCAGGGTATGTTAACCACTTGCCGACCGCCTTAAGCCGATGGGCGACGGCAAGGGCTGGGCCCAAACGACCGCAATACGCCCATCGGCGGTGGCGGCGGTGGTGGGTGTGGTTATGCGGCGATCGTGTCATTCGTGACGCGATCAGCCGCCAGCGACTGGCTCCGCCCCCCTCGCGCTGTAACCCGCCGGCCGTTCGGAAGCGCCGGCGGGTTACTAGCACCCGGATCGCCGCTCACAATGCGTATAATAGGCTTTGTAATGTATACAAAGCCTATTATACAGGCTGCCTCCTGCCCTGGTGGTCCCAGTGTCCGAGGGACCACCAGGGCAGGCTGCAGCCACCCTAGTCTGCACCCAAGCAGACTGATTTCCCCCCCTGCCCCCTGATCGCCCACAGCACCCCTCAGAGCCCCCCTGAAAACCCCCCAGACCACTGTTTGCACCCAGTCACCCCCCTAATCACCCATCAATCACTCCCTGTCACTATCTGTCAAAGCTATTTTTTTTTTAACCCTAAACTGCCCCCTGCTTCCTCCTGATCACCCCCCACCCCTCAGATTCTCCCCAGACCCCCCCCCCCCTGACCCCCACCTGTGTACTGTATGCCTCTATCCCCCCTGTAATAACCCACTGATCACCTGTCAATCACCTGTCAATCACCCATCAATCACCCCCGTCACTGCCACCCATCAATCAGCTCCTAACCCGTCAATCAACCCAATCTGATCACCCACCCACACTGATAGATCGCCCGCAGATCCAACATCAGATCACCTCCCAAGTGTAGTGTTTACATCTGTTCTCTCCTCTAAACACCCATTAATCACCCATCAATCACCCCCTATCACCACCTGTCACTGTTACCCATCAGATTAGACCCTAATCTGCCCCTTGCGGGCACCCAATCAACCGCCCACACGCTCAGATTGCCCTCAAACCCCCCCCCCCCCCTTATCATTTCACCAGTGCATTATTTACATCTGTTCTTTCCTGTAATAACCCACTGATCACCTGTCAATCACCTATCAATCACCCATCAATCACCCCCTGTCACTGCCACCCATCAATCACCCCCTGTCACTGCCACCCATCAATCAGCCCCTAACCTGCCCCTTGCGGGCAATCTGATCACCCACCCACACCAATAGATCGCCCGCAGATCCGACATCAGATCACCTCCCAAGTGCAGTGTTTACATCTGTTCTCTCCTCTAAACACAAACTAATTACCCATCAATCACCCATCAATCACCCCCTATCACCACCTGTCACTGTTACCCATCAGATTAGACCCTAATCTGCCCCTTGCGGGCACCCAATCACCCACCCACACGCTCAGATAGCCCTCAGACCCCCCCTTATCAATTCACCAGTGCATTATTTACATCTGTTCTTCCCTGTAATAGCCCACTGATCACCTGTCAATCACCCATCAATCACCCCCTGTCACTGCCACCCATCAATCAGCCCCTAACCTGCCCCTTGCGGGCAATCTGATCACCCACCCACACCAATAGATTGCCCGCAGATCCGACGTCAGATCACCTCCCAAGTGCAGTGTTTACATCTGTTCTCTACCCTAAACACCCACTAATCACCCATCAATCACCCCCTATCACCACCTGTCACTGTTACCCATCAGATTAGACCCTAATCTGCCCCTTGCAGGCACCCAATCACCCGCCCACACGCTGTTATGATCACTTCTGCAGCAGGTACTGCTGGCAGTAGTAGTGCTGCAGCTCAGGCAGTTCTGATCTCTTTCCATGCAAGCTGCATAGCTTTGTCTGCCTTTTCCTGCTGTCAGCTTGTGACTGATTATCATTCACCTGTGTGGGAATCCGCATGTCTGCTCCCATTGGATGACCTCAGTATAAAGATCTGCTTCCTGCAGGGCTCCTTGGGCTATCATAGCTTCAGTGTAAGCCTGTCTTGCTGTTGCTTCAGCCCCAGATCGTGTTTCTTGTTCTAAAGATACTTTGCTGGTCTTGCATCATATATTGGTTCATTGCCAATATACATGCATACCAGCACGTTTATTATTTTCCTTGTATTCGTGTTACGTTGATACATCAGTGTCGCTGATGTATACCTACACGAACTGTTTATATCCTGTGTTCAGTTAGTCAGCTTTCCAGCACGTTTTGGTAGTTTGCGCGTATCGTGATCACCCGTGCTGAGTTAGTTATCCTGCTCCTGGTTCTGTTTGTGGATTGCGTTCATCTCTGCGAAGAGATAACGAATCCTTCTGAATCCTGTTCTGTTACCGTTTGTGGATTGCGTTCATCTCTGCGAAGAGATAGCGAATCCTTCTGAGTCCTGTTCCCTGTGTTGCTCCAGTCCTAGTCAGTGTTCCTGCTTATGTCATATATCGGTTCATTGCCGATATATACATATGTTAGTCAGACGTTACAAATAGTTTCATTGATAGCTGTAATTGTAATACGCTAGGAAAACATACTTATTGTATATTTGTCTGTGTTACGTTCATCTATCTCGATTCTGCTATTTCCTGACTATCCTGTCCTGTCCTTGTGAGGCACGCCATCGCTGCAAACACATTGGCTGCCTCACTCCAGTCAGTCTTGTTGTGGACGCTTGCTGTCACCAAGTAGCGGCTAGTTAGCAAGCGTTCATTCTGTCTACCTGTCCTGGTCTCCTCAGTTCTGGTTTATGCGCTCCGCGCTACCTTGCTCTGAGACGCTATCGCGAAAGTATTGTTTGTGGCTGTCGGATCTGCACCGGCTCTGTGCGCCACAATCTCCTGTTAGAGTCAGTCCTCTCCTCCACTAAACTGGGGATATCCTGATTCCTGGTGCTAGTGTGTGTACCTCCTGCACGTCAGCTCATGCGTTGCATGCTGACTGTGGAGAATACACCACCAAGCCTAACATTATGATAGCCCCATTACCAATCCCCATTGTGGGGGGGATTTCCAGAAATCATGACACTGTTTGTCAGGGGTCCTGCTCCTTTAAAAAATTTGAAAAGCTTGGCCCTGAAGTCACAGACACATTTATACCAGAATTGGTTAAGGTTTTGGCCAATCCCGACTTTCGGGCTTCTGCAATTTCTACCTGGTCTGATTGGATCGTTTGCGCTCTTTTTAAGGGCAAGCTTTTTGATTGGGCAATCGATGTTTTAGATCACACTCAGTTTAGACAAAGTCCTTTGCAATTTATAGCTTTTGTAATTCACAATTGGTTGCGCATAGATCCATTGCCTTTTCCTCTTAAGGAGCTTTTGGCAGCAGGTCAATCAGCTGCTCCTTCAATTGCTTGCAAAAATAATCAGCAAGCAGAGAGTAGTTCTGATCATTTCCCTTCAGCTTTGAATAAATCGTCAAAGGCAGCAGGGTCTAAAGCCAAACGTAAACGTTCTAAGAAACGTGTACGAGCAGCAGAGTTGTTATCCTTAGCGACTGCGCATCAGACCTGTAATGAGATTCTGCCATTAACGGATAATGAAATGCAATTGTCTTTCGGGGGAGTTAAGTGGACTTATGAAACTACTAATGAACTTTCATCACTGGCCAAGGAAAATAAAGATTTTTGTCTAAAAGAATTATCTGAGTATGATTATGAAGAGATATTACAGAGTATTGAACAGATCAATTCATTCGTGCAGCAAGGGAAATTTGCATACACTACAGTTCAACACTTGCTACAAGTATTGGAGATCCTTAGGAATAAGAAATCTGCCAATCGCCTGCTAAATAACCCTATACATGTTCCTGCCACAATCTGTGATCAGCCTGAATGTTCAGATGTTAAGTATGCATGGGATCCTCCATTTGAGAAAGGAGAGATGGAAGCCCTGGTCTGTGAATGGAAGCGTGATTCAAGTTCATTTTGTCAATTCTACAGTGCAAAAAGTGAATTAGTATTGAATGCGTGCATTAAGTCTGCCTATAACCTAATAAAAACTGGTGTGTGTGGGTATGACTTTGTGACTCCATTGAGCGATGTGTGGGAAATGATTTTTGATGATTTTTATGTGATTCAGTCAGTAGATACCAGGGAAAGTACCCTGTCAGTTGGAGACTGTCCCACTTCTCCAGTTCCTGAGTCCCAACCTTGTCCAGTGAATGTTCCTGTAATTCCACCCTGTACCATGGATAACTCAGTGTTACTTCCCAGTAAAGCAGAAGCTACTGATATTTCCTTAACCTTGCCCTGCACAAATTTATCAGCAGAGGTTCCAGAGGTCCTGCTGACTTCTGAGTCCAGCCTAGCCAGTACTCATGAGTCTTTGTTCAGTGAAACAGACATCAGAAAATCTTTGCCTGCCTCTGCAAACACTTCTGTAGAATTTACCTGTGTTAATAAAGTTCAACTCCTGTCTGATCCAGCAGATGCCAATAGATGCACTACATTAGTTTCTAAATCCCAGCAATCCTGTCTAGAAACCTCAGAACCCCAGCATCTGAATTTCCCAATCTTACAATTGAATAGTGATTCAGATGTGCAAACATTGTGTCTTGATCTTCCTGTTTCTACACCTCGCTCTAGTTTCGTGAATAGCTCAAAGCATTTGCTATGTGAACCCGAAATCGCAGAATTATTACCTTGTTCAGAAAATGTTCCAGTAAATTTGCCCTGTACCATGAATTGTGCAGTAGATCTCTCCAATGAAGCTCAGGTCACAGAATCATTGTGCTGTCCAGCAGGTGCTTCCATGGTTTTGCCCTGCAATATGGACTATTCAGTGATCCTGTCCAGTGAAGCTGTGGTCGCAGAGTCTCATGCTTCACCCTGTACTTTGGATACTTCAGACCCTCTAGCAGAGGAGTCTGAGGCACTGCTTACTTCAGTTGGTGTTGCAGTAATATTCACTTGTTTAGCAGCTGTTTTGGAATTACAGTCTGCTCTAGTAAAACTTGATGAATATCTGCCCAGTGAAGCAGAAGCCATTGAAACATTGTCTTTGTCAGCAAGCGTTTTTGATACCTTGCCCTACATACAGTCTGATTTAGCTAATGATGTTGAGTCCCTCTCTGATATTACTGTAGCCAGGGAACTTCAGCCCTGTCCTCTAAATGTTTCAGAAGTCTTGCCCTGTAACATGGATGATTCTGATTCTCTGGAAAGGGTAATAGTAATCTCAGAATTTCAGTCCGGTTTGATGAGTGTTCCTGAAACCCAGCCCTGTATCCTGAAAAATTCTGGTTCTCTGGCCGGTGTGGCAGAAGTTCCAGAGTCCCCTTCCTGTCTAGTGAATCCCTCAGTTTTGCCTAGTCCAGTGGGGGTTTCTGCAATACTGACTTGTTCTGCAGCCCCTCATGAGCTCCAATCCAGTATATTAGATGAGTCTCTGTCCAGTCCAGAGGAAGTTGTGGAGTCCCTATCTAGTTCAGTGCGTACATCAGAAGAGTTGTCCTGTCTTATTAGTGCCCCGGAACCTGATTTGTTAATAACCTTGCTGGAATCAGCGACATCTAAGTCTAATCCGGCATTCTTTTGTGAGAGTCCAGTAGTTGCGAAGTCTAGTCATGATGGATTTTTTTTGGCCAGTCCTGGTTTTGGTCCTATCTTGGCTGACCCTGAGGCTCACAGTTCCTTGACATGCCCAGAGGTTTCTCTTGTGCCAGTGTACCCAGATGTGCTTTGTGTGCCAGAATGCCCAAGTGTGTCTAAGGTGTTAGCGTGCTCAGATGCTTCCTTAGGAGAGACATGTTCTGATGTTGCCAGTCTGCCTGCATGCCCAGAGATGGTTCTGGTCCTTGAAAGCCCTGATCTTGATATTTGTCCTTGTAACCCTGTCTCGGGAATTGCCCTAGGTTCCATAGGGGTTCTTGATAGTTCTCCATGTGAGCCTAAAGGGCGTTCTGACCTTTTGGGATCTCTGTGGAACTTCAAAGTGTTCTGGGAGATCTCTGAGGAAACTTGTCCTGGTACCTTGGATTGGTTCAACAGTGGGTTTTGTGTTGGTAAGGACAGTTCCGGTGGGCATTGCAAAGGCTTTGGCATTTTTGGACGGTCCCTGGAAGGCAGTGGGTATCGCTCAGAGAGCTTCGGGGCAGTGCTGGTCGTAATGGAAAATTCTACGCTTACGGATCATTACGCGTAATTTTACGCTATTACGCATTACGCAATTACGGTTACGGCGTAGGAAATTATCTACGGTACATCACTGTAATTACGCGTAAACTTACGCAGTTACGCGTAAGGATACCGTAATGTAGGCGCTTACACTATGATGTTACGCGTAGTGCCGTAATACCCATTATTGCGTATTTTTTTACGCATACGGACGATATGTACGCAATAGCAGTCAATGTGACAGTTATTGCGTACATATCATTCGTATGCATCAAAACGTACGCTTATACTGAAGGGCGGGAGAAGATACTATTGGTTGCTTAGGATGTTAGTACGTTAGTAATTACGCGTAAAATTACGCGTAAGTGTTCGTAAAATTACGCATACCTAGCAATTACGGTAGACAGTGTAATTACGATACCACTTTACTGCTTACGCGTAAATAATTACGCGTAAGACCGTAATTTACGCATAGCGCTTACGCGTAAATTTATATTGAATTACGATGCGTAATTACACTCATGTGTAATTTCGGCCCAGCACTGCTTCGGGGGGCTTTCTTCTGGAAATCATGGTTCTGATGGGTGTCACACTGGGGCTTGTAGTACTAATAGGCATGGTTCTGTAGGTTCTGGTTCTGATGGGTCCAGTCTTGTGATGACTGATTCTGGATTTTGGTCTTGCCGGGCTGTCCCGGTCATCATGAATAATCAGTTAGGTTATTTCCTTGGGAATGTCAGTTTTGAAAGGTGTCTAATATCCGCCTTTAAAGGAGGGGGTACTGTTATGATCACTTCTGCAGCAGGTACTGCTGGCAGTAGTAGTGCTGCAGTTCAGGCAGTTCTGATCTCTTTCCATGCAAGCTGCATAGCTTTGTCTGCCTTTTCCTGCTGTCAGCTTGTGACAGATTATCATTCACCTGTGTGGGAATCTGCATGTCTGCTCCCATTGGATGACCTCAGTATAAAAATCTGCTTCCTACAGGGCTCCTTGGGCTATCATAGCTTCAGTTTAAGCCTGTCTTGCTGTTGCTTCAGCCCCAGATCGTGTTTCTTGTTCTAAAGATACTTTGCTGGTCTTGCATCATATATTGGTTCATTGCCAATATATATGCATACCAGCACGTTTATTATGTTCCTTGTATTCGTGTTATGTTGATACATCAGTGTCGCTGATGTATACGTACACAAACTGTTTATATCCTGTGTTCAGTTAGTCAGCTTTCCAGCACGTTTTGGTAGTTTGCGCGTATCGTGATCACCCGTGCTGAGTTAGTTATCCTGCTCCTGGTTCTGTTTGTGGATTGCGTTCATCTCTGCGAAGAGATAACGAATCCTTCTGAATCCTGTTCTGTTACCGTTTGTGGATTGCGTTCATCTCTGCGAAGAGATATCGAATCCTTCTGAGTCCCGTTCCCTGTGTTGCTCCAGTCCTAGTCAGTGTTCCAGCTTATGTCAAATATCGGTTCATTGCCGATATATACATATGTTAGTCAGACGTTACAAATAGTTTCATTGATAGCTGTAATTGTAATACGCTAGGAAAACATACTTATTGTATATTTGTCTGTGTTACGTTCATCTATCTCGATTCTGCTATTTCCTGACTATCCTGTCCTGTCCTTGTGAGGCACGCCATCGCTGCAAACACATTGGCTGCCTCACTCCAGTCAGTCTTGTTGTGGACGCTTGCTGTCACCAAGTAGCGGCTAGTTAGCAAGCGTTCATTCTGTCTACCTGTCCTGGTCTCCTCAGTTCTGGTTTATGCGCTCCGCGCTACCTTGCGCTGAGACGCTATCGCGAAAGTATTGTTAGTGGCTGTCGGATCTGCACCGACTCTGTGCGCCACAATCTCCTGTTAGAGTCAGTCCTCTCCTCCACTAAACTGGGGATATCCTGATTCCTGGTGCTAGTGTGTGTACCTCCTGCATGTCAGCTCATGCATTGCATGCTGACTGTGGAGAATACACCACCAAGCCTAACACACGCTCAGATTGCCCTCAGACCCCCCTTTATCAATTCGCCAGTGCATTATTTACATCTGTTCTTCCCTGTAATAATCCACTGATCACCTGTCAATCACCCCCTGTCACTGCCACCCATCAATCACCCCCTGTCACTGCAACCCATCAATCAGCCCCTAACCTGCCCCTTGCGGGCAATCTGATCACCCACCCACACCATCAGATTGCCCCATACCTACCCTCAGATCACCTCCAAAGTGCAGTGTTTACATCTGTTCTGCCATCTAATCACCCACTGATCACCCATCAATCACCCATCAATCAGCCCCTGTCACTGATACCCATCAGATTAGACCCCTATCTGCCCCTAGGGCACCCAATCACCCGCCCACACCCTCAGAACGCCCTCAGACCCCAGCCCTGATCACCTCGCCAGTGCATTGCTTGCATCTATTTCCCCCCTCTAATCACACCTTGAGACACCCATCAATCACCTCCTGTCACCACCTGTCACCCCCTACCACACCTACCCATCAGATCAGGCCCTAATTTGCCCCGTGTGGGCTCCTGATCACTCGGCCAAACCCTCAGATCCCCCTCAGACCCCCTTCCGATCACCTCCCCAGTGCATTGATTGCATCTATTTTCCCCTCTAACCACCCCCTGAGACACCCATCAATCACCTCCTGTCACCCCCCTAGCACTCCTATCCATCAGATCAGGCTCAATACAACCTGTCATCTAAGAGGCCACCCTGCTTATGACCGGTTCCACAAAATTTGCCCCCTCATAGACCACCCTTCATCAAAATTTGCAGATGCTTATACCCCTGAACAGTCATTTTGAGAAATTTGGTTTCCAGACTACTCACGGTTTTGGGCCCGTAAAATGCCAGGGCAGTATAGGAACCCCACAAGTGACCCCTTTTTAGAAAAAAGACACCCCAAGGTATTCTGTTAGGTGTATGATGAGTTCATAGAAGATTTTATTTGTTGTCAAAAGTTAGCGGAAATTGATTTTTATTGTTTTTTTCACAAAGTGTCATTTTTCACTAACTTGTGACAAAAAATAAAATCTTCTATGAACTCACCATGTCTTCTTTCTAAAATGGGGTCACTTGTGGGGTTCCTATACTGCCCTGGCATTTTAGGGGCCCTAAACCGTGAGGAGTAGTCTAGAAAACAAATGCCTCAAAATGACCTGTGAATAGGACGTTGGGCCCCTTAGCGCACCTAGGCTGCAAAAAAGTGTCACACATGTGGTATCGCCGTACTCAGGAGATGTAGTATAATGTGTGTTGTGGTGTATTTTTACACATACCCATGCTGGGTGGGAGAAATCTCTCTGTAAATAGACAATTGTGTGTAAAAAAATCAAAAATGTGTCATTTGCAGAGATATTTCTCCCACCCAGCATGGTTATATGTAAAAATACACCACAAAACATATTATACTACTTCTCCTGAGTACAGCGATACCACATGTGTGACACTTTTTTGCAGCCTAACTGTGCTAAGGGGCTCAAAGTCCAATGAGTACCTTTAGGATTTCACAGGTCATTTTGAGACATTTGGGTTCAAGACTACTCCTCACGGTTTAGGGCCCCTAAAATGCCAGGGCAGTATAGGAACCCCACAAGTGACCCTATTTTAGAAAGAAGACTCATTGGACTTTGGGCCCCTTAGCGCAGTTAGGGTGCAAAAAAGTGCCACACATGTGGTATCGCCGTACTCAGGAGAAGTAGTATAATGTGTTTTAGGGTGTATTTTTACACATACCCATGCTGAGTGGGAGAAATATCTCTATAAATAGACAATTGTGTAAAAAAAAACAAAAAAAACAAAAACTTTGTCAAAAAAATGACTTTTTTAATTTTTCAAATAAAGTAAAATTTCCTATACATTTGAGCGTGAAAGTTATTCTGCTACATGTCTTTGATTAAAAAAAAAAAAACATTCAGTGTATATATTTATTGGATTGGGTAAAAGTTATAGCGTTTATAAACTATGGTGCAAAAAGTGAATTTTCCCATTTTAAAGCATCTCTGACTTTTCTGACCACCTGTCAGGTTTCATGAGGTGCTAAAATTCCAGGATAGTATAAATACCCCCCAAATGACCCCATTTTGGAAAGAAGACATCCCAAAGTATTCACTGAGAGGCATGGTGAGTTCATAGAAGATTTTATTTTTTGGCACAAGTTAGCGGAAAATGACACTTTGTGGCAAAAAAAAAGTTTCCATTTCTTCTAACTTTCGACAAAAAAAAATGAAATCTGCCACAGACTAACTATGCTCCTCTCTGAATACCTTGAAGTGTCTACTTTCCAAAATGGGGTCATTTGTGGTGTGTGTTCACTGTCCTGGCATTTTGGGGGGTGCCTAATTGTAAGCACCCCTGTAAAGCCTAAAGATGCTCATTGGACTTTGGGCCCCTTAGCGCAGTTAGGCTGCAAAAAAGTGCCACACATGTGGTATTGCCATACTCAGGAGAAGTAGTATAATGTGTTTTGGGGTGTATTTTTACACATACCCATGCTGGGTGGGAGAAATATCTCCATGAATGACAATTTTTTGTTTTTTTTTACACAATTGTCTATTTATAGAGATATTTCTCCCACTCAGCATGGGTATGTGTAAAAATACACCCTAAAACACATTATACTACTTCTCCTGAGTACGGCGATACCACATGTGTGGCACTTTTTTGCACCCTAACTGCGCTAAGGGGCCCAAAGTCCAATGAGTACCTTTAGGATTTCACAGGTCATTTTGAGACATTTGGGTTCAAGACTACTCCTCACGGTTTAGAGCCCCTAAAATGCCAGGGCAGTATAGGAACCCCACAAATGACCCCATTTTAGAAAGAAGACACCCCAAGGTATTCTGTTAGGTGTATGATGAGTTCATAGAAGATTTTATTTTTTGTCACAAGTTAGCGGAAAATGACACTTTGTGAAAAAAAAACAATTAAAATTAATTTCCGCTAACTTGTGACAAAAAAAAATCTTCTATGAACTCACCATACTCCTAACGGAATACCTTGGGGTGTCTTCTTTCTAAAATGGGGTCATTTGTGGGGTTCCTATACTGCCCTGGCATTTTAGGGGCTCTAAACCGTGAGGAGTAGTCTTGAACCCAAATGTCTCAAAATGACCTGTGAAATCCTAAAGGTACTCATTGGACTTTGGGCCCCTTAGCGCAGTTAGGGTGCAAAAAAGTGCCACACATGTGGTATCGCCGTACTCAGGAGAAGTAGTATAATGTGTTTTAGGGTGTATTTTTACACATACCCATGCTGAGTGGGAGAAATATCTCTATAAATAGACAATTGTGTAAAAAAAAACAAAAAATTGTCATTCATGGAGATATTTCTCCCACCCAGCATGGGTATGTGTAAAAATACACCCCAAAACACATTATACTACTTCTCCTGAGTATGGCAATACCACATGTGTGGCACTTTTTTGCAGCCTAACTGCGCTAAGGGGCCCAAAGTCCAATGAGCATCTTTAGGCTTTACAGGGGTGCTTACAATTAGGCACCCCCCAAAATGCCAGGACAGTGAACACACACCACAAATGACCCCATTTTGGAAAGTAGACACTTCAAGGTATTCAGAGAGGAGCATAGTTAGTCTGTGGCAGATTTCATTTTTTTTTGTCGAAAGTTAGAAGAAATGGAAACTTTTTTTTTGCCACAAAGTGTCATTTTCCGCTAACTTGTGCCAAAAAATAAAATCTTCTATGAACTCACCATGCCTCTCAGTGAATACTTTGGGATGTCTTCTTTCCAAAATGGGGTCATTTGGGGGGTATTTATACTATCCTGGAATTTTAGCACCTCATGAAACCTGACAGGTGGTCAGAAAAGTCAGAGATGCTTTAAAATGGGAAAATTCACTTTTTGCACCATAGTTTATAAACGCTATAACTTTTACCCAATCCAATAAATATATACACTGAATGTTTTTTTTTTTTTTAATCAAAGACATGTAGCAGAATAACTTTCACGCTCAAATGTATAGGAAATTTTACTTTATTTGAAAAATTAAAAAAGTAATTTTTTTGACAAAATTCATGTCTTTTTTGATGAATATAATAAAAACTGAAACTCGAAGCAGCAATCAAATAGCACCAAAAGAAAGCTGTATTAGTGACAAGAAAAGGAGGTAAAATTTATTTAGATGGTAGGTTGTATGACCGAGCAATAAACCGTGAAAGCTGCAGTGGTCTGAATGGAAAAAAAGGCTCTGGTCCTTAAGGGGCGAAAAGACTGTGGTCCTCAAGTGGTTAAGCAGAAGAGTGGGAACAAGAGGAAACATTTGTAGTTTTTGAGAAAATCGATGTTAAAGTTGGCAGCGATTTCCAAGAAAATCCACCTACCGCACTTATCGTATTACCGATTTCCGAATTCCGATACGGAAATGCAATTTCCAATCGGAAATTCGGAAATTACATTTCCGCGGACCCTGAACGAACATCTCTAATAGGCATTAACTAATTCAGGATAGACATTCGTCCTTTGATTGGCCACACCTTACTAGCAGCTAACCATCTCATTGCATCCAACTGGAGGTTACAAGATGTCCCGTCACTTTCCCACCTGATCACTCTTGTTAGAAGAAATCTACAGTCAGGAATGTCTAGACATTTATACACCGTGTAAGGGCCTATTTCCACTACACGCAGATTGGATGCAGATTGGATGCAGAATAACTGACTCCAATGAAAGCCTATGGGCCTGTTTCCACTAAACGCAATTTTTCTAATGCAGATTTTCCCATAGGCATACATTGTGGTCAGTTTTTCTGCATCCATTCTGCATCTAATCTGTATCCAATCTGCGTGTAGTGGAAACAGGGCCTAACTCATAAATATTGCTTGTATCAACCCATACACTAAGCAATATTATTGAAATAATTATTACCATTAATTACAAACTGTTAAAGTTCAGAGTAAGTATTGCTCTAAAGTACGAAAATTTAGGGCTCGGTCACCCTAGGGGCGTTTTCGTCCTTTTTTCAAGCAAAGGCAATTTTTTAAATTGCCCACAAAACGCTTGTTCAATGAATCTCTATGAGAAGGTTCATATCAGCGTGGTTAGTGTGCTGTGCGTTCAGCATAACGGTGCCTGGACCATTTTTTAATTTTTTTTTTGCTATAATGGGAGGTATAGAAAGAGCGCTAAATGCTCACAAAACCGCTTTATGTGGCAATTACGTTCAAGATTTTTAGAATAAATACATTGTATTTATTCTTTTCCGGGTCACAGAGTTCACTTACTGACTTGCGTCAGGAGTGAATTACAAACCTCTCTGGAAAAGCGCTTAGAAAAGCACTTTTACCAGAAACGCAGCGCGCAGTGGAGCGCCGGGAGGGGGACAGAAAACCACACAAATACGTAGAATGCTTGTGTTTTGGATTTTAGGTGTGAATGAGGCCCAAGACCCCTGATATAGTTTACTAGGCCACGTTGGCTGATGGTGTAATGGTTAAGGGCTCTGCCTCTGACACAGGAGACCAGGGTTCGAATCTCGGCTCTGCCTGTTCAGTAAGCCAGCACTAATTCAGTAGGAGACCTTTGGCAAGTCTCCCTTACACTACTACTGCCAATAGAGCGCGCCCTAGTGGCTGCTGCTCTGCTCTGGCGCTTTGAGTCCGCAAGGAGAAAAGCGCAATATAAATGTTATTTGTCTTGTTATGTGTTGTGTGGTTTTTATTATTGCTGGAAAAGTTTGCATCTTTCAATTAACAATGTTCCCTGTCTGCAAATGGAAGATCTTTGTAACCGGCACTAGATGCAGCTGGCAGCCTAGGTGGGGTTAGGTGGTTCACCTACTGTGCCTCCAGAAAACAGCGTATTCGTAGCTTCAATGGAAGGAGAGAGTCCGGGCACCAGAGGTGTTGCAAAATCCACTCATTTATTTCATCCCCACCCGGGATGTCTGAGGAAGCGAGCGTTAAGCTCGCGAAACGGCTGTCAGACTTAGCCCTATTGTGTGTTCGGTCGGGTGGGGATGAAATAAATGAGTGGATTTTGCAACACCTCTGGTGCCCGGACTCTCTCCTTCCATTGAAGCAATGTTCCCTGTCTGTTAGGCTTTCCAGTCTCCTAAGTCCCTTTTACTGGAAAACATATTTACATTCTCATTAGATGTTCAGCCCAAAGCGGCCATGTTAATGAACATTAGATGAGAAAAATGTTACATATTGAATGGACATTGTTCCTAACAACAGTTAGCTATGCTATATGTTTTTTTTTAAATATCATTGTTATTTTTTGTATCAGCTAAAGTATTTTCTTTATTCTATATATCACAGTATATTCTCTGTATGTTTTGTTGATCTTCAATAAAAAACAATTATATAAAAAAATAAATAAGTGTATCTAATTCAATTTAAAAATGCACTTGAACTTTCGCAAAACGACAATTTGTTTCTGCATTCCCACATACTGTCATTAAATATGAATTGCACATCACATACAAATCAGACCTGCAGCGTGAATTTAAAAGGCAAAACAAGCACACACACAAAAACAAAGAAAAATAACCCCCCCACCTAAAAAAATAAAACAAAACAAACGTGATGCCATTGAAATAAGTTGTATAACAAAACAAAATCACACAAACGCAGAATGCACACTAATTTGGGGCCGAAAAGATTGTTTTCCTAGGTCCATTGGTGAAAGTTTTGAAATTTTAAGTCACATTACACATTTTCTTTAAGGGTTTGCAGCCTGCTCTGCATTTGTTCTGTGTTTATTTGTGTTTTTATATTCTTTTGAAAGAATTTAATCCAATCCAATCCAATCCTTTGTATAGCGCTTTTCCCCTCTTGGGCTCAAAACGCTCGTATGCTGTACTTTACGACAATTTATCAGATGGCATGAAAACCCATTTTGCAGAAAACAGACAAAACCGCTATCCCAGTGGAACCTTTTGGCCTTGGGGAAAACAAAATCTAGAGGCCCTTTCATGGTAGCCCCAGTCCAAATCTTATTACGCATCCCAAATATATAGGTTAATATTAAGGAATCTATAGTAGTAATGAGTGTACAGCAGGCAGAACAATAATGAAAGCTGATTTTACATTTTCTCATTGACTTTAATAAGAAAATGTAATAAGCTGTCTTTCTCACAGTATTGAAGCCAGACTCCCCAAACTTGACACGGCCGGTCATTGGGTGACTGGGGTTAAAATTCAGGAAAAGTGGGTGGAGCCTAAAACAGTTTACCAAATGTAAGCCTTTCATTTTAAATAGGAAATTTTAAACTGAAACCATTCTTAGACTGCTAATGGTCGGGTCCTCATACGACACAGTCAGTCATAGGGTGACTGAGCTCACAATTGGACAAAATCAGATTGGACCAATCAAATTGCCCAATTGGTCTAATGGTGGCCACTAATGATCCAATCTTTTTCATCCAATCTGACATATTCTAAGTGATATAAGGGACTGCCTGAAGTATTCATTCAATATATTCACACTCAGTTTACCCTTCTACTACATACATTTGGTAAGATTGGACAAAAAAGATTGTATCATTAGTAGCCACCATTAAGGTGACTAGTCCAGTCTGATTGGTCCAATGGATAGGGAACTGGCTAATGGGTAGAAAACAAAGAGTTGTGGTCAATGGATCGTACTCAAAATGGGAGATTGTTAGCAGTGGGGTCCCACAGGGGTCTGTTCTGGGTCCAGTGCTCTTCAATTTATTTATTAATGACCTAGTAGATGCAGTAGTGAGCAATGTTGCTATTTTTGCAGATGATACAAAATTGTGCAGAATCATCAACTCTCAGGAAGATAGTGTCATATTGCAACAGAATCTGGATAGGATGGCTATATGGGCACATACATGGCAGATGAAATTCAATGTTGACAAATGAAAAGTCATGCATTTTGGACGTACTAATGGTCTAGCAGCATACAAAATAAATGGTATACAGTTGGGGACATCAAACTTGGAGAAGGACTTAGGAGTACTCATTGACAACAAGTTAAATAATTGTACTCAATGCCAAGCAGCTGCAGCTAAAGCTAACAAAATTTTGGGATGCATTACAAGGGAAATAAAAACTCGAGATGCTAGCATAATATTGCCCCTGTTTAACTCTCTAGTAAGGCCACATCTGGAATAGGGAATTCAGTTCTGGGCACCACATTACAAAAAAGATATTGCAGTTTTAGAGCAGGTGCAGAGACGAGCAACAAAATTGATACGTGGGATGGAAGGTCTCACTTATCAAGAAAGGTTAGATAAACTGGGTGTAACGATCGGTGTAACACAGAGAGGGTCTGATTACCGGTGAACTGCAGTATCACCGAGAATACAGAATATACCCGATTATTGATGATCTGCAGTATCACCGATAATCAGATATATCTACTAACCTCTGGACACCTGAGATAACAAGTGAGTGTAGAGTGCAACAGCAATATTTTGAGTACTGCACAGTAGAATGTGCCTTCCGTTGGCCTAGACTCTCCCTGGGGAGGAGCTAGGCTGAGAGTAGGAAGGACAGAGTGTGAGTGACACCAGAGAGAGGGTGTCACTAACAGGTCTGGGAACTGCCTCTAACAGTAAGGCCAGTTCTCGAGGTCGGGCAAGCCAGGTCGTTAACACACAGACAGATAAGGTACAGATTTCAGGAGACAGATACGGAATCCAATGAACAGGCAGGGTTAGGCAACGGAGTATCAGAATAGCAAAGTACAGAATCAGGAGGCAAATACCGAGTCCAGGAACGAGCAGAGTTTGGCAACAGGATATTAGAAATAGCAAGGTACAGAATCAGAGTTCAGGAGGATAGTCAGGCAAGCAGAAGATCATAACAAATAATACAGTTCAATATTCCTAACACTAAGGTGTGAGCTCCGTGATCATCAACACCTTTGGAAACTATGCTAGAACACAGATACTGACAAGGTCTGAGTGCTACCACGTAGTGATCGCAACGCCAGACACCAGAGAACTGACCAGCTCCCAGTATATATACATCAGCGCCTCCAGCGCCTCCCCTAAGTGCTGGACCAATGAAAAGTGGTGGAAATGTCAGCTGACCAGCTTGGTCAGCTGACCTTCTTCTGGCTGTCATATAAACTCTGCCTCTCAGCGCGCGCGCGCGTCATTCTGAACCTGTGTGGACTATCAGCCCCAGCCACACCAGTCACGCTTTGCAATGTCTCTCCTGGCCTGCAAGCGGGGTGAGCCGCACCGCTATCAGCACATGCGGTGGCCTCCCCGCGCCTGGTCAGACTGTCAGTAGCAGGCCTGTGCGCGCAAACCGCCGCGTCAGACGCGGCGGTTTCTCCGCGTTCCGCTATGCCAGCCGTGGAAACAGCCACCTCATCCTGCGTCCATGCGGCGTCTTTTCCGCGTTTCTTCACAGTACCCCCCCCCCCCCCCCCCCCTGAGGAGTGGACTCCGGACAGCTCCTTCCAGGCTTCTCAGGATGTAAAGCGTGGAATTCCCTTTTCAGCTTGTCAGCATGCATGCGACATTCAGGTACCCATGATCTCTCCTCAATACCATACCCTTTCCAATGAACCAGATATTGTACTGAGTTCTGAACTATGCGTGAGTCTAAAATCTTCTCTACCTCATACTCAGGTTGGTCATCTATCATCACAGGAGGAGGAGGAGTGGGACCCACATGGACTGCTGGCTTAAGCAGAGACACATGAAAGGATGTTACGCCATGCATACTGGCAGGAAGATCAATGGCATAAGTAACATTGTTGAT
Source organism: Hyperolius riggenbachi (assembly GCF_040937935.1). NCBI lineage: Eukaryota > Metazoa > Chordata > Amphibia > Anura > Hyperoliidae > Hyperolius > Hyperolius riggenbachi. Next base: position 32,241,181 of record NC_090647.1, on the reverse strand, counting down.
CTTTCTAGTTACTGGAAATGGACCCACAAACCTGGGCCCCAACTTGGCTGAAGGCTGTTTCAAGGTCAAGTGACGTGTGGACACCCAGACTAAGTCTCCTGGTTGAAACTTCCACTCTAAAGTACGTTTTTTGTCAGCTTGACCTTTCTGACTTTGAAACGCCTTCCCCAAATTATTTTTCACGATCCACCACACGTCCTTAAATGATTTTTGCCAGGCCTCCAGAGCTGGAAACGGAGTGGAAGCGATTGGCAGTGGGGAAAATTTGGGCAGCTTCCCAGTAACTATCTGAAAAGGACAGAATCCCGTGGAAGAACTTTTCAAATTATTGTGCGCAAATTCTGCGAAGGGCAAAAACTTGACCCAATCATTTTGCGCTTCTGCAACGTAACACCTCAAAAATTGTTCCATTGATTGGTTGACTCTCTCAGTCTGACCATTGGTCTGTGGGTGGTAGCCCGATGAAAATGACAGTTCCTGTAACGATCGGTGTAACACAGAGAGGGTCTGATTACCGGTGAACTGCAGTATCACCGAGAATGCAGAATATACCCGATTATTGATGATCTGCAGTATCACCGATAATCAGATATATATTCTAACCTCTGGACACCTGAGTAATGAGCGAGTGTTAGTGCAACAGTAATACTTTCAGTACACACCGAAGTATGTTCCTTCCGTGAGCCTAGACTCTCCCGGGGGAGGAGCTAAGCAGAGAGTAGGAAGGACAGAGTGTGAGTGACACCAAGGAGAGAGGGTGTCACCAACAGATCTGGTAACTGCCTCTAACAGTAAGGCTAGTTCTCGAGGTCGGCCAAGCCAGGTCGTCAACACACAGACAGAGAAAGTACAGAATCAGAAGGCAGATGCGGAATCCAATAACAGGCAAGGTTTGGCAACGGGAAATCAGAATAACGAGGTACAGAGTCAGCAGGCCAATACAGAGTCCAGGAACGAGCAGAGTTTGGCAACAGGATAACAGAATTAGCAAGGTACAGGATCAGAATTCAGAAGAATAGTCAGGCAGGCAAAAAGGTCATAACAAATAATACAGATAATATTCCTAACGCTAAGGTGTGAACGCCTTGATGTCAACACCTTTGGAAACTAAGCTAGAACACAGATACGAACAAGGTCTGAGTGCTACCACGTTGTGATCGCAACGTCAGACAACCAGAGAATGACCAGCACCCAGCATATATACACTAGTGCTCTCCAGCACCTCCCCTAATTGCTGGACCAATGAAAATTTCTGTGATTGTCAGCTGACCGGCCTGGTCAGCTGACCCTTCTCTGACTGTCATAAAAGTTCTGCCTCTCCGCGCGCACGCGCGTCACTCTGAACCTAGGTGGACTATCAGTCCCAGCCACCCTCGCACTGCCTTGCAATGTCTCTGCTGACCCATGCGCAGGGTTGGTCACACCGCTATCCGCACCGGCGGCGGCCTCCCCGCGCTGGGTCAAAATGTCAGCAGCAGGGCACTGCGTGCTAACCGCCGCGTCAGACGCAGCGGTTTTTCCGCGTTCCGCCATGCCCTCCATGGAAACAGCCGCCTCACGCTGAGTAGAAGCGGCTGATTTTCCGCGTTTCCTTACAGTACCCCCCCGAGGAGTGGACTCCGGACAGCTCCTTCCTGGCTTCTCAGGATGTAAGGTGCGGAATTCCCTTTTTAATTTGTCAGCATGCATGCGACACTCAGGCACCCATGTCCTTTCCTCAATCCCATACCCCTTCCAGTGCACCAAATACTGTACTGAATTCGCCACCACACGTGAGTCTAAGATCTTCTCTACTTCGTACTCTGGTTGGGTATCTATCATCACAGGAGGAGGAGGAGTGGGACCCACATGGACTGCTGGTTTGAGCAGTGACACATGGAAAGATCTTACGCCACGCATGCTGGCAGGAAGATCAATGGTATAAGTAACATTGCTGATCTTTCTAGCCACCGGAAATGGACCGACAAACCTGGAGCCCAACTTGTCTGAGGGTTGTTTCAGGGTTAATTGACGTGTGGACACCCATACCAAGTCTCCTGGTTGGAATCTCCACTCTAAAGAACGTCTCTTGTCAGCTTGACCCTTTTGACCCTGAAACGCCTTTTCCAAATTATTTCTCACGGTCCACCAAATGTCCTTAAAAGACCTCTGCCAGGCCTCCAGAGCTGGAAACGGAGTGGAGGCCACTGGCAATGGGGAGAATTTGGGCAATCTCCCTGTCACTACCTGAAACGGAGAAAATCCAGAGGAAGAACTTTTCAAATTATTTTGTGCAAATTCTGCGAAAGGCAGAAACTTGACCCAGTCATTCTGTGCCTCTGCAACGTAACACCTCAAAAACTGCTCCAATGACTGATTGACTCTCTCAGTCTGACCATTGGTCTGTGGGTGGTAGCCCGATGAAAATGACAGCTTCATGCCCATTTGGTGGCAAAATGCCCTCCAGAATCTAGAAATAAATTGGACTCCCCGATCTGACACTATGTTTTCCGGAATGCCATGCAGCCGGAAAACGTGGGTGATGAACAAATCGGCCAATTCCTGGGCCGAGGGGAGTACTTTCAAGGACACGAAATGGGCCATTTTGCTGAAGCGGTCGACTACCACCCAAATGACCGACGTGCCCTCAGACCTGGAAAGCGCACCCACAAAATCCATGGACAGGTGGGTCCACGGCTCAGTCGGGGTGGGCAAGGGCTGCAACGTACCTACAGGTGCCAGCCGGGAGGGCTTGTTCTTAGCACATACCGCACACTCCCTTACAAACTCTTTGCAATCTGCTGCCAGAAAAGGCCACCAAGCACACCTGGCCACAAGATCTTGCGTTCTAGACGCCCCAGGATGTCCCGCATTCTTATGTGAATGGAACATTTTCAAGACCTGGAGACGAAATGGTAACGGAATAAACATAACCCCATCTGGTTTCCCTTCCGGGATGTCCTGCTGAAAGGGACCTAAAGTTTCCTTCCAGTCTTCCCAAGTTTCTGTTGCAGTTAGCACCAATTTCAGTGGGACAATGGTCTCAGGAACGGAGGGCTGTGCTGTCTCTGGTTCAAAGCACCTGGAGAGGGCATCTGCCTTAATATTCTTGCTACCCGGCGTGTACGTAATAATAAATCTGAACCTTGAGAAAAACAGTGACCATCGAGCCTGACGAGGGCTTAACCTTTTAGCCCCCTCGATGTATTCCAGATTTTTGTGATCCGTGTAAACCGTGATCGTATGTTCTGCTCCTTCTAACCAATGTCGCCATTCCTCAAAGGCTAACTTGATGGCCAGGACTCCGGAGCTCCCTGTTGCCTATGTCGTAGTTTCTCTCTGCCGGAGAGAACCTACGAGAAAAATAGGCGCACGGGTGCAATCTACCCTGCAACCCTGACCGCTGAGACAGCACAGCCCCCACTCTGACCTCCGAGGCGTCCACCTCAAATATAAAGGGGTAAGAAGTGTCAACGTGTCTCAGGATGGGTGCAGAGCAGAACAGATCCTTTAAAGTGGAAAAGTCCCGTAGAGCTTCTGGAGACCAGTGGGTGGTATCTGCTCCTTTTTTTGTGAGACTGGTAAGGGGTGCAATGATAGTGGAGTACCCCTTTATGAACCTTCTATAGTAATTCGCAAAGCCTAAAAAACGCTGCAAAGACTTTAACCCCACTGGCTGTGGCCATTCGAGAACAGCAGAGACTTTGGTAGGGTCCATAGACAGGCCCGAGGTGGAAATTATATATCCTAGGAAGGTGACAGATGTGACCTCAAAGGTGCATTTTTCCAGTTTCGCATAAAGCATGTTTTGCCTTAATTTATTCAGCACGAACTTGACATGAGATCTGTACTCAGAGAGGTTGTTGGAGAAAATACGGATGTCATCCAGATAGACCAGGACGAATCTGCCCAAAACCTCTCTGAATACCTCATTAATCAGTTCTTGGAAGACGGCCGGGGCATTACACAGCCCGAAGGGCATCACTAAATACTCGTAATGCCCGTCGGGCGTGTTAAAGGCCGTCTTCCATTCATCGCCTTCTCTAATCCTCACCAGATTGTATGCACCCCGTAAATCCAATTTTGAAAAAACCTGAGCGTCAGTAACCTGCGTGAATAAGTCGTCTATCAAGGGCAAAGGATAGCGATTCTTCACTGTGATCTTATTCAAACCCCGGTAATCTATGCAGGGACGCAGGCCACCGTCTTTTTTCTTAACAAAAAAGAAACCTGCGCCAGCAGGCGACCGGGACGGGTGAATGAACCCTTTGGCTAGGTTTTCACAGATGTATTCCTGCATGGCCACCTTCTCTGGCCCAGACAAATTATAAAGATGGCCCCTGGGAGGCATACAACCAGATCGGAGATCGATGGGGCAATCGAACGGGCGATGGGGAAGCAACTTATCTGCAGCTTTGGGACAGAACACATCAGAATACTCAGAATACTGCACAGGTACACCCTCCAAATGAACCCTGGTTTGGCCCAACTTCACCTTCCCTAAACACTGCTGAACACAATGATCTGACCAGCTAGTTAGCTGCCCGGTGGCCCAATCGATCTTGGGAGAGTGGAGGTGCAACCAGGGCATGCCAAGGATAACTGTGGAGGTTGTCATGTGTAACACAAAGAACTGCAATCTTTCTCTGTGCAGCACCCCTATAGTGACTCCCACCTCCGGTGTCTGAGATAACGGATGATTCCTCTGCATGGGGGAATCATCCACAGCTGTAACCTGGATGGGTGGTTTTACTGGGGTGAGTGAAATTACCAATTTCTTAGCAAACTCAAAATCCATAAAATTAGCTGCAGAGCCTGAATCAACAAAGGCTTCAGTGACCTCGGTTTTATCTTCCCACGTAACAGTGCAAGGAAGAAGCAATCGTTTATCTTCTAGGGGTGCTACCCCCTACAATTCCTAGACGGTAGCGTTTCCCGGCTTATTAGGACAGTCTAGTACTCTATGTCCCCCTTCAGCGCAATACAGACACAGCTGTTCAGACATCCTCCGTCTTCGCTCCACCTGGGACAGCTTGGACCGACCAATCTGCATCGGCTCGGGTGGAGGCGAGACGGGGGGAGATGAGACAGAAGGAAGTGGTGTCACTGGTGTTGTGGCGTAAGACACTACTCTAGCACGATGAGTACCCCTGGTCTGTTTTTGATAGCGTAGCCTGCGGTCGATTCGTATGGCCGCTGAGATGGCCTCATCGACTGTTCTGGGCTCGGGCTGGCTTAGCATTAGATCAGAGACCTCATCGGACAGCCCTGACAAGAAACAATCTAACAGGGCATAAGTGTCCCACCGGGCTGTAACTGACCACCTCTTAAATTCCGCTGCATAATCTTCGACCGGACCTTTGCCTTGACACAAAAGCTTGAGCTTCCGCTCAGAAGTCGAAGCAAGGTCCGGATCATCGTAAATTACTGCCATGGCTTTAAAAAATTAGTCCACCGAATTAAGAGCTAGGTCTCCGGTGGGCAAACTGTACGCCCATGTCTGAGAGTCGCCAGATAACAAGGTTTTAATAAATGTAACCTTTTGGGTCTCGGTCCCCGACGATCGGGGTCTCAATTCAAAATAAGACAACACTCTACTCCTAAAATTTTGAAAGTCAGATCTATGGCCAGAAAATCTTTCGAGTACGGGCATACGTATGTCAACGCTAGGAGGGGATCGCACCTCATCCACTGACGTCTGGAGGGTTTGTACAGACCCTGATAGGGCATCAATTAACGCTTGGTGAGTACCCAGCACTTGGTTGATGTTATCCACCGAAGTGGCAAGTGCGCCCAGACGATCAGTGCGTGCGTCCATTTTGTTTTGGTCTGGTGTTCTGTAACGATCGGTGTAACACAGAGAGGGTCTGATTACCGGTGAACTGCATAATATACCCGATTATTGATGATCTGCAGTATCACCGATAATCAGATGTATATTCTAACCTCTGGACACCTGAGTAATGAGCGAGTGTTAGTGCAACAGTAATACTTTGAGTACACACCGAAGTATGTTCCTTCCGTGAGCCTAGACTCTCCCGGGGGAGGAGCTAAGCAGAGAGTAGGAAGGACAGAGTGTGAGTGACACCAAGGAGAGAGGGTGTCACCAACAGATCTGGGAACTGCCTCTAACAGTAAGGCTAGTTCTCGAGGTCGGCCAAGCCAGGTCGTCAACACACAGACAGAGAAAGTACAGAATCAGAAGGCAGATGCGGAATCCAATAACAGGCAAGGTTTGGCAACGGGAAATCAGAATAACGAGGTACAGAGTCAGCAGGCCAATACAGAGTCCAGGAACGAGCAGAGTTTGGCAACAGGAAAACAGAATTAGCAAGGAACAGGATCAGAGTTCAGAAGAATAGTCAGGCAGGCAAAAAGGTCATAACAAATAATACAGATAATATTCCTAACGCTAAGGTGTGAACGCCTTGATGTCAACAGCTTTGGAAACTATGCTAGAACACAGATACGAACAAGATCTGAGTGCTACCACGTTGTGATCGCAACGCCAGACAACCAGAGAATGACCAGCACCCAGCATATATACACTAGTGCTCTCCAGCACCTCCCCTAATTGCTGGACCAATGAAAATTGCTGTGATTGTCAGCTGACCGGCCTGGTCAGCTGACCCTTCTCTGACTGTCATAAAAGTTCTGCCTCTCCGTGCGCACGCGCGTCACTCTGAACCTAGGTGGACTATCAGTCCCAGCCACCCTCGCACTGCCTTTCAATGTCTCTGCTGACCCATGCGCGGGGTTGGTCGCACCGCTATCCGCACCGGCGGTGGCCTCCCCGCGCTGGGTCAAAATGTCAGCAGCAGGGCACTGCGTGCTAACCGCCGCGTCAGACGCATCGGTTTTTCCGCGTTCCGCCATGCCCTCCATGGAAACAGCCGCCTCACGCTGAGTAGAGGCGGCTGATTTTCCGTGTTTCCTTACAGTTCCAAGCCCATTTGGTGACAAAATGCCCTCCAAAATTTCGAAACAAATTGGTCTCCCCGATCTGACACAATGTTTTCCGGAATGCCATGCAATCGGAAAACGTGGATGATGAACAAATCGGCCAACTCATGGGCCGAGGGGAGTCCTTTCAAGGGCACAAAATGGGCCATTTTACTAAAGCGGTCGACTACCACCCAAATGACCGACATGCTCTCAGACCTGGGAAGCTCACCCACAAAATCCATGGACAAGTTGGTCCATGGCTCACTCGGGGTGGGTAAGGACTGCAACGTTCCCACAGGTGCCAGCTGGGAGGGCTTACTTTTTGCACACACTGCACACTCTCTAACATACTCCTTGCAATCCGTTGCCAGAGAAGGCCACCAAGCGCACCTGGCAACCAGATCCTGTGTTCTGGAGGCCCCAGGGTGTCCCGCATTTTTGTGTGAATGGAACATCTGTAAGATCTGAAGACGGAATGGCAGTGGTATAAACATAACCCCTTCTGGCTTCCCCTCCGGGGCGTCCTGCTGAAAGGGCCCTAAGGTCTCCGTCCAGTCTTTCCATGTCTCAGTTGTTGCTAGTACCAGTTTTTGCGGGACAATGGTCTCTGGGGTAGAGGGCTGTGCTGTCTCTGGCTCAAAGCATCTGGACAGGGCATCTGCCTTAATGTTCTTGCTACCTGGAGTGTACATAATAATAAATCTGAACCTCGAGAAAAACAAAGACCATCGAGCCTGACGGGGGCTTAATCTTTTAGCTCCCTCGATGTATTCCAAATGTTTGTAATCAGTGTAAACTGTGATCGTATGTTCTGCTCCTTCCAACCAATGACGCCATTCCTCAAAGGCTAACTTGATGGCCAGGAGCTCCCTGTTGCCTATGTCGTAGTTTCTCTCTGCCGGAGAGAACCTACGAGAAAAATAGGCTCATGGGTGTAATCTACCCTGCAACCCTGATCGCTGAGACAGCACAGCCCCTACCCCGACCTCCAAGGCGTCCACCTCAACAATAAAGGGATAGGAAGTGTCAACGTGCCTTAGGATGGGTGCAGAGCAAAACAAGTCTTTTAAAGTGGAGAATGCTTGCAGAGCTTCTGGAGACCAGTGGGTAGTATCTGCTCCTTTTTTAGTGAGACTAGTGAGGGGTGCAATGACAGTGGAGTACCCCTTTATGAACCTTCTATAGTAATTGGCAAAGCCCAAGAATCTCTGAAGAGATTTTAACCCCACAGGTTGAGGCCACTCCAGCACAGCAGAGACCTTGGCAGGGTCCATCGACAGGCCCGAGGTGGAAATTATGTACCCTAAAGAGGTAACAGATGCTACCTCGAAGATGCATTTCTCCAATTTAGCGTAAAGCATGTTCTGCCTTAGTTTGTCCAATACAAATCGGACGTGTGTCCTGTGCTCAGAGAGGTTGTTTGAAAAAATAAGTATATCATCAAGGTATACTAACACGAATTTGCCCAACACCTCCCTGAATACCTCATTAATTCGTTTTTGGAAGACGGCCGGGACGTTACTCAGCCCGAAGGGCATCACTAAGTACTCGTAATGCCCGTCGGGCGTGTTAAAGGCCGTCTTCCATTCATCGCCTTTTCTAATCCGCACCAGGTTGTATGCACCCCGTAAATCTAATTTCGAAAAGATTTTAGCGTTGGTAACTTGTGTAAACAGGTCATCTATCAGGGGCAAAGGGTAGCGATTTTTCACAGTGATTTTATTCAGGCCCCGGTAATCTATGCATGGCCGCAGGCCTCTGTCTTTTTTTTTAACAAAAAAGAACCCTGCGCCAGCGGGCGACCGATAGGGGCGAATGAACCCCTTGGCTAAATTCTCACTAATGTACTCCTGCATGGCCACTTTCTCTGGCCCAGACAAATTGTAGAGATAACCCCTTGGGGGCATACAACCAGATCGGAGATCGATGGGGTAATCAAACGGGCGATGTGCCGGTAACTTATCAGCCGCCTTGGGACAGAACACATCTAAATACTCGGAATATTGTACTGGAACCCCCTCCAAATGAATCCTGGTCTGGCCCAATGTCACCTTCCCTAAACACTGCTGGAAACAATGAGTTGACCAGCTAGTTAACTGCCCAGTGGTCCAATTGATCTGTGGGGAGTGAAGGTGCAACCATGGCATGCCAAGGATGACTGTGGAGGTGGTCATGTGTAATACTAAAAACTGTAATTTTTCGTTGTGTAGTACCCCTATAGTGACTTCCACCTCTGGTGTCTGAGAGACAGTGGATGATTACTTTGCAGGGGGGAATCATCTACAGCCGTAACCTGAATGGGTGGTTTTACCGGGGTGAGCGGAATACCCAATTTCTTTGCAAATTCGAAATCCATAAAATTAGCTGCAGCGCCTAAATCAATAAAGGCCTCAGAAACCTCAGTTTTATCTTCCCATGTAACAGTACAAGGAAGAAGTAACCGTTTCTCATCTAGGTAGTAGCGTTTCCGCTCCACTTGAGAAAACTCTGACCGACCAATCTGCATTGGTTCAGGTGGAGGCAAATCGGGAGGAGGTGGAGTTTCAGGGGGCACAGCGTGGGACATTATTTTCACATGGTTTCCACCCCGGGTCTGTCTCTGATAGCGCAGCCGGCGATCTATCCTGATGGCTGATGAAATGGCCTCATCGATAGATTTGGGCTCAGGCTGGCTTAGCATGAGATCGGAGACCTCATCTGACAACCCTGATAGGAAACAATCCAAAAGGGCAAAGGTGTCCCACCTGGCTAACACTGACCACCTCCTAAATTCAGCAGCATACTGTTCAACCGGACTCTTGCCTTGAGGTAACAACTTGAGCTTCCGCTCAGAAGTCGAGGCAATGTCTGTATCGTCGTAAATTACGGCCATAGCCTTAAAAAATTCATCTACGGAGGTTAAGGCTAAATCTCCAGAGGGCAGACTGTATGCCCACGTCTAAAAAACGCCTGATAACAAAGTCTTAATAAATGTAACCCTTTGGGCCATAGTTCCTGAAGAATTAGGTCTCAACTCAAAGTATGATAACATTCTACTCCTAAAATTTCGGAAGTCAGATCTGTGACCGGAAAATTTTTCAGGTACAGGCATACGTATGTCTGTGCTAAGAGGAGATCGCACTGTTTGAAGTTCCTGAATAGCCCCAAATATCTGACATGTCTGGGTCTGTTGGTTCAAAACTGCCGCGGAAAGTTGATTTACCGCAGTGGTCAGGACTTCAACATGGCTATACAGTGTGTCCATTTGGGTTTTGGTCTGGCGTTCTGTAACGATCGGTGTAACACAGAGAGGGTCTGATTACCGGTGAACTGCAGTATCACCGAGAATACAGAATATACCCGATTATTGATGATCTGCAGTATCACCGATAATCAGATATATCTACTAACCTCTGGACACCTGAGATAACAAGTGAGTGTAGAGTGCAACAGCAATATTTTGAGTACTGCACAGTAGAATGTTCCTTCCGTTGGCCTAGACTCTCCCTGGGGAGGAGCTAGGCTGAGAGTAGGAAGGACAGAGTGTGAGTGACACCAGAGAGAGGGTGTCACTAACAGGTCTGGGAACTGCCTCTAACAGTAAGGCCAGTTCTCGAGGTCGGGCAAGCCAGGTCGTTAACACACAGACAGATAAGGTACAGATTTCAGGAGACAGATACGGAATCCAATGAACAGGCAGGGTTAGGCAACGGAGTATCAGAATAGCAAAGTACAGAATCAGGAGGCAAATACCGAGTCCAGGAACGAGCAGAGTTTGGCAACAGGATATCAGAAATAGCAAGGTACAGAATCAGAGTTCAGGAGGATAGTCAGGCAAGCAGAAGATCATAACAAATAATACAGTTCAATATTCCTAACACTAAGGTGTGAGCTCCGTGATCATCAACACCTTTGGAAACTATGCTAGAACACAGATACTGACAAGGTCTGAGTGCTACCACGTAGTGATCGCAACGCCAGACACCAGAGAACTGACCAGCACCCAGTATATATACATCAGCGCCTCCAGCGCCTCCCCTAATTGCTGGACCAATGAAAAGTGGTGGAAATGTCAGCTGACCAGCTTGGTCAGCTGACCTTCTTCTGGCTGTCATATAAACTCTGCCTCTCAGCGCGCGCGCGCGTCATTCTGAACCTGTGTGGACTATCAGTCCCAGCCACACCAGTCACGCTTTGCAATGTCTCTCCTGGCCTGCACGCGGGGTGAGCCGCACCGCTATCAGCACATGCGGTGGCCTCCCCGCGCCTGGTCAGACTGTCAGTAGCAGGCCTGTGCGCGCAAACCGCCGCGTCAGACGCGGCGGTTTCTCCACGTTCCGCTATGCCAGCCGCGGAAACAGCCACCTCATCCTGCGTCCATGTGGCGGCTTTTCCGTGTTTCTTCACACTGGGTTTATTTAGTCTAGAGAAAAGACGCCTTAGAGGGGATCTAATTAACATGTATAAATACTTCAGAGGGCTATATAATAGCTTGGCGGATGAGCTTTTTGTCCCTAGGCCTCCTCAAAGGACTAGAGGACATGATCTGTGCATGGAGGAAAAACTTTTTAGCCATTTATTTAGGAAAGGGTTCTTTACAGTAAGAGTGATTAAGATGTGGAATGCATTGCCACAGGAAGTCTCTATACCTGCAATTTAAAGGGGGCTTAGATGCTTTCCTTGCGTTGAAAGACATCCATGGCTACAATTACTAGGTAATGCCTAATGATGTTGATCCAGGGATTTTATCTGATTGCCATCTGGAGTCGGGAAGGAATTTTTCCCTTTAGGGGCTATGTCTTGTAAGGGTTTTTTCGCCTTCCTCTGGATCAACAGGGATATGTGAGGGAGCAGGCTGGTGTTGTACTTTATATTGGTTGAACTCGATGGACATATGTCTTTTTTCAACCAAAATAACTATGTAACTATGTAACTATGTAATTGTGCAATGTGATTGGTCTGATCTGATTGGACTAATTGTCCAACAGTGCAATTTGATTGGTTCAATCTGATCAGTGCAATCATGCAATGTGATTGGTTGAAATTGATTGGTCCAACCTTGCAATGTGATTGGTCCAATCTGACTGGTCATATCATGCAGTCCGATTGGTCCAATCTGATTAGCACAATCATGCAGTGTGATTAGTATAATCTTAAGGTGCCTATTAACGGTACAATTTTATAAACAGATGCACTTTTCCAACACACTTTGTATAATCACAATGTACAGAAAACTGCACAGTGTGGCGCAAATTGATGTGAAACCATTCTTTGGTTGATTGGACCAGAAAATGTAATTGATCTAAAAGTTGGATTTTATGATCACATATGAAGAGAGAAAAAACTCTTACTGAACAAATGATAATTAACTTCCGCTTACTTGCAGTCTTAAAAGTGCGTCTCAAAAGATCGCATCTGATGAAAAAATTGTTCAGTTAATGGGCCCCTTTAGACCAATGTGATTGATCCAATTACATTGATTTAATCATGCTATGTGATTGGTCCAATCTGATTGGTTCAATCAATTTCACAAATAATGAACTCATCTCAGAGTTAGCAGGGGCACACTCCGGCTGTAAAGGTGGAAGTGTCAGAAGATGCAGGCTGGGAACGCACTAGGCATTGCGTGAAAGGTTGCGTTTTGCTGCATATGTGTTTCTGCATTTTTTGTCATAAGGAAGTGCATTTGGAGTGCATTTGCGGTTCACAGAAGCGTTTCACACTTGTATTTGGTTGCGTTTTCCTGCGTTTGTGTTTCCCACATGTGAGTCACAAGTGTATTTTTGTGCATTTTGTTTGCGTTTTTGATATGCATTTTATGCAATTTTTGGGGAATGTGGCCAGTATGGAAAGTGCCGGGAGGTCCCATCTGCTTCCACCACGCCCCTCTGGTGACTTTCCATCAGATATTATGTTATATGTGAACAAATAGATAAACATGACTTTGTACACGTAGAACACAAATTCAAGGACCACCTACAGCAAAAAAAATAAAACAGATAAAATCTGTCAGAACCGACAGCTTTTGATTTAGTCCTCATGTGGGATTCGCAGGGTATTATTTCTTTTCCAAAAGCATTAATGGCAGTTGCTAAGTCTAACTGACAAAATACTGTACAGGTGAGTATGGAGACTGGCTTAGAGGTTTTTTGGTAAAATTAGTCAGCAATTGGCCAATCATAATTGAGGCTGCTTCCACACAGGGACGTTACAGGCACACGTTAGTGCAGCCTGTAACGCTCCCCCAACGCACAGCAATGTAACACAAGTGGGCTGTTCACACTGCCCACATTGCGTTACATGTAACGCTGCACGTTGTAGTGAAAGTGCAGCATGCTGTGCGTTCTAGCGGCTTTAGCCGCGTTAGACTGTTTGCACATGCTCAGTGGGGGGCGGAGAGGAGGCAGGAAGATGCTGCTACAGTAGCCGCGCACATGGCTACTTAATATGCACTGCACTGGCGACCGCTGATTGGCCGGCAGGACCACGTGATGCGGAGTGTCTCGCTCCGCATCACGTGGTCCCTCCGGCCAATCAGCGCCACTCTAGGAGACCTTATGCGGATAGAGCCGTCTTACGCGGCTCACTCTACCATCCTCTCCCGCACCACCATGCGTTGCGTTAGGGGTACGTTATGCGACCTTAACGTAGCACCTAACGCAATGTCTTAGTGTGTAAGTAGCCTGAAAGTGTGTACCAGACTTTAGTGAATTGAAACCAACGTAGAGGTAAAAAAACAACAACCTTATCATAGAGTTTAAACAATGGTTAAATCACTTAGGTTGCCGCCTCCATTCTGATGAGGCCGCCGCCTACCGTTATGCTGCTCTCTGGGTAGGAACACACTAGGAAGAAACACTAGCATTGCGTAACAATAGCGTTAACGCGTATAATGTAAGTCAATGGGCCACATGAAAAACCTCATTAATTTGTGTTCTACAATGTGCCTTTTTGTAATGCAGAACTTTCTGCATATTTTTCCAAAATGCATCTAAAACGCACATAACCTCAATTGTGACGCAGAGGTATAGCTTTTTATTGTATTTTTATTGCGTTTTTAATGTGTGTGTTTTTTTTAAACCAAGTTTGATAATGTGTTTCTGCTTCCTTTGAACTTCCTAGTGATGAGCCAGAGAGGACACTGAAAAGGTGTTTTTATACTGACCACAATGTGCGTTTTAGATGCGTTTTGGAAAAATATGCAGAAAGTTACTCTAGCGTTTTATGCAATGCTAGCGTTTCTGCCTAGTGTATTCCTACCCAGAGAGCAGCATAAGGGAAGGCGGTGGCCTCATCAGAAGGGAGGCTGCAACCTAAGTGAGATAACTCTTGTTTACACTGCATGGTAAGCTGCATATTGACCGCTACATTGGTTTCAGCTCACCAAAGCCCGGTACACACTTTCAGTTATGACTGACCAACCACTGACTAATTTTACCTGAAAAATAAATAAAATAAGCCAGTCTCCACACCCAACTGTACACTATTTTAGCAGTTTGACTTAGCAACTGCCATTAAGGAAATGATTATGGAAAATAAATAATACCCTGCGAATCTCACACAAGGACTAGTTCAAAAGCTGTCGGTTCTGACAGATTTTACCTGCTTTATTTTTTTTGCTGTAGTGGTCCTATAATTTATGTTCTGCATGTACACATTCATGGTTCCACATTCTAGGCCTATTATTTTTTATCTATTTGTTTACATATTTAACATAAAATCTGATGGAAAGTGCTAGAAGGTCCCATCTGCTGCCACCACGCCCCCTCTTGTGATGTCATAATAGAGCCTGTATACCTCTGGTGATGTCAGGGAAGTGATGTCATAATGGCAGCCTGTGTATATAAACAGGTGTTGAGCACTCAGAGGCTCACTTTTGTCTCCATTTGCTCAAGTGAAGACAATTGCTTTTGCTCTCGAGCGATTTACTCATTAGTGAGATTCTCATTAGTGAATTATGTTGCGCTGCTGTAAAAGGCGACGCAAACTGAACCTCAGGCTTGAGGTTCAGCAGCCTTCAGCACAGCCTGCGACTGCTACCCCAGGGCCCACACCACCGGCTAGGAGGAGCAGAGCCCACGCAGCTGTGCGTTCCATCAGGGCTTTCTTGGGCAGACTTTTCCGCTGCTGTAGACCTGCCCCTTCTACCGGGCGTTCTTCAGGAGCACAGGAATATCTGATATCGGATGATTTCGGTCATGTGGAGGAGGGAGTAGCTGGGAACCCAGCGCCGGAATATCAGATATCGGTTATTTCACCTTACGTGGTGGAAGCGGAAGAAGCTGGTAAGTACTACATCATTATATGTTATTACACATCCCAAATATATAGGTTAATATTGAGGAATCTATAGCAATGAGTGAACAGCAGGCAGACCAATAATGAGTGATGATTTTTAAATTTTTCTCAATTACTTTAATGAGAAAATGTAATAAGCTGTCTTTCTCACAGTATTGAAGCCAGACTCCCCAAACTTGACACAGTCAGTCAGTGGGTGACTGGGGTTAAAATTTAGAAAAAGTGGGAGGAGCTTAAAACAGTTCACCAAATTTAAGCCTTTTAATTTAAATAGGAAATTTTAAACTGAAGCCATTCTTAGACTGCTAATGGTAGGGTCCTCATACGACACAGTCGGTCATAGGGTGACTGAGATCACAACTGGACAAAATCAGATTGCACCAATCAAATTGCCTAGTCCAGTCTGATTGGTCCAATTGTGCAATGTGATTGATCTGATCTGATTGGACTAATTGTGCAATCTGATTGGTCCAACAGTGCAATTTAATTGATTCTGATTAGTGCAATCATGCAATGTGATTGGTTTAAATTAATTGGTCTAACCTTGCAATGTGATTGGTCCAATCTGACTGGTTATATCATGCAGTCCGATTGGTCCAATCTGATTAGAACAATCATGCAGTGTGATTAGTATAATCTTAAGGTCTCTATTTTATCCACAGATGCGCTTTTCCAGCACACTTTTTATGATCACAATGTTCAGAAAATTGCACAGTGTGTGACAAAAATTGATGTGAAACCATTCTTTGGTTGATTGGACCAGAAAATGTAATCGATCTGAAAGTTGGATTTTATGATCACATCTGAAGAGAGAAAATACCCTTAATGAACAATCGATAATTAACTTCTGATAACTTGTGGTCATAAAAGAGCGTCAAAAGATCTGATGAAAACATTTTTCCATTAATGGGCACCTTTAGATCAATGTGATTGGTCCAATCAGATTGATTTAATCATGCTATGTGATTGGTCCAATCTGGTTGGTTCAATCGATTTCACAAAAAATGAAATCATCCCAGAGTTAGCAGGGGCACACTCCGGCTGTAAAGGCGAAAGTGTCAGAAGATGCAGGCTGGGAACGCACTAGGCGTTGCGTGAAAGGTTGCGTTTTGCTGCATATGTGTTTCTGCATTTTTTGTCATAATGAAGTGCATTTTCAGTGCATTTGCGGTTCGCAGAAGCGTTTCACACTTGTATTTGGTTGCGTTTTACTGCATTTGTATTTCACACATATGAGTCACAAGTGCATTTTTGTGCATTTTGTTTGTGTTTTGATATGCATTTTATGCAATTTTTTGGGAATGTGGCCAGTATAGAAAGTGCCAGAAGGTCCCATCTGCTTCCACCAGGCCCCTCTGGTGATGTTAGGAAAGTGATGTCATAATAGCAGCCTGTATACCTCTTGTGATATCAGGGAAGCTCAGCACCTGCACCTGCACATGCACAGGCTGCTATTATGACATCACCAGAGGGGCGTGGTGGAAGCAGATGGCACTTTCCATCAGATTTTATGTTATATGTGAACAAATAGATAAACAAATATTTTGTTTATGATTCTGATGAGGCCGCCTCCTCCCGTTATGCTGCTACCAAATTTTAGCTATTCATATAAAATAGGAAATTTAAACTGAAGCCATTCTTAGAATGCTAATGGTAGGGTCCTCAAACTTGGAACAGTTGGTCACAGGGTTACTTGGTCACAACTGGACGAAATGAGATTGTACCAATCAAATTGCCGAAAAAAAGATTGGATCAATAATGGCCACAATTGAGATGACTGGTCCATTCTGATTGGCCCAATTGTGCAATGTGATTGGTCTGATCTGATTGGACCAATTGTGCAATCTGATTGGTCCAACAGGGCAATCTGATAGGCTCAATCTTATTGGTGCAACCATGCAATGTGATTGGTTTAAATTGATTGGTCTAATCTTGCAATGTGATTGATCCAATCTGACTGGTCAAACCATGCAATCCGATTGGCCCAATCTGATTGGTCCAATCATGGAATGTAATTAGTCTAATCTTAAGGTGCCCGTTAACAGTACAATTTTTTTTATCGGATACCAAGGGTGCAGCTAAGGTTTTTGTGACCCCAAGCGGACTGTAGTAAGTGACCCTATCCTGCTTCCCTGACATCAGTGAAAATGGGTGTGGCTATCCCGCATAAGTGGGCGTGACCATGTCATGTGGGTGGAGCGGGAGTGCAGATTGGGGCGGGGCTGTTTGCAGGGATGGGCGTGGTCATGACCTTGTATGGGCGGAGCCTAACCGTAGCGCAGCAAATATAGCCAACTATGACAATTTAATAATAAATGCAGCAACAGTTACCCCAGACACCAGAAAATAAAAACGCAATTTGTGCAACATTTCAGCAGAAAACAAACGCAATTTGTGCAACATTTCAACAGAAAACAAACAGAATTTGGGCCATGTTTCAGCAGAAACCAAACGCAATTTGGGCCACATTTCAGCAGAAATCAAACGCAATTTGGGCACATTTTCAGCAGAAATCAAACGCAATTAGGGCACATTTACAGCAGAAACCAAACGCAATTAGGGCACATTTTCAGCAGAAATCAAACGCAATTAGGGCACATTTTCAGCAAAAATCAAACGCAATTAGGGCACATTTCCAGCAGAAATCAAATGCAATTAGGGCACAGTTCAGCAGAAATCAAACACAATTAGGGCACAGTTCAGCAGAAATCAAACGCAATTAGGGCACAGTTCAGCAGAAATCAAACGCAATTAGGGCACAGTTCAGCAGAAATCAAACGCAATTAGGGCACATTTTCAGCAGATATCAAACGCAATTAGGCCCCGTTCACACTGCACGCGTTAGGGCACATTTTCAGCAGATAAACGCAACTAGGGCACATTTTCAGCAGATATCAAATGCAATTACGGCACATTTTCAGCAGATAAACGCAATTAGGGCACATTTTCAGCAGATAAAGGCAATTAGGGCTGCAAAAAGAAAAGAATTTACTCACCTGGCACTGGCAGAAGTCTTCTCTCCCCGTCTCCTCTCCTGGCCGGCTCCTCAGGCGCGCAGTTCCCACGGAGCTCCCTCCCTCCTCCAATCTCCCGCGCTGATTGAATGCAGGGCTACGGGAAGATGGCCACCCGAAGCCCTGTACTGGAGACATAAATAGTCTCCAGAGCAGGGCTTCGGCGGCGGCCATCTTCCCGCAGCCCTGCTCTGCTCTGCCAGCCCCGCGGGGCTGCGGGAAAACAGTGATGTCACGACGACGTCACGGAGCCACCAAGGCCCCTAAGACCTTGAGGCCCCAAGCGGCCGCGTGGTCTGCCCCTGTCGGATACGATCTTTCTTTCGACACACTTTTTCTGATCAAAATGTACAGAAAACTATAGTCTGGGAGGAAAATTGATGTGAAACGATTGTTTGGTCGCTTACAGAATATGTAATCGATCTGAAAGTTGGATTTTATGATAGTATCTGAAGAGAGAAAATGCCCTTATTGAACAATCGATAATTAACTTCCGATTACTTGTGGTCATAAAAGTGCGTCAAAAGATCGCATCTGATGAAAAAATTGTAGCGTTAATGGGCACCTTTAGACCAATGTGATTGATCCAATCTGATTGGTTCAATCAATTTCACAAAAAGTAAATTATCCCGGAGTGTGCAGGGGCACACTGCTGCTGTAAAGGCGGAAGTGTCAGAGGATGCAGGCTGGGTTCACACTAGGCGGTGTGTGAAAGCTTGTACCTGTATTACTGAGCATACCTAACTATAGCCCATAATCGCATGATCATGTATCTTGCAGCGTTTGTTTGAATAACTTTGTTGTATGTTGTATAACCTTGTTACATCTGTCATTCTTGTATCATTATATATACTTATTGTCCAGTGCGGCGTAATATATTGGCGCTTTAAAAAATCAAAACATAATAATAAAAGTTGCATTTTGCTGAATGTTAGGCTAATCATTTTTTTTATCTTTGTGTTCACAGGTGATTCTGGTCATGTGGTGGAGGTAGTAGCTGGGGATCCAGCGCCAGGATACCAGTTGTCGGATGCTTCACCTCGTGTGCATCTGGTGGAGGAGAATGAAGAAGCTGATGTTTCTGGTTATGTGGTGGAGGAAGTAGCTGGGACTCCAGCGCCAGGAAATCAGCTGTCTGATGCTTCACCTCATGTGGATGTGGAGGAGGAAGAAGCTGGTAAGTACTACATCATTATTGGTTATTATGCATCTCAAATATATAGGTTAACTTTCCTAGCGGAACGCAGTTTATGAGGCTGCGTCCGCGGGAGGGATTTTTGGAATACATCTTGCTCTAAACTTCGTAGCTAGCACTAGGCTAGCTACCTGTGTCCCGCAAGTCTCCCGGCACCTATCTGCTCCCCCCGATCACCGCCGGCAACACTCACCCAGCCGCGGAGCTTCCCAATTAGCTTCAGTCGTCGCTATGGCAGAGATCGGACATGACGAGTATGACGTCATGCGCAGTCCCGATCCTCCCCATAGCAAAGCCTGGAGTTGATCGGGAGGCTGCGCCATCGCGGGATCCCTGGGGGGTATGTATTGCGGCGGGGATCGGGGGGGAGAGCGGAGGCACTTGGGGGGCACAGGTAGCTAGCCAAGTGCTAGCTGAAGACTATGTAACAAATTTCATTGAAAAAAACTCTCCCGGGGCCATGCGATCCCCTGTGGTGGCTAGCCCGACACTGTGTCGGGCTTATCCCCAGGGAGGTTAATACTGAGGAATCTATAGCAATGAGTGTACAGCAGGCACACCATTAATGAGTGCTGAGTCGTTGCTATTATCAAGGCGCATTACATTATGTTTCTACACTTTCCAATGCAGCTATAGTTGTTCCCTTTGCTCCCCACATCCCAGATAGTGTTGTCCCCCAGGGCCCTGAGCCAGCTGAATGCCCCTTCCAAGGTAACCCCTCCAAGCTAATAATGGTCATCCTGTGCCCTGTATTGATGCAGAATGGCAGCATTGCACTCACCTTTCCAGTAGCCAGGCATCCTCCTGTGTCCTTTTGTCACCATCCCCTAACACTGGAGGCTGTTCTCTCTGACCTGGCAGCATGCTATGTGGGTATGTACATGCTGCCGGGTCACATAGGACAGGCGCCAGTGTTCAGGGATGGAGATGGTAGAACATAGGAAGGGGGCGTGTCAGCTGGAAAGGTAAGTGTGCTCCACTGTAAGTACTGCATCAATACAGGACCCCGAGGGAGCGGGCACTATTATCTTGGTGATAGACCTGGAGGGGGGCGTTTGCCTGCTCTAGGGCCCTGAGCATGAGCAATTGCCTAGTTCACCGCTCTAGAAACACCGCCCCTGTGCTCAGTAAAGAGTGTTATTTCCTTGAAACAACTGCAATTTGATTGGTCCAATCTGATTTGATCAATCATGCAATTTGATTGGTCAAATTTATCCTATGTCTTTCTTTTTCCTACAGGAGAGATCATAGACAATATGTGGATGCTCTGATGATATGATAGATTTGTAGGACTTTTGATTGGCAAGTCACAGCCACATTGATCACATCTCACTTCTGTTTCTTTTGCATAATAAAAAGTGATACAGGATCAAAAGGATCCTGACCAGCTAATCAAAAGGTTCCTGCACTGTGATCACATGACCAGCCCATCACATTTCTCCATCATCTCTCCTTTGGGGGAAATTCTAGGGTAGAAGGTTCATCACTATTTCACAGAGTCCACATGCGGGAGAATGCTGGCTGACATATATAGAGGAGTAGAGATAAGTGTGAGAAGGTCCCGGCAGGAAAGATGTGGATGAGCACAAGCAGATCTCTCACTACCTATTAATCTCAGCGAGACATCTGCCAGTGTAGGGCTACCTTTACAACCATGTATAGGCTTTGATTATGTATACGCTTTGGTTTATAGCAAATCTCAGTAGATGATGATATTAATGTGATTTTTCTTTCTCTTCCAAGGCCCGAGTGGAATCCAGACCATCAGGACGCCACTGACTGTGGACAGCTTCAAGTTCCATCAATTTCTCGGACATGGGGCATTTGGCAAGGTAAGTAATTAGATAGATTTCCCTAGGGGCGGGGTCAGCCCAGATATGGCTTTAGATAGCCATCTTTATTGGTCTCAGTGGAACTAGATATAGACAGGTAGCAACTCTGGCCTGCAGCATTTTTGCATTGTAGTGGCTGGATAGTGTAATGGTCAGAGATGCTCAAATCCGAATTCGGGTGAGACCCGGATAGTTGCTATGCGGATTTCACCCAGTTACCTGTGCAGGCTGAACGGGGGGGGGGGGGGGGGGTGTCAAGCTTACCTATCTTCTTCGGTCCATCCCTCTGCGCCTCCCACGATGCGTTCCACACTCGTCACGTGAGTATAAACACTTCCTCCTTCAACCCGAAGGAGGAAGTGTTTGTAATCACATGACCGCCGTGTGGAACGCATCGTGTGAGGCGCCGAGGAACGGACCTAAGAAGACATCAGATAGGTTGACCCCCCTGCCCAGCCCACACAGGTCACAGGGTGAAATCCGAATAGTAACTATCCGGAATTCACCTGAATTCGAATTTGAGCATCTTTGGTAATGGTTAAAGAGACTCTGTAACAAAATGTTCAGCCTTATTTCTTCTATCCTATAAGTTCCTATACCTGTTCTAATGTGGTTTGTCTTACTGCAGCCTTTCCTAGTTGCACAGTGGCTGTATTATCTCTGTTATATAATCTAATCTTCTTTCCTTTGACGGCTTTGCCGGGCTCAGGCAGGAATGTGCTGCTCTGCTGTTATAGGCAGAAGCTATACACACCCTCTTCACGCCCCCTGCAGGCTCCGTGTGAGTCACAGACTGAGCTCCTCTGAGCCTATAACATGCTGTTAGCAGCCATGTCTTTTGTTTGTAAACACTGCCTAAAACTGGCAATTACAAGCCAGGATTGCAGGGAGTGGCAGAAACAGCACAGAGGGGCCCAGGAGAACATAATGAATAGAATGGTATGCTTTTTATTGTAAGAATTTTAGAGTACAGATTCTCTTTAAGGGCTCTGCTTCTGACACAGGAGACCAGGGTTCGAATCTCGGCGCTGCCTGTTCAGTAAGCTGCACATATTCAGTAGGAGACCTTAGTGAAGTCTCCCTAACATTGCTACTGCCTATAGAGCGCGTCCTAGTGGCTGCAGCTCTGCCGCTTTGAGTCCGCCAGGAGAAAAGCACGATATAAATGTTCTGTGTTTGTTATTGGTCCATCTTAACTATCGAATACTAAATATTCTCCTCTGTCTCTTCCAGGTTTACCTTGCTTCCCATCGAGCCAGTGACCAACAGCTGGCCATCAAGATGGTCAGGAAAAGAGCATTCCTGAAGAAAGACCCCGAGGTCATCTTTAGGGAGAGTCAGGCCTTGAAGACCCTTAAGAAGGGTCCCTTCATCACCCAGCTCTATGGTACATTCCAGTCGGAGGATTACCTCTACTTTGCCATGGAGTACCTGAGCGGGGGAGAACTGTGTAAACTTATAGATGATGCTGATGTTCCCTTTGACATTACAACCCTAAGGTAAGATTACATACCTCCGAACTTTTTGAGATGAGAAAGAGGGACACTTAAGCCACGCCCCTGCCACACCCCTGATCACACCCCGGCACACCCCTAGCCACACATACCATAAAGATTTTATAAGACAAATATGTTTTATAACTCAAACGACACTGGTCCTTTCAATCCTGGTTCATTTTTCTTCATATTAACACTTGAAAACTAGAAATACATCAATTTAAAGGATGAGAATACAGTTTAGAGTCAATCAAACACACATTTTTTTCAGTAGAGAAATACCCATATTTATATAGAAAGAGGGACAAAGTCCTGAAAGAGGGACACGTGAGGAGGAAAGAGAGACAGAAGGGCAGGGCTCCCAAAGAGGGACAGTTGGGAGCCATGAGATGACTCTGCTGTTTTATAAAGCTAACAACTGTCCCTCAAGCCCCTGTAACCAGGCCCGGATTTGTGTCACAGGAGCTTATGGTCACAAATGTCTTGGCATCCTAGACTCCGCCCTCCTTGAGCCTACAAATCACTGCCGAACCACACCACAAGTGTGCTGGCTGTCCCAGCTGTCAATTCTCCCTTACTTCCCTTGCCCGCCATGGGTAGCTACAGGTGCCCCTTAGTATTAGGTAGCCAGAAGTACCCTCAATATTAAGTTGCATAGGGAAGGAGAGAGGGAGGCAGCTAGAGCAGCCTTTCTATCATCAGGCGCCTGTAGGCATGTGCCTACAGTGCTTTATGGTAAATACAGCCCTGCCTGTAACCCCTGTGACCTGGGGGTCCCACCTCCCCATCCCCAATATGCAGAGCAGCGCAGGGAGCAGAGTATGTTACCTGTTCTTGTGTCACTCAGCTGCCCTCCTCACATCAGCTGTGCATGATGCTGCATACCTGTCACATGACATGTAAGAGGAGCCAGTAGCCATGTGGAGGTGTGCAGCACACAGAGCCCACTCACTGTGGGGAGGATATCAGAGCAACATGGTGCTGCAAGCAGGGAGCATACACTTCTTCCTGCTCTGCTCTGCATACTAGTGTGTGTGGGGGGAGGGGGGAGCAGGGTTATCTGCTAGTCTCCCTGTTACAACTATTCCATCTTGTAAATTACCCTTATTAGAAAAGGTTCTGGTAAAATGCTTTATTTACATCACATCAATGTGAGGAAGTCATTTTACACACTGAAATTTGTATTAGATCTTTAGAATGAGTCAGGCTGGGTGCACACATAACATAACGTGAAAAGGCTGCATTTTATGCCATGTTTTCATTTTAAGTTGTGTGCATTTTTTGTGTGTTTTTGCTGCGTTTGCGTTTTTTAACCGTTTTGTGTGCGGTTTTAATACGTTTGCATATACAAAACGCATGTGAGATTTGTATGCGTTTTTTATAGGTTTTAATATTTACATTTATGCAAATCACTAGGAAGACAACAGGAAGCGGAAATAATCAGATATCTTTATTTAAAAAAAAAAACGCATCAAAAACGCATACAAAACTTAAAGGGGAACTGAAGTAAGAGGTATACAGTCTGAGGCTGCCATATTTATTTCCTTTTAATCAATACCAGTTGCCTGGCAGCCCTGCTGGTCTATTTCTCTGCAGTAGTATCTGAATAACACCAGAAACAAGCATGCAGCTCGTCTGGTCAGATCTGACATTAATGTCAGAAACACCTGATCTGCTGCATGCTTGTTCAGGGGCTATGGCTAATAGTATTAGAGGCAGAGGATCAGCAGGAGGGCGTGGCAACTGGCATTGCTTAGATGGAAATAAATATGGCAGCCTCCATATCCCTCTCAGTTCAGTTGTCCTTGAATATATTGCATTTCCATTGACTTTCATTATGTGCTTTTTTGATGCGTTCATGCATTATATGCAACAAAACTAGCGATTATAAAAACGCTAAAGTACAAACACACACCCATGCCTTTTTTATGCTGCCCATGGAGTAACATTGGTGCATAAAACACAGCGGTTTGCAACGGTAGCGTTTCTGCTATGTGTGCACCTAGCCCCATGGATACATCTTTCTGCTTTATTTGTGTATTGAACATGTGATGCTAATAATGATTTTATTTCTCTTCCATCAGACTATTTGCTGCACAGATGGTCATCGGCCTGGAGTACATCCACTCCAAGGGTATAATCCACCGAGACATCAAGCCGGAAAACATCCTTCTGGACGGAGTCGGGAATATAAAGATCGCTGACTTCGGTCTGGCAGCACAAAATGTCTTTGGAAATGCCATGACTAAAGGATGTAAGGGGACCTTGTTCTATATGGCCCCGGAGGTGTTCCTAGAGATGGACTACAACCACACAGTAGATTACTTCTCTATGGGAATCGTGCTCTTTGTCATGGCGTCCTTCAGGTACCCATTCCTGAAGGATGAGGAGGATAGGTTTGATTTTGACCTCAGATCCTCCATTTGCTGCACATCTCCAGACTATACAGCGGAGATGGACATCATGCTGAAAGACTTCTTGAAGAAGCTACTGTGCAAGAGCCAGATAAGGCGTGAAAAACTGGTGAAAAACCTGAGGGAAGAGCCGCTCTTCATCCAGATAGACTGGAAGGACGTGGAGTCCGGAGAGGCACGGCCCCCATTCCATGTGGAACCACCACAGGAAAAACCGAGAGACACACTGACTGTGTTTGAGATCACCTATTCTGAGGCAAAGAGGAAGCCCAGATTGCGAGCTGAGCAGCAACAGCTCTTTAAGTCGTTCTCGTTTGCCAGTGAGGGGTGGTGAGTTGTGTGGAAGACCTGCCAGCTTCCAACAACATCAGCCGTCTACTCACTTGGACAACAACATCAGCATCATCATACATCATATTTATAATAAAAAAAAAAAATGTCGGTTTGTCTGTATGTATTAATGTTCTGAGATTGTAAATTAACATACATAAGGTAAAATTTAGCAACAACAAACGGAAGGGCAACCCCCACCAACAAGAAGTAGTAGACATGCTTGTGGTCCTTCATCTCTTTGTCCAAAGAGGAATGGAGTACTAATGTTATAGAAGGGATCCAGCACTTTCTGAAAATTAAGAACCAACTTTTATTTGGAAAGTGTATAGTTGTAGACATAGCCCCTGATGATATGCTATGCAATGAAATGCATAGGGCAGAGCCAGCAGAGTGACGTCACTGGTGGAGAAGTGTAGGAGCGAATGAGCTGCGTCCAACATGTCAGCGTGCTAGCATACCTTGCTGGTTTAACGTTTTGGCTGACAGCAGGGATTAAGGCTGGATGGTTATAGAGCGGCCACTCGGGAACTGGGCCTACCTGTACCTTTTTTGTAAGCCTATGAGACGCTTGCCAAACTTGCTGTAAAGTTTTTATTGAAGATTTTTTTAATTTTATAATAAACGATCTGCACAATTGGAATCGGTTTCCCCCTTTTCCCTTCCTTCTTTTTAATTCACATGTGGATGTACATGGTGGTGATCTGAACTGGGAAAACGAGGATATATGGAGAAAGAAAGCAGCTTGCCAGAGAGGTGACTTGGGGGGGGGAGGGGGGGGGCATAAACCCCGGAGGTGTGATGTAGTCGGTCAGACCAGAGGATCTGGTGAGTTATACCCTGAAGGGGGGCCTGCATTGTGTTGTGCATAGACAGATTGAAGAGTCCGAGAGCGCAAACCATGAATATGTATAGTTGTAGACAGACAAAAGGGCTGAAGGCTGAGGCCACCCTCGGGCACTTTTTGCCTGCGATTTGCGCTTTGGTGATTTGTTGGTGACTAGCAGGAATAATCCTATAGGATTACTCACATTGCTCTGATTACGGCACGTTTGCAATTTCTGACGATCCCAAACCTGCTGAATGTAGCATTTTCCCCGGCGATTGTCTTGTGATTCTCATTCACTAGAATGAGAAGTGCAAAAACGCAATCGCCAAAAAAATTGCAATTGCTAGGCAGGCTAGGAAGTTCGCCAAAAGATACTAGTAGGGGAAAAACATCAATACGTTGAAAAGTGAGATGTTAATTTATATACTACAGTATATAAATATAAATATCTATATATATAATAGAGTGCATGCGTGCACGTATGTTTTCTGCTTTCAACAAGACTTTGTATGCAGATTTCTTGCTGCCTGGGAAGATATGCTCTGGGGGTCTCGCGTACCCCCTACACACCTGGGCAGAACCACAAACAGCCAACCAGATGGCACACTTGGTCACTTAGTGACTGAGGTCAAAAATTCTTGGAAAGCGGGCGGAACATAAAACAGCCAATCAATTTGAGCAATTCATTTTCAATGAGAAAATGTAAACTGCAGCCATTCTTAGGCTGTTAGTCGCAGAGGTCTTAAACTTGTCACACTTGGTCACCAATCAACATTCACCTATTGATTTTCAAGGGAAATATTTAAACTGGTGCAATTCTTACACTGCTAATAGCAGAGGCCTCAAACCTCAAAAAAGTCAGTCATTGGGGTTGATTGGGGGGGGGGCTGGGGGGAGACTGGGGTTCAAATTCAAATTCACTAAAAGAGGGGGGAACCACAAATAGCCAATCAGATTTTTTTTGCTCAATAAACTGCTTCCATTCACACATTTTTGATGCCAGCAATTCGGAAGCTCACAAACTTGGTAATTAAGTGACTTTGTGTCAAGGTTACAAAAAGTCGGCTGAGGCAAAATCCCAAATTTTTTACTGGGAAAATGTACACTGCAGCCTTACACTGTTAATGACAGGATTCTTAAACTTCGGACATTTTCAAGGGGAATATTTAAATTGTTGCCATTCTTACACTGTTAATAGCACAGGCCTCAGACCTGGTACAGTCGGTCAGTGGGTGACTGAGGTTAAAATCCAGAAAAGGGGGTGGAGCCACAAACAGCCAATTAGATTTCTTTGCTGGTTAAACTACATTCATTCACACATTTTTGATGCCAGGAACCTGAAAGCTCAGAAACTTGGTCATTGAGTGACTGTGTGTCCAGGTTACAAAAAGTGGGCAGAGCAACAAGAAAACTTTTCCTGGGAAAATATAAACTGCAGCCATTCTTACACTGCTAATGGCAGGGTTCTCAAACTTTGCACAGTTGGTCACTGGGTGACTGGGATTACTATTCAAGAAAGTGGGTGGAGCCTACAACAGCCAATCAAAATTCACCTATTTAATTTCAAGGGGAATATTTAAATTGCTGCCAATCTTACAGTGTTAATAGCAGACCTCCTCCGTACACCTTACATTAATCCCCCCTCACATTGGGAGGACTACAAGTATAATCCAGCCCGGCCATCCTATCCAGGAGGACCAGCACAGAGCTACTTGTGCAGATCACGGAGTATCCTGTGGACCTAAGGAGGGACTCTGCGGAGGAAGATTACATCCACACCCTGTGCCCCCGGCTGTTAGAGGGATGAAAGCCATGTCACTGACCAACCCATACGGGTGAGTCAGCCACTCTTAGAGGTGAGAACATTCCACAGAAGGACCGTTTTATTATGTCATATTGAAATGGAGTGCGCTTTCCCCTATTTGCCTTTTCCCCTCCCTGTTCCCGTCTATAGAGATGTTTATATAACCTCAGTGAGAGGCCACTACAGAGCAGCACCGCCCATCCATCCTTGTACCCCTTTATACCGGATTTACATTACCAAATCCACATCACTCCCCCTATAATAATAGGAGTAATATATGCCCTTCAGTATAGAGGATCATTTTCCTCAAAATACATTGCTGATAAGTATGAGAGGATCCACTGTGACAACTGGACAATTGGGGAATGCAAAGATCATCAAAAAGCCAAGCTCATGTGATCCTTACAGCCAGTAGAGGTTATTGATTAGCATTACATTACTGCTTAAAGGGAACCAGAGACGAAACACCCTCATGTATTTTACCATACAGTATATATCAGTGGGAACATTAGAGAAAACACCTACCCTGCTCTCTGTTTCATTCTGCACTGCTCAGCTTGCTTGTTATCAGCCCTGATAAAACTATATACTCATATATACGCTATAGCAGCATAGAGGGTGATATAGCGGCTGGGAACGCGGAGAATCACTCGCGTTCCCAGCCTGTCGGCGGCTGTCGCTGAACCCGGAAGTAGTCGCCGGCTGGAACAGGACGATCGGAGCCAGGCAGGGCTAGGAAAAAAGGGGCAGTTGCCCCAGGGCCCCAGAGCCTGTAGGGGCCCCCAAGTTGTTCCTCCCCCATGTGAACTGTTGCTCCCCAGGGACACTGCAGAGTCTGTTAAAGAGACTCTGTAACATTAAAAAGATCCCCTGGGGGGTACTCACCTCGGGTGGGGGAAGCCTCCGGATCCTAATGAGGCTTCCCACGCCGTCCTCTGTCCCACGGGGGTCTCGCCGCAGCCCTCCGAACAGCCGGCGACTGTGCCGACTGTCAGTTCAATATTTACCTTTGCTGGCTCCAGCGGGGGCGCTGTGGCGACTTTCAGCACGGAAATAGACGGAAATACCCGATCTCCGTCGGGTCCGCTCTACTGCGCAGGCGCCGGAAACTTGCGCCTGCGCAGTAGAGCAGACCCGACGGCGATCGGGTATTTCCGCCTACTTCGGCGCCGACAGCCGTCAGAGCGCCTGCGCAGGAGCCAGGAAGGTAAATATTACGTCACCGCTGCACGGAGGGCTGCAGCAAGACCCCTGACGGATGGAGGACGGCGTGGGAAGCCTCATTAGGATCCGGAGGCTTCCCCCACCCGAGGTGAGTACCCCCCAGGGGCCGTTTTGGCGTTACAGTTCCTCTTTAAGTTAGGGGATGATTGGGGGAGGGTCAGCAGCCAGCTCAGGGGCCCAGGAGGGAAATTTGGCTGCAACAAAGGGCCTCTGATGACACTTTTTGGTCAGGGTGGTGTCTGTTGGGGGGCAAACACTCACACACATACACACGCGTGCACACACGCATGCACACACACACACGCCCGCACATACATACACGCACACACACACACGCGCACACACACACGCAAGCACACACACACACACACTCATACACACACACACACACACACACACACTCATACACACACATACGCACATACATACACACACACACACACACACACAGATACATACACATACACACACACACCACACACACGCACACACACACGCACACACACACATGCATACACATGCATACACATGCATACACACACACACACACACACACAGATATACACACACACACACACACACACGCACGCACGCACGCACAGATATTCACACACACACACGCGCACACACACAGATATACACACACACACATACATAATCTCCTTGACTGCCATGTGATGGGGGAAAGGAGGTGGGACTCACCTACACTCAAACACACACAATATTACACAGAAGCTGCAACAACCTCCACCCCCAAAACTTCATTTTTGCAAATCCTTGCTACCTGCATATCCAGAGAGCGAGCCTGCTCTAGCCCCACCCTCTCAGGCTCAAGCCCGTCCTCAGCAGAGTTCCTCCCACAGCAGGAAGCCAGGTACTCTCCCCAATGCTGCACCGGCTTCCTTCAGCGTTGCCTAGCAACGCTAATAACAGCACAGAGGCCCGTGTCTGTCATCTATTTTATGACAACATGGGCTGCAGTGTTTAACACGGAGGACACCGCTGTCAGTACTGACCATGCTACCACTTTCACACATCTCTCTTCCCTCGTTCCCAGGCAGCAGAGACTGCGCTGTGCACCAGCCCGATCCCTATGCACGCAGCTCCTAGGCTATTGCTACGCCACTGTATCTGTAAATGTGCATGTTGTCCAGCAGGGGACTGCATGGTGTCAGATATTTTAACGCAGACACAAAAACACATTATAAATGTCAAAATAACCATACACAGGTTATACTTACCTACTGTGTAGTTTACTCCTCAATCTCTTTCTCCTCTCCTGCGTCCTGTTTGTCCGCTGTGATCAATGGATTTCTCCGTCCTCCATTTTAAAAAATGTCCATTACCCCATAACAGCTTCCTGGTCAGCACACTGTAATATCACCCACTTGAGCCATATGGAAACATGGATATTACCTTGCACATTCATTTGTAACTGACAGCTGCTGATATATGACTGACAGCAACTGGTATATTTCAGTTCTGACAAAATATTGGGATCGTTGTAAGAAGAAAATGGTGAGCTTCTGAGAGGAACTGACTGTGAGCTTAGTATGTAATATTCATTTGCAGCTACGTCATGTGTTTATTTGAAATAATTTTCCTCACTTCAGGCCTGAGCCCACCAACACAGTTGTGTGCAGTTGTGTCCACTTTTCAGCAACACATCAGTGTTACAGATGCTGAAAAGCGGACACAACTGTGTACAACTGCGCTCAACTGCGTTAGTGGGCTCAGGCCCTTAGATGTGAAGGAGCCCATTGAGTAACTCGGGCTGTCAGGTCTCATGTATCCGCATGTTTGAATTACATAAAACCGACAGTATCACACATAGTGGTTTATTCCCAGAATACATCTCAAGAATTACCTCTGCGTATCTGTCTTGGCCATGTTGCTGTCACTTACAGTAGGTAATAGAAATCTGACAAAACTGACAGGTTTTCAACCAGCCCATCTCATAAGGGATCCTCAGGGTTTTGTTTATAGTGGGATGCGAAAATTTGAGCAACCTTGTTAATCTCCATGATTTTCCGGTAAAAAATCATTGGTTGTTACGATAAAAATGGTCAGTTAAATGTATCATATAGGAGACACACCCAATGATATTTGAGAAGTGAAATTAAGTTTACAATAATTGTTTAAAGGACTCACGAGACAAAATACAAAAAAAAAAGTTAAATACCTGCTTGAAATTTGAATGCAGGGAGGACGCCATCCGCGCCCTCTGTGCCGTTCCGCCGGGTCCCCGCTGTGCTCAATGTACCCCCCAGGCCGGCTCCTGACCCCACAGCCCCACAGCTTAGTGGAGGCAGGAGAGCCCGACCCGGGCTGTGGGGTCGGGAGCCGGCCTGGGGGGACATTGAGCAGCGGGGACCCGGCGGAACAGCACAGAGGGCGCGGATGGCATCCTCCGTGCATTCAAATTTCATGCAGGTATTTAACTTTTTTTTTCGTATTTCACCTCCTGAGTCCTTTAAATAAAATTAGGCAGGTGCATAAATTTGGGCACTGTTGTCATTTTATTGATTCCAAAACCATTAGAACTAATTATTGGAACTCAAATTGGCTTGGTAAGCTCAGTAACCCCTGACCTACATACACAGGTGAATCCAATTATGAGAAAGACTATTTAAGGGGTCAATTGTAAGTTTCCCTCCTTTTTTAATTTTCTCAGAAGAATAGCAACATGGGGGTCTCAAGAGAACACTGAAATGACCTGAAGATTGTTCACCAACATGGTTTATGGGAAGGATACAGAACGTGTCTCAGAGATTTCAGCTGTCTGTTTCCACAGTTAGGAAAGAGAAAGAAAAATCTCGGATAAACAGAAGCAACAAATGGTGAGAACAGTCAAAGTCAACCCACAGACCAGCACCATTGACCTACAACATCATTTTGCTGCAGATGGGGACTGCCCATGCTGCTGCTTTCACACATCTCTCTCCCCTCATTCCCAGGCAGCAGAGACTGAGCTGCACACCACCCCAATGCCTATGCTTGCAGCTCCTGCTGAAGACTTGCAAGTTGCAGAGCTGCGTGTAGGCAAGAAGGAATACGGTAGGTGGGATGGGAGAGTGTGACAGAGTCACTAGCCTGGCTGTTACTGCTTGCGGCTAGCTGCAGAGCATGAGGCGGCCACCGGAGCGTGACATAAGTGGGCGGGGGGAGTAATTGATCCGCATTTTAATAGTGAAGAGGGACATTTGGGAAGCCGCCTTTGCCCCATAAGGCGCTTGTAGGCACGTGCCTGCAGTGCCTAATGGTAAATCTGGCCCTGGTATAAGCAGTTGCCAGGCAGCAGCAAGCAATTGTGTGCGTTTGGCAGTGTTTTCACTAGCTATCAACTGCTCATGAAAAAGGGCCCTTAGATGGTTCTTGGGGTGCGGCGGCCAATCCCATGATACATTGACGGGATATGTGGCTGGCAGATTGTCTCATCCGTCTCCTCCCCCCCCCCCCCCCCCCCACTCCATGCTGCTCTAGGTCACACCATTGGTCCTCCTCTCCCCTCCATAGCAGCAGAATGTGTCTGTACAGAGGTCAGCCAAGGACTGTCGCCCAATGGTTCAAGTCCCAATTCTTGCAGGCGACATTCTTCGTATGTATGCAGGTAGTTATGCAGGTGCAGGTATGCAGGTGTATGCAGGTAGTAACCTCCTTGGCGGTTATCATGAGTCAAGCTCGGGTTGGAAAAAACAAGCCAGAAACGGTAATCGCAAGCGTGACTCATGTTAACCGCCGGCAAGACAGTGCAGAGCATAGTGCACAGCAGGTGTTTTCACTCACCTCCCGGGGGATCCGGACGCCGTTCTCCTTCCTGTCCTCCGAGTCTCTACATCCCTCGGGTGAGATTGTCGTTTGATGTCGGCAATCTCACTGCAGGGTTACAGCGCCACCCAGAGGACGGAGGGAGATCTGCAACGATTGATCCCAGGGAGGTGAGTAAGTTGAGGGGCTGCTGCAGGACTCTCTGCGGTATGATTTTTTATACAGGTTTTAGGGAGTAAAAGCTTGCAAAAAAATTGCACCGCTTTTAGAACCTAAAATCTGGAAAGAATCAGACCGCCAGGGGTGGTTAAACCTCGTACTAGCCTCACCTTGGCTTTCAACCTGTCCTTCCTCCTCACACCGGTAGTTGGAGTTTATATGTTCACCCCGTGTGAGTGGGTTTCCCCCAGGCAGTCAGGTTTCCCCACACAAACAATATAGTGGCTGCACCCAACTTCATCCGTTTTCCTGATTAAATTTTGACTCTAACCCTGAGTCTGACCCTTCACCTGTCTTGAATCTTAGAGTGTAACTCCAGCTAACTTTATTTTGGGGAATAATTATTGGCTAAAACCTCTGTGGGGATTTTAATACTGTCTGTGTTCCTGTTGCAGAGATTCGCTTAGTTCCTGTTTTCTGGAAATGAAACAAAGGAAATCTCAATTGAGAGAAAAGGGCAGCAACAAGAACATAACAGATTCTTTTTTGTGTTTTCCACCCAAGTAAAACAAAATGGTTTTATTGTTGACATACCTCCACCTCACTTCCTGTTCTCTGTGACGCTGTCATGTGACAGGAAGGAAGCAGAACTCTGCCCATTCAAACCCTTTTAGCAAATGATAATCTCCTGCTGGTTTTCAGGCCTCGTACACAGGACATCACACTTGCATTTTCGGATGTGTAGCATGTACAGTGCCACGCCTGAGGCATGTGGCCACGTACAATACAATACATCCGTTCCATGGGCGTAACAATAGGGGATGCAGCCCATGCGCCTGCGGGGGCCCCTGGGGCCCGCTCATGGCTGTTTTGGGGGGCTGGAGGGGTCGCACCATGAGGGGAAAGCTATGGCCACACTCGGCGGGGAGGGGTGATGGTCCCACCACTCCCTCACCTCGGGCTTTCCCCTCTGTGCTCTCCTCCAGCTTCAATAGCTATACAAGTGCAGCGGAGCGGCGGGCAGCGGCAGGCAAACATACCTTCCGTGCATTCCAGGGCGGACACTTCTTGTATAAAACAGGAAGTCGCGTCAGTCACTAGAGCGAGAAGCGTCCGGACGCACGGAAGGTATGTTTGCCTGCCGCTGCACGCCGCTCCACTGCACTTGTATAGCTATTGAAGCTGGAGGGGAGCACAGAGGGGAAAGCCTGAGGTGAGGGAGTGGTGGGACCATCACCCCTCCCCGCCGAGTGTGGCCATAGCTTTCCCCTCATGGTGCGACCCCTCCAGCCCCTCAAAACAGCCACGAGCGGGCCCCAGGGGGAGGAGGGCCCCGGGGGGTGGGGGGGGCCCGCTCACAATTTCTGCAGGGGGGCCCGGGGGCTCTTAGTTACGCCCCTGATCCGTACAGTGGCATATCTAAGGAGCTAAGGAGCTATGGGCTCCCCCCCCCCCCCCCCCAAGCACTCTATACATAACAATTGATACGGCGCACCAAAACCTGCCATGGAAAACAGCTTGTTAATGATTAATACTATTCAAAGCATCTATAGAAGTGTATAGAAGTGATTATTACCAACACGTGACCAATAGAGAGCTTATACTGGGGATGAGGGAGGGCCCTACGGGGCCCCTCTGGTCCAAGGGCCCCCGATGCAGTCGCAACCTCTGCAACCCCTATTGCTACGCCACTGTATCTGTAAATGTGCATGTTGTCCAGCAGGGGGCAGCATGGTCTCACATATTTTAACGCAGACACAAAAACACATTAGATGTGAAGGAGCCCATTGAGTAACTCAGGCTGTCAGGTCTCATGCGTCTGCATGTTTGAATTACATAGAACCGACAGTATCACACATAGTGGTTTATTCCCAGAATATATCTCAAGATTTACCACTGCTTATCTGTCTTGGCTTAAACGGGCGCTATCGCAAAAAATGGAAATGCGTGTAAACACATACAAATAAGAAGTATGTTTCTCCCAGAGTAAAATGAGCCATAAATTACTTTTCTCCCATGTTGCTGTCACTTACAGTAGGTAGTAGAAATCTGACAGAACCGACAGGTTTTCAACTAGCCCATCTCCTCATAAGGGATCCTCAGGGTTTTTTTTTTTTTTGTGGAATGCAAAAGTTTGGGCAACCTTGATAATTGTCATGATTTTCCTGTATAAATCGTTGATTGTTACGATAAAACATGTCAGTTAAATCTACCATATAGGAGACACACACAGTAGTATTTGAGAAGTGAAATGAAGTTTATTGGATTTACAGAAAGGGCGCAATAATTGTTTAAATAAAATAAGGCAGGTGTCATTTTATTGATTTCAAAACCATTAGAACGAATTATTGGAACTCTAATTGGCTTGGTAAGCTCAGTAACACCTGACCTACATACACAGGTGAATCCAATTATGAGAAAGAGTATTTAAGGGAGTCAATTGTAAGTTTCCCTCCTCTTCTAATTTTCTCTGAAGAATAGCAAGATGGGGGTCTCAATACAACACTGAAATTACCTGAAGAAAAAGATTGTTCACCATCATGGTTTAGGTCAGGCATGGGCAAACTTGGCCCTCCAGCTGTTGAGGAACTACAAGTCCCACAATGCATTGCAGGAGTCTGACAGACACAGTCATGACTCATAAAGGCAAATGCATTGTGGAATTTGTAGTTCCTTAACAGCTGGAGAGCCAAGTTTGCCCATGCCTGGTTTAGGTGAAGGATACAGAAAGCTGTCTGTAATGATATGTGTCAGCATGAACAGAGTTCTGATTATCAGATGATCTGCAGTGTCACCTATAATACAGATATATACCTGATTATATGGTGATCTGCAGAATCACCAATAATACTGATATACCAGACAGCTGATGAGATAGCTAATAGCAAGTATAGTGATTGGTGCAACATTAGTACTGATAGGTTAGGCTAAACCTCACCAGAGGAGCTGGTGGGTACTAACAGTACAGCGCCCCTCACCAGAGTCAAGGGCCCTCTGGTGAGAGTAGAGTGGTCAGACTAATCGAGTTGGCAACAGACAGACAGATGCAGTACATAATCGGAAGGCAGAGACAGGAAGATATAACAGGCAGAGTCGGCAGCAAGATCGGAGAGGCAGAGGCAGAGCTGGGACAAGGTCCTCCAGCACCCAAGGCTGAGACCCCAAAGTGCGCCCCTCCATCCCTGCCACCACAGCCATCACACATTGATTGCTATTAGACTAAGAAGCGCCACAGGGCCCACAACCTCCCCAACACCTTAATATCTAGTTATCTGGCTTGCAGTCACTGCCATGTATCCCTTTTTCTCATTTCTTTCTGCTTCAAACACAATTAGGAATGACAGCTGAATGAATTGTGCGCCCCCTCCTACACTGCACCCTGAGGCTGGAGCCTCTCCAGCCTATGCCTCGGCCCGGCCCTGGGCAGAGGTACAGAATCACTGAGCGGAAGAGTAGTCAGAACGAGCCAGAGTCATACACAGATAATAACACAGTAATGAAATACCTTAATAACCATCAACAATTCCTATCTTGTGTGAAATCCCCGGTTTCCTCCCGAATCAAAGCACACCGGAACTATCTAAGGTCTGAGCGCTAACACAAAGTATTCGCAACAGCAGACAAGTTGCGAGTGATTCAGCTAGGCTTATAAAGCAGAGGAGACCCCTTCGGCACGCCCCCTCCTATCAGCCAATGAGGAGTGGCGAGTTTCTCCTCTGACGCGCCTCCTCCCTGCATAAAGGTCCCGTCTGTGTGCGCGCGCACGCGACAATGCGACCCTATGTGCGGCTGACAGACCCGTCCTCGGCGTGCTAGACGCCGAGGCCTGGATACATTGCTTGGCAGAGAGCTGAAGGCAGCAGCGGTGGTAGCGCTGTTCACCGCAACTGTCTCTCCATCGTTTATTACACTGTCTCAGAGATTTCAGCTGTCTGTTTCCACTGTTAGGAGCATATTGAGGAAATAGAAGACCACAGGCTAAGTTCAAGTTGAGGGACGCATGGATTCCAATCAGTTTCAGCAGATTCTGGAGACCAATGTCCAGGAATCAGTGACAAAGATGAAGCTGCACTGGGGCTGGATCTTTCAACAATACAACGACCCTAAACACTGCTGAAAATCCACTAAGGCATTAATGCAGAGGAACAAGTACAATGTTCTGGAATGGCCATCTCAGTCCCCAGACCTGAATATAATTGAAAATCTGTGGTGTGAGTTAAAGAGAGCTGTCCATGATCGGAAGCCATCAAACCTGAATGAACTAGAGATGTTTTGTAAAGAGGAATGGTCCAAAATACTTTCAACCACTATCCAGACTCTCATTGGAACCTACAGGAAGTGTTTAGAGGCTGTAATTTTTGCAAAAGTAGGATCTACTAAATATTGATTTCATTTCTTCTTTGTGGTGCCCAAATTTATGCACCTGCCTACATTTGTTTCAACATCGTCTCATTGGCAGGGGCGTTCCAAGGAAGCTAAGAGATCCGGGGCACTTTTGGGCACTCAAGTGAGACCATGCACTAAATGTGGGTGTGGCCATGGGTGGAGCCAAATTTACATGAACTTAACAGCGGACTAAGTAGACCTGCCCAGCAAAATGTTAGATAAAGAACCCTCCTCATTAACACAAAACAAAAATGCAGCAGATCACATAAATAAATGACCACAACTCACAGTCACAACACGCTCCCATAGAAGAACCACAGCTCCCTTCATGCCCCCATAAAGGCATCACAGCACCTAGCATGGCATCACAGCACCCAAAAGGCACCATAGCACCCAGCATACCCCCCGTTGCTGTGTGCTGTGGTGCCATACTGGGTGCTATGGTGTCTCTGTGGGGCACGCTGGGTACTCTAATGCCATGTTGAGTGCTATGGTGCTATGTTGGGTGCTGTGTAGTGCCATGCTGGGTGCTGTGGTGCCTCTGTGGGGCATGCTGGGTACTGTTTGGTGCCATGCTGAGTGCTGGGGTGACTCTACTCTGCCTGGGGGACATCCAGGGCACCACAGAATAGATCCGGGGCACGTGCCACTGATCTTTGGGGCTAGCAACGCCCCTGCTCATTGGTATAGAGCCCTTGAAAAATATACATCTACCTAGTGGAGAAAGGGATTAAAGATTATAAAGGGTCACTGGGGATGCACTTAATTAATGCAGTACGGATATTAATTGCTAGAAAATGGAAGTCCCGACAGGCCCCCTCCATAAAGGAATGGTTTACTAAAGTAGACCAAATTTACTCGATGGAAGAACTTTCAAGTATAATCAATAGAAAAGAGAATCGGGGCTGGGACAAATGGCTAGAATTTAGAGAAACAGAAGAGTATCGGAGTAGTGAGATATAGGACTAATGGTGGGCTGGGATATTTTCCCCGTGGGCAGGGAGACCTAAATGAATGAGATAAAGATGGAGGAATTGGATGGGAAATCTCGGGTAACTTTGAGGAACAGACTAGTGGGACCGGTGGGTATACACTTTTCGTGAATCTTAAACTCTTTGGGGGTGGACCTAACTTTCTCTTCGGTAACTTTTAGAGGGGACTTGTAACCAGAGGATGTGCTTTTAATTTTGGCCCAATCCATAAGAAATAACCGAAGGAGACTGGACCCAGGATAGAATAGGAGTAGGAAGTGGGAAAAGAATGAGAACCGCCTCGGGAACAGTGGACATGGGTCAGATTTGAAGAAAGGGGATTCGGGGGTGAAGGGAGGGATACTCTCTGGAATACAACTGTAATGAGGCACTTTTTTGTAAAAAATTGGAAATATATATTTTTGGCCAAATAAAGAATTAAAAAAAATATATATCATCTATTTGGAGTATAAATTTAGGTCACTCTATTACCCACTCCCAGATTACACAGGCTCTTAACTACTTCAAGACCACCCCACGCCAATGGGCGTGGTCGCGGCGGCAGCCCCAGGACCGCCTAATGCCAATTGGCGTCAGGTCCTGGAGGCGGCAACTGAAGGAGATCGCGTGCAGGCCATCGCCACTCGGGAGACTGTTAGACGGTGTGATCGCCGTCTATTTACACAGTACAGCTCTGCGATCAGCATCAGCACTGTACTGGGGACAGCCGTGTGACATGGCTGTCCCCCTGGGGACAAGAGAGCGGTCGGCTCTCATAGGCAAAAGAGCTTGAGGGAGAGGGAAAAAAATAAAAAATGTTTAATTAAATAAAATAGGAATAAATATTTGTATACCAAAAAAACAAACAACTGGGGGCCGATCAGACCCCACCAACAGAGAGCTCTGTTGTTGGGGAGAAAGGGGGGGGGGGGATCACTCGTCGTGTGCTGTGTTGTGCGGCCCTGCAGGGGCCAATTATGAAAAAAACAGCCTGATCTTTAGGGGGGTTTACCACTGTGGTCCTCAAGTGGTTAAAATGGTCACCAAGAAATCTAAATGGGAGACTCATTGGGAACGCAATCAAAAGCGTTTTACTCATTGCTACTTAACCCCATGTAAACTAGCTTTCTTCTCTCCAAACTTGTCTCCCCTATGTTGGAAATGCTAAGAGGAAACAGGCACAATGATACACATGTTTTGGGAGTGCGGGGAAATTCGAAAATGTTGGTTAGATACAGAAAATTGGATTTTCATTTAGGATCCAGCATTAGCAATCTTACTGATAGGCGTAAGGGATGGTCGGAAATGCCAATTTCCGCTTCCATGGAAAATCTGCTTTCCGCCATAATTGCCGATTACCGCTACCGATTCCGCTTTCCGCTACCGATTTCCGCATTCCGATGTGGATTTTCTATGGAAATTTCCGCCAACTTACTTTAACATCGATTTTCTCAAAACCTACAAGATCTTTTTGAAAAAATGTTTCCTTCTTGTTCCCACTCTTCTGCTTAACATACCCTGAAAATTTTGAGTTTCTAGCATCGTAATTCGGAAATCGGTAATACAAGTGCGGTAGGTGAATTTTCACGGAAATCGCTGCCAACTTTAATATCGATTTTCTCAAAAAACGTTGCTGTTAACCGCTAAAGTTGGCGGCATACCGCATATCGGTACGGCGGATTTTCCGCATTTTACATTACAGTCAATGGTCGCTGACTTTAGCGGTTAATAGCAAAACCCCCGTAGGTGCTAGAAACACCAAATTTTCAGGGTATGTTAACCACTTGCTGACCGCCTTAAGCCGATGGGCGGCGGCAAGGGCTGGGCCCAAACGACCGCAATACGCCCATCGGTGGTGGCGGTGGCGGGCGTGGTTATCGCGCGATCGCGTCATTCGTGACGCGATCAGCCTCCGGCGACTGGCTCCGCCCCCCTCGCGCTGTAACCCGCCGGCCGTTCGGAAGCGCCGGCGGGTTACTAGCACCCGGATCGCCGCTCACAATGCGTATAATAGGCTTTGTAATGTATACAAAGCCTATTATACAGGCTGCTTCCTGCCCTGGTGGTCCCAGTGTCCGAGGGACCACCAGGGCAGGCTGCAGCCACTCTAGTATGCACCCAAGCACACTGATTTCCCCCCCCCCCTGCCCCGTGATTGCCCACAGCACCCCTCAGACCCCCCTGCAAACCCCCCAGACCACTGTTTGCACCCAGTCACCCCCCTAATCACCCATCAATCACTCCCTGTCACTATCTGTCAATGCTATTTTTTAACCCTAAACTGCCCCCTGCTTCCTCCTGATCACCCCCCACCCCTCAGATTCTCCCCAGACCCCCCCCCCGACACCCACCTGTGTACTGTATGCCTCTATCCCCCCTGTAATAACCCACTGATCACCTGTCAATCACCCATCAATCACCCCCATCACTGCCACCCATCAATCAGCCTCTAACCCGTTAATCAACCCAATCTGATCACCCACCCACACCAATAGATCGCCCGCAGATCCGACATCAGATCACCTCCCAAGTGTAGTGTTTACATCTGTTCTCTCCTCTAAACACCCACTAATTACCCATTAATCACCCATCAATCACCCCCTATCACCACCTGTCACTGTTACCCATTAGATTAGACCCTAATCTGCCCCTTGCGGGCACCCAATCACCCTCCCACACGCTCAGATTGCCCTCAGACCCCCCTTTATCAATTCGCCAGTGCATTATTTACATCTGTTCTTCCCTGTAATAACCCACTGATCACCTGTCAATCACCTATCAATCACCCATCAATCACCCCCTGTCACTGCCACCCATCAATCACCCCCTGTCACTGCCACCCATCAATCAGCCCCTAACCTGCCCCTTGCAGGCAATCTGATCACCCACCCACACCAATAGATCGCCCGCAGATCCGACATCAGATCACCTCCCAAGTGCAGTGTTTACATCTGTTCTCTCCTCTAAACACCCACTAATTACCCATCAATCACCCCCTATCACCACCTGTCACTGTTACCCATCAGATTAGACCCTAATCTGCCCCTTGCGGGCACCCAATCACCCACCCACACGCTCAGATTGCCCTCAGACCCCCCCTTATCAATTCACCAGTGCATTATTTACATCTGTTCTTCCCTGTAATAACCCACTGATCACCTGTCAATCACCCATCAATCACCCCCTGTCACTGCCACCCATCAAACACCCACTAATTTCCCATCAATCACCCCCTATCACCACCTGTCACTGTTACCCATCAGATTAGACCCTAATCTGCCCCTTGCGGGCACCCAATCACCCGCCCACACGCTCAGATTGCCCTCAGACCCCCCTTTTCAATTCGCCAGTGCATTATTTTCATCTCTTCTTCCCTGTAATAATCCACTGATCACCTGTCAATCACCCCCTGTCACTGCCACCCATCAATCACCCCCTGTCACTGCCACCCATCAATCAGCCCCTAACCTGCCTCTTGCGGGCAATCTGATCACCCATCAACACCATCAGATTGCCCCAGACCTACCCTCAGATCACCTCCAAAGTGCATTGTTTACATCTGTTCTGCCATCTAATCACCCACTGATCACCCATCAATCAGCCCCTGTCACTGATACCCATCAGACCCCTATCTGCCCCTAGGGTACCCAATCACCCGCCCACACCCTCAGAACGCCCTCAGACCCCAGCCCTGATCACCTCGCCAGTGCATTGCTTGCATCTATTTCCCCCCTCTAATCACACTTGAGACACCCATCAATCACCTCCTGTCACCATCTGTCACCCCCTAGCACACCTACCCATCAGATCATGCCCTAATTTGCCCCGTGTGGGCTCCTGATCACTCTGCCAAATCCTCAGATCCCCCTCAGACCCCCTTCTGATCACCTCCCCAGTGCATTGATTGCATCTATTTTCCCCTCTAACCACCCCCTGAGACACCCATCAATCACCTCCTGTCACCCCCCTAGCACTCCTATCCATCAGATCAGGCCCAATACAACCTGTCATCTAAGAGGCCACCCTGCTTATGACCGGTTCCACAAAATTTGCCCCCTCATAGACCACCCTTCATTAAAATTTGCAGATGCTTATACCCCTGAACAGTCATTTTGAGAAATTTGGTTTCCAGACTACTCACGGTTTTGGGCCCGTAAAATGCCAGGGCAGTATAGGAACCCCACAAGTGACCCCTTTTTAGAAAAAAGACACCCCAAGGTATTCTGTTAGGTATATGACGACTTCATAGAAGATTTTATTTTTTGTCAAAAGTTAGCGGAAATTGATTTTTATTGTTTTTTTTTCACTA
Source organism: Hyperolius riggenbachi (assembly GCF_040937935.1). Taxonomy (NCBI): domain Eukaryota; kingdom Metazoa; phylum Chordata; class Amphibia; order Anura; family Hyperoliidae; genus Hyperolius; species Hyperolius riggenbachi. The sequence goes on along the minus strand of NC_090647.1, from coordinate 32,198,249 downwards.
ATTTGTGACAAAAAAATAAAATCTTCTATGAACTCACCATACACCTAACAGAATACCTTGGGGTGTCTTCTTTCTAAAATGGGGTCACTTGTGGGGTTCCTATACTGCCCTGGCATTTTAGGGGCCCTAAACCGTGTCTTCTTTCCAAAATGGGGTAATTTGGGGGGTATTTATACTATCCTGGAGTTTTAGCACCTCATGAAACCTGACAGGCGGTCAGAAAAGTCAGAGATGCTTTAAAGAGACTCCGTAACAAAAATTGCATCCTGTTTTTTATTATCCTACAAGTTCCAAAAGCTATTCTAATGTGTTCTGGCTTACTGCAGCACTTTCTGCTATCACAGTCTCTGTAATAAATCAATGTATCTTTCCCCTGTCAGACTTGTCGGCCTGTGTCTGGAAGGCTGCCAAGTTCTTCAGTGTTGTGGTTCTGCTATGAACTCCCCCTTCCAGGCCCCTCTATGCACACGGCCTGTGTATTATTTAGATTAGGGCAGCTTCTCTCTTATCTTTTACAAGCTGGATAAATCGTCCTCTGAGCTGGCTGGGCTTTCACATACTGAAGAATTACAGACACAGGCAAAGCTGTTTGCAGGAAGAAAAGAGCAGCATGAAACTTCAGTGCATGAGAGATGCAGGGGGAAAGAAACACACAAATGATCTCTTGAGATTCAAAAGGAAGGGTGTATACAGCCTGCTTGTGTATGGATGTATTTTCTATGTGTGGACATACTGTACATAAACCTACTTCCTGTTTTGGTGGCCATTTTGTTTGTTTATAAACAAACTTTTTAAAACTGTTTAACCACTTTTAATGCGGCGGGGGGCGGCGAAATTGTGACAGAGGGTAATAGGAGATGTCCCCTAACGCACTGGTATGTTTACTTTTGTGCGATTTTAACAATACAGATTCTCTTTAAAATGGGAAAATTCACTTTTTGCACCATAGTTTGTAAACGCTATAACTTTTACCCAATCCAATAAATATACACTGAATGTTTTTTTTTTATCAAAGACATGTAGCAGAATAACTTTCGCGCTCAAATGTATAGGAAATTTTACTTTATTTGAAAAATGTCAGCACAGAAAGTTAAAAAAGTCATTTTTTTGACAAAATTCATGTCTTTTTTGATGAATATAATAAAAACTAAAACTCGCAGCAGCAATCAAATAGCACCAAAAAAAAAGCTGTATTAGTGACAAGAAAATGAGGTAAAATTCATTTAGATGATAGGTTGTATGACCGAGCAATAAACCGTGAAAGCTGCAGTGGTCTGAATGGAAAAAAAGGCTCTGGTCCTTAAGGGGCGAAAAGACTGTGGTCCTCAAGTGGTTAAGCAGAAGAGTGGGAACAAGAGGAAACATTTGTAGTTTTTGAGAAAATCGATGTTAAAGTTGGCAGCGATTTCCATGAAAATCCACCTACCGCACTTGTATTACCGATTTCCGAATTCCGATGCGGAAATGCAATTTCCAATCGGAAATTCGGAAATTACATTTCCGCGGAACCTAAACGAACATCCCTAATAGGCATTAACTAATTCAGGATAGACATTCGTCCTTTGATTGGCCACACCTTACTAGCAGCTAACCATCTCATTGCATCCAACTGGAGGTTACAAGATGTCCCGTCACTTTCCCACCTGATCACTCTTGTTAGAAGAAATCTACAGTCAGGAATGTCTAGACAATTATACACCGTGTAAGGGCCTATTTCCACTACACGCAGATTGGATGCAGAATGGATGCAGAATAACTGACTCCAATGAAAGCCTATGGGCCTGTTTCCACTAAACGCAATTTTTCTAATGCAGATTTTCCCATAGGCATACATTGGGGTCAGTTTTTCTGCATCCATTCTGCATCTAATCTGTATCCAATCTGCGTGTAGTGGAAACAGGGCCTAACTCATAAATATTGCTTGTATCAACACATACACTAAGCAATATTATTGAAATAATTATTACCATTAATTACAAACTGTCAAAGTTCAGAGTAAGTATTGCTCTAAAGTACGAAAATTTAGGGCTCGGTCCAGGGCCGGATTTACAGCTGAGGAGCCTATAGGCACAGAAGTTCTGGCGCCCTAAACTCCGCCCCTCAGTACAACAACCCCCCCCCATCTAATTCTTATGAAACAAAATGCTCATGCTATAAACAACAATAAATACGGTAGGACATTAGACTATGACTATGGTAGGATTAGATTTTGAGCTCTGAGGACAGTCAGTGACATGACTATGTACTCTGTAATGTGCTGCAGAAGATGTCAGTGCTATATAAATACATAATACTAATAATATGGTAGGACATTACACTATGACTATGGTAGGATTAGAGTGTGAGCTCCTCTGAGGACAGTCAGTGACATGACTATGTACTCTGTAATGTGCTGCAGAAGATGTCAGTGCTATGTAAATACTTAATAATAATATGGTAGGACATTACACTATGACTATGGCAGGATTAGAGTGTGAGCTCCTCTGAGGACAGTCAGTGACATGACTATGTACTCTGTAAAGTGCTGCAGAAGATGTCAGTGCTATATAAATACATAATAATATGGTAGGACATTAGACCATTACTATGGTAGGATTAGAGTGTGAGCTCCTCTGAGGAAAGTTAGTGACATGAATATGTACTCTGTACAGTGCTGCAGAAGATGTCAGTACTATATAAATACATAATAATAATAATAATAATAATAATAATAATAATAATATGGTAGGACATAAGATTATGAATATGGTGGGTATTATAGTGTGAACTTCTCTGGGGATGGTCAGTGACATAACTATGTACTCTGTAAAGTTCTTCAGAAGGTGTCAGTAATATATACATATATTATAATATGGTAGGACATCAGACTATGACTATGTTAGACTATGGTAGGGATTTCACTGTGTGCTACCATGCGGACATTCAGTAACATGACTATGGACTCTGTAAAGTGCTGCAGAAGATGTCAGTGCTATATAAATACATAATTATAATTATATTAATATGGTAGGACATTAGACTAGAGGACGCACAGGGGGTGGGCATGCAGAGGACACACAGGGGGTGGGCATGCAGAGGACGCACAGGGGGTGGGCATGCAGAGGACGCACAGGGGGTGGGCATGCAGAGGACGCACAGGGGGTGGGCATGCAGAGGACGCACAGGGGGTGGGCATGCAGAGGACGCACAGGGGGTGGGCATGCAGAGGACGCACAGGAGGTGGGCATGCAGAGGACGCACGGGGTGGGCATGCAGAGGACGCACAGGGGGTGGGCATGCAGAGGACGCACAGGGGGTGGGCATGTAAGGGGCACATGGGGTGGGCATGCAGAGGACGCACAGGGGGTGGGCATGTAAGGGGCACATGGGGTGGGCATGCAGAGGACGCACAGGGGGTGGGCATGCAGAGGACCCACAGGGGGTGGGCATGCAGAGGACCCACAGGGGGTGGGCATGCAGAGGACCCACAGGGGGTGGGCATGCAGAGGACGCACAGGGGGTGGGCATGCAGAGGACGCACAGGGAGTGGGCATGCAGAAGACGCACAGGGTGTGGGCATGCAGAGGACGCACAGGGAGTGGGCATGCAGAGGACGCACAGGGGGTGGGCATGTAAGGGGCACATGGGGTGGGCATGCAGAGGACGCACAGGGGGTGGGCATGTAAGGGGCACATGGGGTGGGCATGCAGAGGACGCACAGGGGGTGGGCATGCAGAGGACGCACAGGGGGTGGGCATGCAGAGGACGCACAGGGGGTGGGCATGCAGAGGACGCACAGGGGGTGGGCATGCAGAGGACGCACAGGGGGTGGGCATGCAGAGGACGCACAGGGGGTGGGCATGCAGAGGATGCACAGGGGGTGGGCATGCAGAGGACACACAGGGGGTGGGCATGCAGAGGACACACAGGGGGTGGGCATGCAGAGGACACACAGGGGGTGGGCATGCAGAGGACGCACAGGGAGTGGGCATGCAGAAGACGCACAGGGGGTGGGCATGCAGAGGACGCACAGGGAGTGGGCATGCAGAGGACGCACAGGGGGTGGGCATGCAGATGAAGCACAGGGGGTGGGCATGTGAGGGACACACATGAGATGGGCATGTAAGGGGCACAAAGATGGTGGGCAGTAGAGGACACACAGAGGGTAGGCACCAAGATTGACAGAGAGTTGGGGTAATAAGAGAGAGAGAGTAATGGCAAAAGACAAGAGGCCATACATGGTACATTACCTCCTTCCTCACTGTCATTGCTCTGGACTGGCAGCTGTCTGGCTGTCTCTGTGTGCACACTGCTGCTTCTGACTATGCTGCATCCTCTCCATGTCTCTTTCAGGCTGGCAGGCTTCAGTTTCTGTTCACAGCGTGTGACAGGCTGCTCACTGTGCACAGCTGAGTGCCCACCCGAGTTTCTGCTCTCCCCCTCCTGCTTGGGCTCCCTGTGCTCAGGATGTGAAGCAGTGATCCTCACTCTTCTGAAGGATCAAATTCCGCGCCACAGCCGTCCATGTGTGACGCACAGCTAAGCTGTCACAGTCAGCTTCGTGGAGGAATGGAGAAGGCGGTGCTCTAGTGCGGCTCTGCCGCTTGATTCGTCCTCCATCTCCTCTTCTCCCGACTCTCCCTCTCCTTCAGGGCTCTGGGGCTGGGCGCACCAGTGCAGGCAGGGCAGGCTAATTTCGCTGTGCTGTGCAACTTGCCGCCAGTGCTGCCATGCCTGCCACCTCGCCTTGACCGCCCATATTGTTCCTCAAACTGCCAGCTCTCCCCGCCGCCTATGCACGCAGCTGTTTGCAGCGCTGCGTGCAGGCATGGAAACAGCGGCCGGTGGGCGGAGAGAGCTGCGTAATGAATTAATGTGTGTACTGTTGTGATCACTACCCGCCCGCGGCCCGCCCCTCACGCCTCACTGTAGTTGCGGCCGCCCGCTGTATTGTCAATTAAATAAGTACACAAGCGGCCGCTAATGCGTATTCACTATTTTAAATTTAAAGGGGACATCAAAGAAATGCCGCCTTTGACCAATCAGGCGCCTGTAGGCACGTGCCTAGTGTGCCTTATGGTAAATCCGGCCCTGGCTCGGTCACCCTAGGGGCGTTTTCGTCCTTTTTTCAAGCACAGGCAATTTTTTAAATTGCCCACAAAACGCTTGTTCAATGAATCTCTATTAGAAGGTTCATATCAGCGTGGTTAGTGCGCTGTGCGTTCAGCATAACGGTGCCTGGACCATTTTTTTTTTTTTGCTATAATGGAAGGTATAGAAAGAGCGCTAAATGCTCACAAAACCGCTTTATGCAGCGATTGCGTTCGTGATTTTTAGAATAAATACATTGTATTTATTCTTTTCCGGGTCACAGAGTTCACTTACTGACTTGCGTCAGGAGTGAATTACAAACCTCTCTGGGAAAGCGCTTAGAAAAGCACTTTTACCAGAAACGCAGCGCGCAGTGGAGCGCCGGGAGGGGGACAGAAAACCACACAAATACGTAGAATGCTTGTGTTTTGGATTTTAGGTGTGAATGAGGCCCAAGACCCCTGATATAGTTTACTAGGCCATGTTATGTGTTGTGTGGTTTTTATTATTGCTGGAAAAGTTTGCATCTTTCAATTAACAATGTTCCCCGTCTGTTAGGCTTTCCAGTCTCCTAAGTCCCTTTTACTGGAAAACATATTTACATTCTCATTAGATGTTCAGCCCAAAGCGGCCATGTTAATGAATATTAGATGAGAAAAATGTCACATATTGATTGGACATTGTTCCTAACAACAGTTAGCTATGCTATATGTTTTTTTTATATATATCATTGTTATTTTTTGTATCAGCTAAAGTATTTTCCTTATTCTATATATCACAGTATATTCTCTGTATGTTTGTTGATCTTCAATAAAAAACAATTATATAAAAAAATAAATAAGTGTATCTAATTCAATTCAAAAATGCACTTGAACTTTCGCAAAACAACAATTTGTTTCTGCATTCCCACATACTGTCATTAAATATGAATTGCACATCACATACAAATCAGACCTGCAGCGTGAGTTTAAAAGGCAAAACAAGCACACACAAAAACCAAGAAAAATGAACACCCCCCCCCCCCCCCAAAAAAAAAACCCAAAAACAAATGTGATGCCATTGAAATAAGTTGTATAACAAAACAAAATCACACAAACGCAGAATGCACACTAATTTGGGGCCGAAAAGATTGTTTTCCTAGGTCCATTGGTGAAAGTTTTGAAATTTTAAGTCACATTACACATTTTCTTTAAGGGTTTGCAGCCTGCACTGCATTTGTTCTGTGTTTATTTGTGTTTTTATATTCTTTTGAAAGAATTTAATCCAATCCAATCCAATCCTTTGTATAGCGCTTTTCCCCTCTTGGGCACAAAACGCTCGTATGCTGTATTTTACGACAATTTATCAGATGGCATGAAAACCCATTTTGCAGAAAACAGACAAAACCGCTATCCCAGTGGAACCTTTTGGCCTTGGGGAAAACAAAATCTAGAGGCCCTTTCATGGCAGCCCCAGTCCAAATCTTATTACGCATCCCAAATATATAGGTTAATATTAAGGAATCTATAGTAATGAGTGTACAGCAGGCAGAACAATAATGAAAGCTGATTTTACATTTTCTCATAGACTTTAATAAGAAAATGTAATAAGCTGTCTTTCTCACAGTATTGAAGCCAGACTCCCCAAACTTGACACGGCCGGTCATTGGGTGACTGGGGTTAAAATTCAGGAAAAGTGGGTGGAGCCTAAAACAGTTTACCAAATGTAAGCCTTTCATTTTAAATAGGAAATTTAAAACTGAAGCCATTCTTAGACTGCTAATGGTCGGGTCCTCATACGACACAGTCGGTCATAGGGTGACTGAGCTCACAATTGGACAAAATCAGATTGGACCAATCAAATTGCCCAATTGGTCTAATGGTGGCCACTAATGATCCAATCTTTTTCATCCAATCTGACATATTCTAAGTGATATAAGGGACTGCCTGAAGTATTTATTCAATATATTCACACTCAGTTTACCCTTCTACTACATAGATTTGGTAAGATTGGACAAAAAAGATTGTATCATTAGTAGCCACCATTAAGGTGACTAGTCCAGTCTGATTGGTCCAATGAAAACAAAGAGTTGTGGTCAATGGATCGTACTCAAAATGGGAGATTGTTAGCAGTGGGGTCCCACAGGGGTCTGTTCTGGGTCCAGTGCTCTTCAATTTATTTATTAATGACCTAGTAGATGCAGTAGTGAGCAATGTTGCTATTTTTGCAGATGATACAAAATTGTGCAGAATCATCAACTCTCAGGAAGATAGTGTCATATTGCAACAGGATCTGGATAGGATGGCTATATGGGCACATACATGGCAGATGAAATTCAATGTTGACAAATGTAAAGTCATGCATTTTGGACGTACTAATGGTCTAGCACCATACAAAATAAATGGGATACAGTTGGGGACATCAAACTTGGAGAAGGACTTAGGAGTACTCATTGACAACAAGTTAAATAATCATACTCAATGCCAAGCAGCTGCAGCTAAAGCTAACAAAATTTTGGGATGCATTAAAAGGGAAATAAAAACTCGAGATGCTAGCATAATATTGCCCCTGTTTAACTCTCTAGTAAGGCCACATCTGGAATATGGAATTCAGTTCTGGGCACCACATTACAAAAAAGATATTGCAGTTTTAGAGCAGGTGCAGAGACGAGCAACAAAATTGATACGTGGGATGGAAGGTCTCACTTATCAAGAAAAGTTAGATAAACTGGGTGAAACGATCGGTGTAACACAGAGAGGGTCTGATTACCGGTGAACTGCAGTATCACCGAGAATACAGAATATACCCGATTATTGATGATCTGCAGTATCACCGATAATCAGATATATCTACTAACCTCTGGACACCTTAGATAAAAAGTGAGTGTAGAGTGCAACAGCAAAATTTTGAGTACTGCACTGTAGAATGTTCCTTCTGTTGGCCTAGACTCTCCCTGGGGAGGAGCTAGGCTGAGAGTAGGAAGGACAGAGTGTGAGTGACACCAGAGAGAGGGTGTCACTAACAGGTCTGGGAACTGTCTCTAACAGTAAGGCCAGTTCTCGAGGTCGGGCAAGCCAGGTCGTTAACACACAGACAGATAAGGTACTGATTTCAGGAGACAAATACGGAATCCAATGAACAGGCAGGGTTAGGCAACGGAGTATCAGAATAGCAAGGTGCCTTAATATACTTGCTACCTGGCGTGTACGTAATAATAAATCTGAACCTTGAGAAAAACAGTGACCATCGAGCCTGACGAGGGCTTAACCTTTTAGCCCCCTCGATGTATTCCAGATTTTTGTGATCCGTGTAAACCGTGATCGTATGTTCTGCTCCTTCTAACCAATGTTGCCATTCCTCAAAGGCTAACTTGATGGCCAGGAGCTCCCTGTTGCCTATGTCGTAGTTTTTCTCTGCCGGAGAGAACCTACGAGAAAAATAGGCGCACGGGTGCAATCTACCCTGCAACTCTGACTGCTGAGACAGCACAGCCCCCACTCCGACCTCCGAGGCGTCCACCTCAACAATAAAGGGGTAAGAAGTGTCAACATGTCTCAGGATGGGTGCAGAGCAGAACAGATCCTTTAAAGTGGAAATGGCCCGTAGAGCTTCTGGAGACCAGTGGGTGGTATCTGCTCCTTTTTTGTGAGACTGGTAAGGGGTGCAATGATAGTGGAGTACCCCTTTATGAACCTTCTATAGTAATTCGCAAAGCCTAAAAAATGCTGCAAAGACTTTAACCCCACTGGCTGTGGCCATTCGAGAACAGCGGAGACTTTGGCAGGGTCCATAGACAGGCCCGAGGTGGAAATTATATATCCTAGGAAGGCGACAGATGTGACCTCAAAGGTGCATTTTTCCAGTTTCGCATAAAGCATGTTTTGCCTTAATTTATTCAGCACGAACTTGACATGAGATCTGTGCTCAGAGAGGTTGTTGGAGAAAATAAGGATGTCATCCAGATAGACCAGGACGAATCTGCCCAAAACCTCTCTGAATACCTCATTAATCAGTTCTTGGAAGACGGCCGGGGCATTACACAGCCCGAAGCGCATCACTAAATACTCGTAATGCCCGTCGGGCGTGTTAAAGGCCGTCTTCCATTCATCGCCCTCTCTAATCCTCACCAGGTTGTATGCACCCCGTAAATCCAATTTTGAAAAAACCTGAGCGTCAGTAACCTGCGTGAATAAGTCGTCTATCAAGGGCAAAGGATAGCGATTCTTCACTGTGATCTTATTCAAACCCAGATAATCTATGCAGGGACGCAGGCCACCGTCTTTTTTCTTAACAAAAAAGAAACCTGCGCCAGCGGGCGACCGGGACGGGCGAATGAACCCTTTGGCTAGGTTTTCACGGATGTATTCCTGCATGGCCACCTTCTCTGGCCCAGACAAATTATAAAGATGGCCCCTGGGAGGCATACAACCAGATCGGAGATCGATGGGGCAATCGAACGGGCGATGGGGAGGCAACTTATCTGCAGCTTTGGGACAGAACACATCAGAATACTCAGAATACTGCACGGGTACACCCTCCAAATGAACCCTGGTTTGGCCCAACTTCACCTTCCCTAAACACTGCTGAACACAATGATCTGACCAGCTAGTTAGCTGCCCGGTGGCCCAATCGATCTTGGGAGAGTGGAGGTGCAACCAGGGCATGCCAAGGATAACTGTGGAGGTTGTCATGTGTAACACAAAGAACTGCAATCTTTCTCTGTGCAGCACCCCTATAGTGACTCCCACCTCCGGTGTCTAAGATAACGGATGATTCCTCTGCAGGGGGGAATCATCCACAGCTGTAACCTGGATGGGTGGTTTTACTGGGGTGAGTGAAATTCCCAATTTCTTAGCAAACTCAAAATCCATAAAATTAGGTGCAGACCCTGAATCAACAAAGGCTTCAGTGACCTTGGTTTTATCTTCCCATGTAACAGTGCAAGGAAGAAGCAATCGTTTATCTTCTAGGGGTAAGAATCGGGCGCCTAGGGTGCTACCCCCTACAATTCCTAGGCGGTAGCGTTTCCTGGCTTATTAGGACAGTCTCGTACTCTATGTCCCCCTTCAGCACAATACAGACACAGCTGTTCAGACATCCTCCGTCTTCGCTCCACCTGGGACAGCTTTGACCAACCAATCTGCATTGGCTCGGGTGGAGGCGAGACGGGAGGAGATGAGACAGAAGGAAGTGGTGTCACTGGTGTTGTGGCATAAGACTCTACTCTAGCACGATGAGTACCCCTGGTCTGTTTTTGATAGCGTAGCCTGCGGTCGATTCATATGGCCGCTGAGATGGCCTCATCGACTGTTCTGGGCTCGGGCTGGCTTAGCATTAGATCAGAGACCTCATCGGACAGCCCTGACAAGAAACAATCTAACAGGGCATAAGTGTCCCACCGGGCTCCAACTGACCACCTCCTAAATTCCGCTGCATAATCTTCGACCGGACCTTTGCCTTGACGCAAAAGCTTGAGCTTCCGCTCAGAAGTCGAGGCAAGGTCCGGATCGTCGTAAATGACTGCCATGGCTTTAAAAAATTCTTCTACCGAAGTAAGGGCTGGGTCTCCGGTGGGCAAACTGTACGCCCATGTCTGAGAGTCGCCAGATAACAAGGTTTTAATAAATGTAACCTTTTGGGTCTCGGTCCCCGACGATCGGGGTCTCAATTCAAAATAAGACAACACTCTACTCCTAAAATTTCGAAAGTCAGATCTATGGCCAGAAAATCTTTTGGGTACGGGCATACGTATGTCAACGCTAGGAGGGGATCGCACCTCATCCACTGACGTCTGGAGGGTTTGTACAGACCCTGATAGGGCATCAATTAACGCTTGGTGAGTACCCAGCACTTGGTTGATGTTATCCACCGAAGTGGCAAGTGCGCCCAGACGATCAGTGCGTGCGTCCATTTTGTTTTGGTCTGGCGTTCTGTAACGATCGGTGTAACACAGAGAGGGTCTGATTACCGGTGAACTGCAGTATTGCCGAGAATGCAGAATATACCCGATTATTGATGATCTGCAGTATCACCGATAATCAGATATATATTCTAACCTCTGGACACCTGAGTAATGAGCGAGTGTTAGTGCAACAGTAATACTTTGAGTACACACCGAAGTATGTTCCTTCCGTGAGCCTAGACTCTCCTGGGGGAGGAGCTAAGCAGAGAGTAGGAAGGACAGAGTGTGAGTGACACCAAGGAGAGAGGGTGTCACCAACAGATCTGGGAACTGCCTCTAACAGTAAGGCTAGTTCTCTAGGTCGGCCAAGCCAGGTCGTCAACACACAGACAGATAAAGTACAGAATCAGAAGGCAGATGCGGAATCCAATAACAGGCAAGGTTTGGCAACGGGAAATCAGAATAACGAGGTACAGAGTCAGCAGGCCAATACAGAGTCCAGGAACGAGCAGAGTTTGGCAACAAGATAACAGAATTAGCAAGGTACAGGATCAGAGTTCAGAAGAATAGTCAGGCAGGCAAAAAGGTCATAACAAATAATACAGATAATATTCCTGACGCTAAGGTGTGAACGAATTGATGTCAACACCTTTGGAAACTATGCTAGAACACAGATACGAACAAGGTCTGAGTGCTACCACATTGTGATCGCAACGCCAGACAACCAGAGAATGACCAGCACCCAGCATATATACACTAGTGCTCTCCAGTACCTCCCCTAATTGCTGGACCAATGAAAATTGCTGTGATTGTCAGCTGACCGGCCTGGTCAGCTGAGCCTTCTCTGACTGTCATAAAAGTCCTGCCTCTCCGCGCGCACGCGCGTCACTCTGAACCTAGGTGGACTATCAGTCCCAGCCACCCTCGCACTGCCTTGCAATGTCTCTGCTGACCCATGCGGGGGTTGGTCGCACCGCTATTCGCACCGGCGGCGGCCTCCTCGTGCTGGGTCAAAATGTCAGCAGCAGGGCACTGCGTGCTAACCGCCGCATCAGACGCGGCGGTTTTTCCGCGTTCCGCCATGCCCTCCATGGAAACAGCCGCCTCACGCTGAGTAGAGGCGGCTGATTTTCCGTGTTTCCCTACAGTTCCATGCCCATTTGGTGACAAAATGCCCTCCAAAATTTCGAAACAAATTGGACTCCCCGATCTGACACAATGTTTTCCGGAATGCCATGCAATCGGAAAACGTGAATAATGAACAAATCGGCCAACTCCTGGGCCGAGGGGAGTCCTTTCAAGGGCACAAAATAGGCCATTTTACTAAAGCGGTCGACTACCACCCAAATGACCGACATGCCTTCAGACCTGGGAAGCTCACCCACAAAATCCATGGACAAGTGGGTCCACGGCTCACTCGGGGTGGGTAAGGGCTGCAAAGTTCCCACAGGTGCCAGCCGGGAGGGCTTACTTTTTGCACACACTGCACACTCTCTAACATACTCCTTGCAATCCGTTGCCAGAGAAGGCCACCAAGCGCACCTGGCAACCAGATCCTGTGTTCTGGAGGCCCCAGGGTGTCCCGCATTTTTGTGTGAATGGAACATCTGTAAGATCTGAAGACGGAATGGCAGTGGTACAAACATAACCCCTTCAGGTTTCCCCTCCGGGCGTCCTGCAGAAACGGCCCTAAGGTATCCGTCCAGTCTTTCCATGTCTCAGTTGTTGCTAGTACCAGTTTTTGCAGGACAATGGTCTCTGGGGTAGAGGGCTGTGCTGTCTCTGGCTCAAAGCATCTGGACAGGGCATCTGCCTTAATGTTCTTGCTACCCGGAGTGTACGTAATTATAAATCTGAACCTCGAGAAAAACAAAGACCATCGAGCCTGACGGGGGCTTAATCTTTTAGCTCCCTCGATGTATTCCAAATTTTTGTGATCAGTGTAAACTGTGATCGTATGTTCTGCTCCTTCCAACCAATGACGCCATTCCTCAAAGACTAACTTGATGGCCAGGAGCTCCCTGTTGCCTATGTCGTAGTTTCTCTCTGCCGGAGAGAACCTACGAGAAAAATAGGCGCATGGGTGTAATCTACCCTGCAACCCTGATCGCTGAGACAGCACAGCCCCTACCCCGACCTCCGAGGCGTCCACCTCAACAATAAAGGGGTAGGAAGTGTCAACGTGTCTTAGGATGGGTGCAGAGCAAAACAAGTCTTTTAAAGTGGAGAATGCTTGCAGAGCTTCTGGAGACCAGTGGGTAGTATCTGCCCCTTTTTTAGTGAGACTAGTGAGGGGTGCAATGACAGTGGAGTACCCCTTTATGAACCTTCTATAGTAATTGGTAAAGCCCAAGAATCTCTGAAGAGATTTTAACCCCACAGGTTGAGGCCACTCCAGCACAGCAGAGACCTTGGCAGGGTCCATCGACTGGCCCGAGGTGGAAATTATGTACCCTAAAAAGGTGACAAATGCTACCTCGAAGATGCATTTCTCCAATTTAGCGTAAAGCATGTTCTGCCTTAGTTTGTCCAATACAAATCGGACGTGTGTCCTGTGCTCAGAGAGGTTGTTTGAAAAAATAAGTATATCATCAAGGTATACTAACACGAATTTGCCCAACACCTCCCTGAATACCTCATTAATTAGTTCTTGGAAGACGGCCGGGGCGTTACTCAGCCCGAAGGGCATCAATAAGTACTCGTAATGCCCGTCGGGCATGGTAAAGGCCGTCTTCCATTCATCGCCTTTTCTAATCCGCACCAAGTTGTATGCACCCGTAAATCTAATTTCGAAAAGATTTTAGCGTTGGTAACTTGTGTAAACAGGTCATCTATCAGGGGCAAAGGGTAGCGATTCTTCACAGTGATTTTATTCAGGCCCCGGTAATCTATGCAAAAAACAAAAAAAAACCTGCGCCAGCGGGCGACCGAGAGGGGCGAATGAACCCCTTGGCTAAATTCTCACGAATGTACTCCTGCATGGCCACTTTCTCTGGCCCAGACAAATTGTAGAGATGAGCCCTTTGGGAGCATACAACCAGATCGGAGATCGATGGGGCAATCAAACGGGTGATGTGGCGGTAACTTATCAGCAGCCTTGGGACAGAACACATCTGAATACTCGAAATATTGTACTGGAACCCCCTCCAAATGAATCCTGGGGTGGCCCAATGTCACCTTCCCTAAACACTGCTGGAAACAATGAGTTGACCAGGTAGTTAACTGCCCAGTGGTCCAATTGATCTGTGGGGAGTGAAGGTGCAACCATGGCATGCCAAGGATGACTGTGGAGGTGGTCATGTGTAATACAAAAACCTGTAATTTTTCGTTGTGTAGTACCCCTATAGTGACTTCCACCTCTGGTGTCTGAGACAGCGGATGATTACTTTGCAGGGGGGAATCATCTACTGCCGTAACCTGAATGGGTGGTTTTACCGGGGTGAACGGAATACCCAATTTCTTTGCAAATTCGAAATCCATAAAATTAGCTGCAGCGCCTGAATCAATAAAGGCCTCAGAAACCTCAGTTTTATCTTCCCATGTAACAGTACAAGGAAGAAGTAACCGTTTCTCATCTAGGTAGTAGCGTTTCCGCTCCACTTATGAAAACTCTGACCGACCAATCTGCATTGGTTCAGTTGGAGGCAAATCGGGAGGAGGTGGAGTTTCAGGGGGCACAGCGTGGGACAATATTTTCACATGGTTTCCACCCCGGGTCTGTCTCTGATAGCGCAGCCGGCGATCTATCCTGATGGCTGATGAAATGGCCTCATCGATAGATTTGGGCTCAGGCTGGCTTAGCATGAGATCGGAGACCTCATCTGACAACCCTGATAGGAAACAATCCAAAAGGGCAAAGGTGTCCCTCCTGGCTGACACTGACCACCTCCTAAATTCAGCAGCATACTGTTCAACCGGACTCTTGCCTTGACGTAACAACTTGAGCTTCCGCTCAAAAGTCGAGGCAATGTCTGGATCGTCGTAAATTACGGCCATAGCCTTAAAAAATTCATCTATGGAGGTTAAGGCTAAATCTCCGGAGGGCAGACTGTATGCCCAGGTCTGAGAATCGCCTGATAACAAAGTTTTAAAGGAATACTTAAGTCTAGAAAAGAAAATGACATTTACTCACCTGGGGCATCCCTCAGCCCCCCGAAGCTGGATGGTGCCCTCGTATATATATATACGCTATAGCAGCATAGAGAGTGATAGCAGCGGCTGGGAACGCGGAAAATCAGCCGCGTTCCCAGCCTGTCGGCGGTTGTCGCCGAACCGGAAGTAGCCGCCGGCGGGGACAGGACGATCGGAGCGGGGCTGCGAGGGCACCATCCAGCTTCGGGGGCTGAGGGATGCCCCAGGTGAGTAAATGTCATTTTTTTTTCTAGACTTAAAGAGGAACTCCAGTGAAAATAATGTAATAAAAAAAGTGCTTCATTTTTACCATAATTATGTATAAATGATTTAGTCAGTGTTTGCCCATTGTAAAATCTTTCCTCTCCCAGATTCACATTCTGACATTTATTACATGGTGACATTGTTACTGTGGGCATGTTATGTATCTGTTTCTAGCTGTTCTGGCTGTTAGACAGTTGTAAACAGCCATTTCCTGTGTGTGAACATTGTTACAGTTGCCAGGAGTACCGCGGTATTCAGAGCCTCTAGTGGGAGTGGTTTCAGCACAAAATCAGTCACATAGCGCCCCCTGATGGTCTGTTTGTGAAAATCATTCTATTTCTCATGTAAAAGGGGGTATCAGCTACTGATTGGGATAAAGTTCAATTCTTGGTTGGAGTTTCTCTTTAAGTATTCCTTTAATAAATGTAACCCTTTGAGCCATAGTTCCTGAAGAATTAGGTCTCAACTCAAAGTATGATAACACTCTACTCCTAAAATTTCGGAAGTCAGATCTGTGACCGGAAAATTTTTCAGGTACAGGCATACGTATGTCTGTGCTAAGAGGAGATCGCACTGTTTGAAGTTCCTGAATAGCCCCAAATATCTGACATGTCTGGGTCTGTTGGTTCAAAATTGCCGCGGAAAGTTGATTTACCGCGGTGGTCAGGACTTCAACATGGCTATACAGTGCGTCCATTTGGGTTTTGGTCTGGCGTTCTGTAACGATCGGTGTAACACAGAGAGGGTCTGATTACCGGTGAACTGCAGTATCACCGAGAATACAGAATATACCCGATTATTGATTATCTACAGTATCACTGATAATCAGATATATCTACTAACCTCTGGACACCTGAGATAACAAGTGAGTGTAGAGTGCAACAGCAATATTTTAAGTACTGCACAGTAGAATGTTCCTTCCATTGGCCTAGACTCTCCCTGGGGAGGAGCTAGGCTGAGAGTATGAAGGACAGAGTGTGAGTGACACCAAGGAGAGAGGGTGTCACTAACAGGTCTGGGAACTGCCTCTAACAGTAAGGCCAGTTTTCGAGGTCGGGCAAGCCAGGTCGTTAACACACAGACAGATAAGGTACAGATTTCAGGAGACAGATACGGAATCCAATGAACAGGCAGGGTTAGGCAACGGAGTATCAGAATAGCAAAGTACAGAATCAGGAGGCAAATACCGAGTCCAGGAACGAGCAGAGTTTGGCAACAGGATATCAGAAATAGCAAGGTACAGAATCAGAGTTCAGGAGGATAGTCAGGCAAGCAGAAGATCATAACAAATAATACAGTTCAATATTCCTAACACTAAGGTGTGAGCTCCGTGATCATCAACACCTTTGGAAACTATGCTAGAACACAGATACTGACAAGGTCTGAGTGCTACCACGTAGTGATCGCAACGCCAGACACCAGAGAACTGACCAGCACCCAGTATATATACATCAGCGCCTCCAGCGCCTCCCCTAAGTGCTGGACCAATGAAAAGTGGTGGAAATGTCAGCTGACCAGCTTGGTCAGCTGACCTTCTTCTGGCTGTCATTAAACTCTGCCTCTCAGCGCGCGCGTCATTCTGAACCTGTGTGGACTATCAGCCCCAGCCACACCAGTCACGCTTTGCAATGTCTCTCCTGGCCTGCAAGCGGGGTGAGCCGCACCGCTATCAGCACATGCGGTGGCCTCCCCGCCCCTGGTCAGACTGTCAGTAGCAGGTCTGTGCTCGCAAACCGCCGCGTCAGACGCGGCGGTTTCTCGGCTTTCCGCTATGCCAGCCGCGGAAACAGCCACCTCATCCTGCGTCCATGCGGCGGCTTTTCCGCGTTTCTTCACACTGGGTTTATTTAGTCTAGAGAAAAGACGCCTTAGAGGGGATCTAATTAACATGTATAAATACATCAGAGGGCTATATAATAGCTTGGCGGATGAGCTTTTTGTCCCTAGGCTTTCTCAAAGGACTAGAGGACATGATCTGCGCATGGAGGAAAAACGTTTTAGCCATTTATTTAGGAAAGGGTTCTTTACAGTAAGAGTGATTAAGATGTGGAATGCATTGCCACAGGAAGTCGTTATGGCAAACTCTATACCTGCATTTAAAGGGGGCTTAGATGCTTTCCTTGCGTTGAAAGACATCCATGGCTACAATTACTAGGTAATGCCTAATGATGTTGATCCAGGGATTTTATCTGATTGCCATCTGGAGTCGGGAAGAAATTTTTCCCTTTAGGGGCTAATTGGACCATGCCTTGTAAGGGTTTTTTCGCCTTCCTCTGGATCAACAGGGATATGTGAGGGAGCAGGCTGGTGTTGTACTTTATACTGGTTGAACTCGATGGACGTATGTCTTTTTTCAACCAAAATAACTATGTAACTATGTAATTGTGCAATGTGATTGGTCTGATCTGATTGGACTAATTGTGCAATCTGATTGGTCCAACAGTGCAATTTGATTGGTTCAATCTGATTAGTGCAATCATGCAATGTGATTGGTTGAAATTGATTGGTCTAACCTTGCAATGTGATTGGTCCAATCTGACTGGTCATTTCATGCAGTCTGATTGGTCCAATCTGATTAGCACAATCATGCAGTGTGATTAGTATAATCTTAAGGTGCCTATTAACGGTACAATTTTATAAACAGATGCACTTTTCCAACACACTTTGTATAATCACAATGTACAGAAAACTGCACAGTGTGGCGCAAATTGATGTGAAACCATTCTTTGGTTGATTGGACCAGAAAATGTAATTGATCTAAAAGTTGGATTTTATGATCACATATGAAGAGAGAAAAAACTCTTACTGAACAAATGATAATTAACTTCCACTTACTTGCGGTCTTAAAAGTGCGTCTCAAAAGATTGCATCTGATG
The DNA here is from genome assembly GCF_040937935.1 of Hyperolius riggenbachi. Lineage (NCBI taxonomy): Eukaryota > Metazoa > Chordata > Amphibia > Anura > Hyperoliidae > Hyperolius > Hyperolius riggenbachi. Next base: position 32,180,027 of record NC_090647.1, on the reverse strand, counting down.
AAAAAATTGTTCAGTTAATGGGAATCTTTAGACCAATGTGATTGATCCAATCACATTGATTTAATCATGCTATGTGATTGGTCCAATCTGATTGGTTCAATCAATTTCACAAGTAATGAACTCATCTCAGAGTTTGCATTTTGTTTGCGTTTTTTGATATGCATTTTATGCAATTTTTGGGGAATGTGGCCAGTATGGAAAGTGCTGGGAGGTCCCATCTGCTTCAACCACGCCCCGCTGGTGACTTTCCATCAGATTTTATGTTATATGTGAACAAATAGATAAACATGACTTTGTACACGTAGAACACAAATTCAAGGACCACTACAGCAAAAAAAATAAAACAGATAAAATATGTCAGAACCGACAGCTTTTGAATTAGTCCTCATGTGGGATTCGCAGGGTATTATTTCTTTTCCAAAAGCATTAATGGCAGTTGCTAAATCTAACTGACAAAATACTGTACAGGTGAGTATGGAGACTGGCTTAGAGGTTTTTTGGTAAAATTAGTCAGCGATTGGCCAATCATAATTGAGGCTGCTTCCACACAGAGACGTTACAGGCGCACGTTAGTGCAGCCTGTAACGCTCCCCCAACGCACAGCAATGTAACACAAGTGGGCTGTTCACACTGCCCACGTTGCGTTACATGTAACGCTGCCCGTTGTAGTGAAAGTGCAGCATGCTGTGCGTTCTAGCGGCATTAGCCGCGTTAGACTGTTTGCACATGCTCAGTGGGGGGCGGAGAGGAGGCGGGGAGATGCTGCTACAGTAGTCGCGCACATGGCTACTTAATATGCACTGCACTGGCGACCGCTGATTGGCCGGCAGGACCACGTGATGCGGAGTGTCTCGCTCCGCATCAAGTGGTCCCTCCGGCCAATCAGCGCCACTCTAGGAGACCTTATGCGGATAGAGCCGCCTAACGCGGCTCACTCTACCGTCCTCTCCCGCACACCATGCGTTGCGTTAGGGGTACGTTATGCGACCTTAACGTAGCACCTAACGCAACGTCTTAGTGTGTAAGTAGCCTGAAAGTGTGTACCAGGCTTTAGTGAATTGAAACCAACGTAGAGGTAAAAAAAAACAACCTTATCATAGAGTTTAAACAATGGTTAAATCACTTAGGTTGCCGCCTCCATTCTGATGAGGCCGCCGCCTACCGTTATGCTGCTCTCTGGGTAGGAACACACTAGGAAGAAACACTAGCATTGCGTAAAACAATAGCGTTAACGCGTATAATGTAAGTCAATGGGCCACATGAAAAACCTCATTAATTTGTGTTCTACAATGTGCCTTTTTGTAATGCAGAACTTTCTGCATATTTTTCCAAAATGCATCTAAAACGCACATAACCTCAATTGTGACGCAGAGGTATAGCTTTTTATTGTATTTTTATTGCGTTTTTAATGTGTTTTTTTTTTTAAACCAAGTTTGATAATGTGTTTCTGCTTCCTTTGAACTTCCTAGTGATGAGCCAGAGAGGACACTGAAAAGGTGTTTTTATACTGACCACAATGTGCGTTTTAGATGCGTTTTGGAAAAATATGCAGAAAGTTACTCTAGCGTTTTACGCAATGCTAGCGTTTCTGCCTAGTGTATTCCTACCCAGAGAGCAGCAAAAGGGAAGGCGGTGGCCTCATCAGAAGGGAGGCTGCAACCTAAGTGAGATAACTCTTGTTTACACTGCATGGTAAGCTGCATATTGACCGCTACATTGGTTTCAGCTCACCAAAGCCCGGTACACACTTTCAGTTATGACTGACCAACCACTGACTAATTTTACCTGAAAAATAAATAAAATAAGCCAGTCTCCACACCCAACTGTACACTATTTTAGCAGTTTGACTTAGCAACTGCCATTAAGGAAATGCTTATGGAAAATAAATAATACCCTGCGAATCTCACACAAGGACTAGTTCAAAAGCTGTCGGTTCTGACAGATTTTACCTGCTTTATTTTTTTTGCTGTAGTGGTCCTATAATTTATGTTCTGCATGTACACATTCATGGTTCCACATTCTAGGCCTATTATTTTTTATCTATTTGTTCACATATTTAACATAAAATCTGATGGAAAGTGCTAGAAGGTCCCATCTGCTGCCACCACGCCCCCTCTTGTGATGTCATAATAGAGCCTGTATACCTCTGGTGATGTCAGGGAAGTGATGTCATAATGGCAGCCTGTGTATATAAACAGGTGTTGAGCACTCAGAGGCTCACTTTTGTCTCCATTTGCTCAAGTGAAGACAATTGCTTTTGCTCTCGAGCGATTTACTCATTAGTGAGATTCTCATTAGTGAATTATGTTGCGCTGCTGTAAAAGGCGACGCAAACTGAACCTCAGGCTTGAGGTTCAGCAGCCTTCAGCACAGCCTGCGACTGCTACCCCAGGGCCCACACCACCGGCTAGGAGGAGCAGAGCCCACGCAGCTGTGCGTTCCATCAGGGCTTTCTTGGGCAGACTTTTCCGCTGCTGTAGACCTGCCCCTTCTACCGGGCGTTCTTCAGGAGCACAGGAATATCTGATATCGGATGATTTCGGTCATGTGGAGGAGGGAGTAGCTGGGAACCCAGCGCCGGAATATCAGATATCGGTTATTTCACCTTACGTGGTGGAAGCGGAAGAAGCTGGTAAGTACTACATCATTATATGTTATTACACATCCCAAATATATAGGTTAATATTGAGGAATCTATAGCAATGAGTGAACAGCAGGCAGACCAATAATCAGTGATGATTTTTAAATTTTTCTCAATTACTTTAATGAGAAAATGTAATAAGCTGTCTTTCTCACAGTATTGAAGCCAGACTCCTCAAACTTGACACAGTCAGTCAGTGGGTGACTGGGGTTAAAATTTAGAAAAAGTGGGAGGAGCTTAAAACAGTTCACCAAATTTAAGCCTTTCAATTTAAATAGGAAATTTTAAACTGAAGCCATTCTTAGACTGCTAATGGTCGGGTCCTCATACGACACAGTCGGTCATAGGGTGACTGAGCTCACAATTGGACAAAATCAGATTGCACCAATCAAATTGCCTAGTCCAGTCTGATTGGTCCAATTGTGCAATGTGATTGATCTGATCTGATTGGACTAATTGTGCAATCTGATTGGTCCAACAGTGCAATTTAATTGATTCTGATTAGTGCAATCATGCAATGTGATTGGTTTAAATTAATTGGTCTAACCTTGCAATGTGATTGGTCCAATCTGACTGGTTATATCATGCAGTCCGATTGGTCCAATCTGATTAGAACAATCATGCAGTGTGATTAGTATAATCTTAAGGTCTCTATTTTATCCACAGATGCGCTTTTCCAACACACTTTTTATGATCACAATGTTCAGAAAATTGCACAGTGTGTGGCAAAAATTGATGTGAAACCATTCTTTGGTTGATTGGACCAGAAAATGTAATCGATCTGAAAGTTGGATTTTATTTTTTTTTTTTATTTTTTTTTTTTAAATATGGAACGCTTCACGAATTTGCGTGTCATCCTTGCGCAGGGGCCATGATTTTATGATCACATCTGAAGAGAGAAAATACCCTTAATGAACAATCGATAATTAACTTCTGATAACTTGTGGTCATAAAAGAGCGTCAAAAGATCTGATGAAAATTTTTTTCCATTAATGGGCACCTTTAGATCAATGTGATTGGTCCAATCAGATTGATTTAATCATGCTATGTGATTGGTCCAATCTGGTTGGTTCAATCGATTTCACAAAAAATGAAATCATCCCAGAGTTAGCAGGGGCACACTCCGGCTGTAAAGGCGAAAGTGTCAGAAGATGCAGGCTGGGAACGCACTAGGCATTGCGTGAAAGGTTGCGTTTTGCTGCAAATGTGTTTCTGCATTTTTTGTCATAATGAAGTGCATTTTCAGTGCATTTGCGGCTCGCAGAAGCGTTTCACACTTGTATTTGGTTGCGTTTTACTGCATTTGTATTTCACACATATGAGTCACAAGTGCATTTTTGTGCATTTTGTTTGTGTTTTGATATGCATTTTATGCAATTTTTTGGGAATGTGGCCAGTATAGAAAGTGCCGGAAGGTCCCATCTGCTTCCACCAGGCCCCTCTTGTGATGTTATAATAGCAGCCTGTATACCTCTTGTGATATCAGGGAAGCTCAGCACCTGCACCTGCACATGCACAGGCTGCTATTATGACATCACCAGAGGGGCGTGGTGGAAGCAGATGGCACTTTCCATCAGATTTTATGTTATATGTGAACAAATAGATAAACAAATATTTTGTTTATGATTCTGATGAGGCCGCCTCCTCCCGTTATGCTGCTACCAAATTTTAGCTATTCATTTAAAATAGGAAATTTAAACTGAAGCCATTCTTAGAATGCTAATGGTAGGGTCCTCAAACTTGGAACAGTTGGTCACAGGGTTACTTGGTCACAACTGGACGAAATGAGATTGTACCAATCAAATTGCCGAAAAAAAGATTGGATCAATAATGGCCACAATTGAGGTGACTGGTCCATTCTGATTGGCCCAATTGTGCAATGTGATTGGTCTGATCTGATTGGACCAATTGTGCAATCTGATTGGTCCAACAGGGCAATCTGATAGGCTCAATCTTATTGGTGCAACCATGCAATGTGATTGGTTTAAATTGATTGGTCTAATCTTGCAATGTGATTGATCCAATCTGACTGGTCAAACCATGCAATCCGATTGGCCCAATCTGATTGGTCCAATCATGGAATGTAATTAGTCTAATCTTAAGGTGCCCGTTAACAGTACAATTTTTTTTATCGGATACCAAGGGTGCAGCTAAGGTTTTTGTGACCCCAAGCGGACTGTAGTAAGTGGCCCTATCCTGCTTCCCTGACATCAGTGAAAATGGGTGTGGCTATCCCGCATAAGTGGGCGTGACCATGTCATGTGGGTGGAGCGGGAGTGCAGATTGGGGCGGGGCTGTTTGCAGGGATGGGCGTGGTCATGACATTGTATGGGCGGAGCCTAACCGTAGCGCAGCAAATATAGCCAACTATGACAATTTAATAATAAATGCAGCAACAGTTACCCCAGACACCAGAAAATAAAAACGCAATTTGTGCAACATTTCAGCAGAAAACAAACGCAATTTGTGCAACATTTCAACAGAAAACAAACAGAATTTGGGCCATGTTTCAGCAGAAACCAAACGCAATTTGGGCCACATTTCAGCAGAAATCAAACGCAATTTGGGCACATTTTCAGCAGAAATCAAACGCAATTAGGGCACATTTACAGCAGAAACCAAACGCAATTAGGGCACATTTTCAGCAGAAATCAAACGCAATTAGGGCACATTTTCAGCAAAAATCAAACGCAATTAGGGCACATTTCCAGCAGAAATCAAATGCAATTAGGGCACAGTTCAGCAGAAATCAAACGCAATTAGGGCACAGTTCAGCAGAAATCAAACGCAATTAGGGCACAGTTCAGCAGAAATCAAACGCAATTAGGGCACAGTTCAGCAGAAATCAAACGCAATTAGGGCACATTTTCAGCAGATATCAAACGCAATTAGGCCCCGTTCACACTGCACGCGTTAGGGCACATTTTCAGCAGATAAACGCAACTAGGGCACATTTTCAGCAGATATCAAATGCAATTACGGCACATTTTCAGCAGATAAACGCAATTAGGGCACATTTTCAGCAGATAAAGGCAATTAGGGCTGCAAAAAGAAAAGAATTTACTCACCTGACACTGGCAGAAGTCTTCTCTCCCCGTCTCCTCTCCTGGCCGGCTCCTCAGGCGCGCAGTTCCCACGGAGCTCCCTCCCTCCTCCAATCTCCCGCGCTGATTGAATGCAGGGCTACGGGAAGATGGCCACCCGAAGCCCTGTACTGGAGACATAAATAGTCTCCAGAGCAGGGCTTCGGCGGCGGCCATCTTCCCGCAGCCCTGCTCTGCTCTGCCAGCCCCGCGGGGCTGCGGGAAAACAGTGATGTCACGACGACGTCACGGAGCCACCAAGGCCCCTAAGACCTTGAGGCCCCAAGAAATCAAACGCAATTAGGGCACAGTTCAGCAGAAATCAAACGCAATTAGGGCACATTTTCAGCAGATATCAAACGCAATTAGGCCCCGTTCACACTGCACGCGTTAGGGCACATTTTCAGCAGATAAACGCAACTAGGGCACATTTTCAGCAGATATCAAATGCAATTACGGCACATTTTCAGCAGATAAACGCAATTAGGGCACATTTTCAGCAGATAAAGGCAATTAGGGCTGCAAAAAGAAAAGAATTTACTCACCTGACACTGGCAGAAGTCTTCTCTCCCCGTCTCCTCTCCTGGCCGGCTCCTCAGGCGCGCAGTTCCCACGGAGCTCCCTCCCTCCTCCAATCTCCCGCGCTGATTGAATGCAGGGCTACGGGAAGATGGCCACCCGAAGCCCTGTACTGGAGACATAAATAGTCTCCAGAGCAGGGCTTCGGCGGCGGCCATCTTCCCGCAGCCCTGCTCTGCTCTGCCAGCCCCGCGGGGCTGCGGGAAAACAGTGATGTCACGACGACGTCACGGAGCCACCAAGGCCCCTAAGACCTTGAGGCCCCAAGCGGCCGCGTGGTCTGCCCCTGTCGGATACGATCTTTCTTTCGACACACTTTTTCTGATCAAAATGTACAGAAAACTATAGTCTGGGGGGAAAATTGATGTGAAACGATTGTTTGGTCGCTTACAGAATATGTAATCGATCTGAAAGTTGGATTTTATGATAGTATCTGAAGAGAGAAAATGCCCTTATTGAACAATCGATAATTAACTTCCGATTACTTGTGGTCATAAAAGTGCGTCAAAAGATCGCATCTGATGAAAAAATTGTAGCGTTAATGGGCACCTTTAGACCAATGTGATTGATCCAATCTGATTGATTCAATCAATTTCACAAAAAGTAAATTATCCCGGAGTGTGCAGGGGCACACTGCTGCTGTAAAGGCGGAAGTGTCAGAGGATGCAGGCTGGGTTCACACTAGGCGGTGTGTGAAAGCTTGTACCTGTATTACTGAGCATACCTAACTATAGCCCATAATCGCATGATCATGTATCTTGCAGCGTTTGTTTCAATAACTTTGTTGTATGTTGTATAACCTTGTTACATCTGTCATTCTTGTATCATTATATATACTTATTGTCCAGTGCGGCGTAATATATTGGCGCTTTAAAAAATCAAAACATAATAATAAAAGTTGCATTTTGCTGAATGTTAGGCTAATCATTTTTTTATCTTTGTGTTCACAGGTGATTCTGGTCATGTGGTGGAGGTAGTAGCTGGGGATTCAGCGCCAGGATACCAGTTGTCGGATGCTTCACCTCGTGTGCATCTGGTGGAGGAGAATGAAGAAGCTGATGTTTCTGGTTATGTGGTGGAGGAAGTAGCTGGGACTCCAGCGCCAGGAAATCAGCTGTCTGATGCTTCACCTCATGTGGATGTGGAGGAGGAAGAAGCTGGTAAGTACTACATCATTATTGGTTATTATGCATCTCAAATATATAGGCTAACTTTCCTAGCGGAACGCATTGAAAAAAACTCTCCCGGGGCCATGCGATCCCCTGTGGTGGCTAGCCCGACACTGTGTCGGGCTTATCCCCAGGGAGGTTAATACTGAGGAATCTATAGCAATGAGTGTACAGCAGGCACACCATTAATGAGTGCTGAGTCGTTGCTATTATCAAGGCGCATTACATTATGTTTCTACACTTTCCAATGCAGCTATAGTTGTTCCCTTTGCTCCCCACATCCCAGATAGTGTTGTCCCCCAGGGCCCTGAGCCAGCTGAATGCCCCTTCCAAGGTAACCCCTCCAAGCTAATAATGGTCATCCTGTGCCCTGTATTGATGCAGAATGGCAGCATTGCACTCACCTTTCCAGTAGCCAGGCATCCTCCTGTGTCCTTTTGTCACCATCCCCTAACACTGGAGGCTGTTCTCTCTGACCTGGCAGCATGCTATGTGGGTATGTACATGCTGCCGGGTCACATAGGACAGGCGCCAGTGTTCAGGGATGGAGATGGTAGAACATAGGAAGGGGGCGTGTGAGCTGGAAAGGTAAGTGTGCTCCACTGTAAGTACTGCATCAATACAGGACCCCGAGGGAGCGGGCACTATTATCTTGGTGATAGACCTGGAGGGGGGCGTTTGCCTGCTCTAGGGCCCTGAGCATGAGCAATTGCCTAGTTCACCGCTCTAGAAACACCGCCCCTGTGCTCAGTAAAGAGTGTTATTTCCTTGAAACAACTGCAATTTGATTGGTCCAATCTGATTTGATCAATCATGCAATTTGATTGGTCAAATTTATCCTATGTCTTTCTTTTTCCTACAGGAGAGATCATAGACAATATGTGGATGCTCTGATGATATGATAGATTTGTAGGACTTTTGATTGGCAAGTCACAGCCACATTGATCACATCTCACTTCTGTTTCTTTTGCATAATAAAAAGTGATACAGGATCAAACGGATCCTGACCAGCTAATCAAAAGGTTCCTGCACTGTGATCACATGACCAGCCCATCACATTTCTCCATCATCTCTCCTTTGGGGGAAATTCTAGGGTAGAAGGTTCATCACTATTTCACAGAGGTCACATGCGGGAGAATGCTGGCTGACATATAGAGGAGTAGAGATAAGTGTGAGAAGGTCCCGGCAGGAAAGATGTGGATGAGCACAAGCAGATCTCTCACTACCTATTAATCTCAGCGAGACATCTGCCAGTGTAGGGCTACCTTTACAACCATGTATAGGCTTTGATTATGTATACGCTTTGGTTTATAGCAAATCTCAGTAGATGATGATATTAATGTGATTTTTCTTTCTCTTCCAAGGCCCGAGTGGAATCCAGACCATCAGGACGCCACTGACTGTGGACAGCTTCAAGTTCCATCAATTTCTCGGACATGGGGCATTTGGCAAGGTAAGTAATTAGATAGATTTCCCTAGGGGCGGGGTCAGCCCAGATATGGCTTTAGATAGCCATCTTTATTGGTCTCAGTGGAACTAGATATAGACAGGTAGCAACTCTGGCCTGCAGCATTTTTGCATTGTAGTGGCTGGATAGTGTAATGGTCAGAGATGCTCAAATCCGAATTCGGGTGAGACCCGGATAGTTGCTATGCGGATTTCACCCAGTTACCTGTGCAGGCTGAACGGGGGGGGGGGGGGTGTCAAGCTTACCTATCTTCTTCGGTCCATCCCTCTGCGCCTCCCACGATGCGTTCCACACTCGTCACGTGAGTATAAACACTTCCTCCTTCAACCCGAAGGAGGAAGTGTTTGTAATCACATGACCGCCGTGTGGAACGCATCGTGTGAGGTGCCGAGGAACGGACCTAAGAAGACATCAGATAGGTTGACCCCCCTGCCCAGCCCACACAGGTCACTGGGTGAAATCCGATTAGTAACTATCCGGAATTCACCTGAATTCGAATTTGAGCATCTTTGGTAATGGTTAAAGAGACTCTGTAACAAAATGTTCAGCCTTATTTCTTCTATCCTATAAGTTCCTATACCTGTTCTAATGTGGTTTGTCTTACTGCAGCCTTTCCTAGTTGCACAGTGGCTGTATTATCTCTGTTATATAATCTAATCTTCTTTCCTTTGACGGCTTTGCCGGGCTCAGGCAGGAATGTGCTGCTCTGCTGTTATAGGCAGAAGCTATACACACCCTCTTCACGCCCCCTGCAGGCTCCGTGTGAGTCACAGACTGAGCTCCTCTGAGCCTATAACATGCTGTTAGCAGCCATGTCTTTTGTTTGTAAACACTGCCTAAAACTGGCAATTACAAGCCAGGATTGCAGGGAGTGGCAGAAACAGCACAGAGGGGCCCAGGAGAACATAATGAATAGAATGGTATGCTTTTTATTGTAAGAATTTTAGAGTACAGATTCTCTTTAAGGGCTCTGCTTCTGACACAGGAGACCAGGGTTCGAATCTCGGCGCTGCCTGTTCAGTAAGCTGCACATATTCAGTAGGAGACCTTAGGCAAGTCTCCCTAACATTGCTACTGCCTATAGAGCGCGTCCTAGTGGCTGCAGCTCTGCCGCTTTGAGTCCTCCAGGAGAAAAGCATGATATAAATATTCTGTGTTTGTTATTGGTCCATCTTAACTATCGAATACTAAATATTCTCCTCTGTCTCTTCCAGGTTTACCTTGCTTCCCATCGAGCCAGTGACCAACAGCTGGCCATCAAGATGGTCAGGAAAAGAGCATTCCTGAAGAAAGACCCCGAGGTCATCTTTAGGGAGAGTCAGGCCTTGAAGACCCTTAAGAAGGGTCCCTTCATCACCCAGCTCTATGGTACATTCCAGTCGGAGGATTACCTCTACTTTGCCATGGAGTACCTGAGCGGGGGAGACCTGTGTAAACTTATAGATGATGCTGATGTTCCCTTTGACATTACAACCCTAAGGTAAGATTACATACCTCCGAACTTTTTGAGATGAGAAAGAGGGACACTTAAGCCACGCCCCTGCCACACCCCTGATCACACCCCGGCACACCCCTAGCCACACATACCATAAAGATTTTATAAGACAAATATGTTTTATAACTCAAACGACACTGGTCCTTTCAATCCTGGTTCATTTTTCTTCATATTAACACTTGAAAACTAGAAATACATCAATTTAAAGGATGAGAATACAGTTTAGAGTCAATCAAACACACATTTTTTTCAGTAGAGAAATACCACTCACAGGAGCTTATAGTCACAAATGTCTTGGCATCCTAGACTCCGCCCTCCTTGAGCCTACAAATCACTGCCGAACCACACCACAAGTGTGCTGGCTGTCCCAGCTGTCACTTCTCCCTTACTTCCCTTGCCCGCCATGGGTAGCTACAGGTGCCCCTTAGTATTAGGTAGCCAGAAGTACCCTCAATATTAAGTTGCATAGGGAAGGAGAGAGGGAGGCAGCTAGAGCAGCCTTTCTATCATCAGGCGCCTGTAGGCATGTGCCTACAGTGCTTTATGGTAAATCCAGCCCTGCCTGTAACCCCTGTGACCTGGGGGTCCCACCTCCCCATCCCCAATATGCAGAGCAGCAGGGGAGGACTGGGACCTTTTGGCCTGGGGGGAAAACACAACCTAGAGGCCCTTTTACGCTATCCCCAGCCCAAATGCATACCCCAGTCTAAATAAATATCTATTTTGTGTGCAAATGTGGCAAAGGGGGGGGGGGGGGGGTTAGCTGCCAATGAGTGGTTCAGGGAGCATGGATTCATCCTGGCTACTGGTAGTGGTGTGATGGTGTGGAGGATATATTCTTACCACACTCTAGGCTCCTTAGTACCACCTGGCCAATGTTTAAATGCCACAGCCTACCTAAATGTTGTTGCTGACCATGCCCATCCCTTCATGACCAAAGTGTACCTGATGGCTTCTGAAGGCTACCAGCAGGATAATGCACCATGTCACAAAGCTCAGATCATCTAAAACTGGTTTCTTGGACATAATGAGTTGAGTGTACTTCTTTGGCCTCCATAGTCATAAGATCTCAAGCCAATAAAGGAGTTTTGGAATGTGGTGCAACGGGAGATACACATCCCGAATGTGCAGCAACTGGGCGATGTTATCATGTCAATATAGACCAAAATCTCTGAGGAATGCCATGAAGACTTAAGGTAGTCTGGAGGCAAAAGTGGGTCCAATTCGGTACTAGCAAAAAGTATAGCTATGAGATACATCAATTTCTCCTATTATTGTGTTTCTTTTGGGTCATGTATTAGACTTCCATTCAGTGATTATTTGATTATAAGCCCCTCAATGGCAAATGCAGAAACAATTACTCCAAAATATCAAATGCAACAGTCATCCTTACTTACATAAAAGAATAATAAATACAGAAATGCAACAAGCATTACCCCACATAAGAAATGCTAAGTTTTGCAACATATGAAAGCAGCAGTCATTAATCCACATATAAAAGCAGCAGTCATTACCCCACATATGAAAGCAGCAGTCATTACCCCATGTATGAAACAGCAGTCATTACTCCACATATGAAAGAACAGTGCACTCACTGTAGTGCACAAAAGCAATAACAATCCTCTTAGATTTAAAGACAGAAAAAAGAGACGCTTTAAAACATGCCACTGCCACACCTCCAGCCACGTCCCAAATAAGTGTGTGGCCCGCAAAGCCATGGTGAAAAAGACATTGTGGTCATAAAAGGTTTTGAGTAGTGCTCATGAGAGGAATAACATGTACATAAATCTATCAGCAGTGGCCCCCTCTCCCTGAACAGAAAATAAGGCCCTAAATACAATATAAACAGACAGATGCAATGTAACAAAATATAGATCTACTCTACAGTAAACAGTTCTTACGTAATATTCAAGAAAAAATATCTCCTACACCATAATTATGTAGCATGTTCCCTCAACAACAAAAATATTTTTTTTTTCTGCAGGGCGGGCATCAGACAACTTAACTTGCAGCATTCCTCCCAACAATATAATTAGGAAGCACTAAGTATTAAACAATATGTACCTAGATAGAAAGTGAAAAATAAAGCATAATTAGGCAGCACGTTCCCCAAACATAATTGCGGGCATTTCAAGTCAATGAGCAGGGATTCTCCCAAACTTGCTTGGCAGGGCTGGATTTACCATAAGGCACTGTAGGCACGTGCCTACATGCGCCTGATGATGGAGAGGCAGCTCATACCTTTCCCTGAGCGCCTCCCTCCCTGTGCAGAGTCTGAGAGGTTCCTCACCCTGCTCTCTGCATTCCACTGATGAGTTCTCCCTTTAGTCAGTGGCACCTCTAGCTACTTAATACTGAGGTTCCTCTTGCTACCTAATGCTAATGGACACCTCTAGCTACTTAATATTGAGGGTACCTCTAGCTACCTAATACTGAGGGGCACCGGTAGCTACCTATGATGGACAAGGGAACCAAGGGAGAAGTGACAACTGGGACAGCTAGCGCACTTGTGGTGCAGTTTGGTGGAGGTTTGGAGGGTTTATGGAGGGTGAAGTCTAAGGTGTCAGGACATCCGTGCCTATAGGCTCTTGTGATGTAAATCTGGGCCTGTTGCTTGGTCACTTGCCCAGGCTGCCCGAATGGTAACTCTGGCCCTGGTGTTAGGTGTAGCAGTGGGAAAGTTAGTGTTAGAAGAAGCGGTAGTGAGTAGCAGCAGTACAAGAGTCAGTGTTAGAAATAATGGCAGTGAGTAGTGGTAGTAGGAGGGTTACTGTTAGGTGCAGCGGCAGTGAGGCTGGTATTAGGTGTAGCAGCTGAGAGGTTAGTGGTAGGTGTAGCGGCGGTAAGGTTGGTGTTAAGTGTGGCGGTGGTGAGTTTTGGTGACAGAGGTTAGTGCTAGGTGAGGCGGCAGTGAGGTGGCAGTGAAGTTAGAGTTTTGTGCGGCGGCAGTGAGGTTTATGTTAGGTGCAGCATCAGCGAGGTGTGTTGGCAGTGAGGTTAGCATTGGGTGCAGCGGCAGTTAGGTTGGTTTTAGGTACGGTGCCACGAAGTGTGGTGGCAGTGAGGTTAGTACTAGGAGGTTAGTGCTAGGTGCATCAATGGTGAGGTTAGCGCTATGTGAGGTGGCAGTGATATAAGCGCTAGGTGCTGCAGCAGTGAGGTTGGTGTTAGGTGCAGCGCCATTGAGGTGTGGCAGCAGTGAGATTAGTGCTGGGTAAGGCGGCAGTGAAGTTACTGCTAGGTGCAGAAGCGGTGAGGTTAGTGGAAGGTGTGGCAGCAGTGAGGTTATTGTTAGATGCGGTGGCAGCGAGGTGTGTAGCGGCAGTGAGGTTAGCGCTAGGTGAGGCGGCAGTGAGGTTAACCTTAGGTGTGGCAGCAGTGAAGTTAGGGTTAGGTGCGGTGTTGGTGAGGTTAGCGTTAGGTGCTGCAGTGAGATTAGCATTATATGCGGCAGCGAGATTATCGTTAGGTGCGGGGAGGTTAAGTGTGGCGGTGAGATTAGCGATGAGATTAGTGTTCGGTGAAAATTTGAAATTACCAATAGGTGCGGAGGTAAAATCACCATTAGGTGCGGAGGTAAAATTACCATTGGGGGATGTAGCGGTGAGGTTAGCATGAGTTGTGGTAGTAAGATTAGAGTTAGGTGCGGTGGTGGTGAGGTTAGCATATGGTGCAACGGTGAGGTTAGCGTCAGGTGCAGTGGTGAGGTTAGCGTCAGGTGCAGTGGTGAGGTTAGCGTCAGGTGCAGTGGTGAGGTTAGCGTCAGGTGCAGCGGTGAGGTTAGCATGAGGTGTGGCAGTAAGATTAGAGTTAGGTGCGGTGGTGGTGAGATTAGGGTCAGGTGCAGCGGTGAGGTTAGCGTCAGGTGCAGCGGTGAGGTTAGCGTCAGGTGCAGCGGTGAGGTTAGCGTCAGGTGCAGCGGTGAGGTTAGCGTCAGGTGCAGCGGTGAGGTTAGCGTCAGGTGCAGCGGTGAGGTTAGCGTCAGGTGCAGCGGTGAGGTTAGCGTCAGGTGCAGCGGTGAGGTTAGCGTTAGGTGCAGCGGTGAGGTTAGCGTTAGGTGCAGCGGTGAGGTAAGCGACAGGTGCTGCGGTGAGGTTAGCGTCAGGTGCAGCGGTGAGGTTAGCGTCAGGTGCAGCGGTGAGGTTAGCGTCAGGTGCGGCGGTGGGGTTAGCGTCAGGTGCGGCGGTGGGGTTAGCGTCAGGTGCGGCGGTGAGGTTAGCGTTAGGTGCGGCGGTGAGGTAAGCGTTAGGTGCTGCGGTGAGGTAAGCGACAGGTGCTGCGGTGAGGTTAGTGTCAGGTGCAGCGGTGAGGTTAGTGTCAGGTGCAGCGGTGAGGTTAGCGTCAGGTGCAGCGGTGAGGTTAGCGTCAGGTGCAGCGGTGAGGTTAGCGTCAGGTGCGGCGGTGGGGTTAGCGTCAGGTGCGGCGGTGGGGTTAGCGTCAGGTGCGGCGGTGGGGTTAGCGTCAGGTGCGGCGGTGGGGTTAGCGTCAGGTGCGGCGGTGGGGTTAGCGTCAGGTGCGGCGGTGAGGTTAGCGATAGATGCGATGGTGGTGAGGTTAGCTTTAGGCGTGGTGGCAGGTGGCAGTGAAGTTAGCCCCCCAGTATAGGCAGCCATAGAACTTGATATAGGAAGACAGGGAAATCCCACAGCATAAGTACCAAAGAGCCCCCCACAGTAAGCCAGGGAGCCTCCTGCTAGTTTATGCAGTGATAAAGAAGGAGACAGTAGCCAGGGAGCCCCCCAATGCAGTTTGTAGGGGAGAGGAGGGTGATAAAGCTCACTCACCATTCCAGACTTCTGCATTTGCAGGAAAGAATTCCAACGTTTGGGGGCGGAGCTTCGCGGCAATTTGGGGGCGGAGCTTTGCCGTGATTTTGGCGGTGGTTCCTGGGTTCCCTGCAATTCCCCCAGCACAGTGTGCATCTTCGCACTGGGGGTGGAGTTCAGAAGCCAGTGAAGCTAGCCATAGATCAAACTCAGGGCAGGCTCGGGGAGGAGCAGGAGCTCTCTCACCCAATGCCCTGGACTGTAGCCCGACATGAATGAAGAGCTACTGCTGGGGGCGGGGCTTTAGATCGAGCGGCCACAGCATTGCAGAAGTAAATTATGACAGCACAAACAGTGCTGCGCAGCCGGCCCTGGATGCCTGAGGAGGCGGCGGCCCGGGGGGAATCCGCCCCCCGTCCTCCCGGGCCAGTCCGCCTCTGCAGAGCAGCGCAGGGAGCAGAGTATGTTACCTGTTCTTGTGCCACTCAGCTGCCCTCCTTACATCAGCTGTGCATGATGCTGCATACCTGTCACATGACATGTAAGAGGAGCCAGTAGCCATGTGGAGGTGTGCAGCACACAGAGCCCACCCACTGTGGGGAGGATATCAGAGCAACATGGTGCTGCAAGCAGGGAGCATACACTTCTTCCTGCACTGCTCTGCATACTAGTGTGTGTGTGGGGGGGAGGGGGGGGGGGGTTATCTGCTAGTCCCCCTGTTACAACTATTCCATCTTGTAAATTACCCTTATTAGAAAAGGTTCTGGTAAAATGCTTTATTTACATCACATCAATGTGAGGAAGTCATTTTACACACTGAAATTTGTATTAGATCTTTAGAATGAGTCAGGCTGGGTGCACACATAACATAACGTGAAAAGGCTGCATTTTATGCCATGTTTTCATTTTAAGTTGTGTGCATTTTTTGTGTGTTTTTGCTGCGTTTGCGTTTTTTAACCGTTTTGTGTGCGGTTTTAATACGTTTGCATATACAAAACGCATGTGAGATTTGTATGCGTTTTTTATAGGTTTTAATATTTACATTTATGCAAATCACTAGGAAGACAACAGGAAGCGGAAATAATCAGATATCTTTATTTAAAAAAAAAAAACGCATCAAAAACGCATACAAAACTTAAAGGGGAACTGAAGTAAGAGGTATACATACAGAGGCTGCCATATTTATTTCCTTTTAATCAATACCAGTTGCCTGGCAGCCCTGCTGGTCTATTTCTCTGCAGTAGTATCTGAATAACACCAGAAACAAGCATGCAGCTAGTGTTGTCAGATCTGACATTAATGTCAGAAACACCTGATCTGCTGCATGCTTGTTCAGGGGCTATGGCTAATAGTATTAGAGGCAGAGGATCAGCAGGAGGGCGTGGCAACTGGCATTGCTTAGATGGAAATAAATATGGCAGCCTCCATATCCCTCTCACTTCAGTTGTCCTTTAATATATTGCGTTTCCATTGACTTTCATTATGTGCTTTTTTGATGCGTTCATGCATTATATGCAACAAAACTAGCGATTATAAAAACGCTAAAGTACAAACACACACCCATGCCTTTTTTATGCTGCCCATGGAGTAACATTGGTGCATAAAACGCAGCGGTTTGCAATGGTAGCATTTCTGCTATGTGTGCACCTAGCCCCATGGATACATCTTTCTGCTTTATTTGTGTATTGAACATGTGATGCTAATAATGATTTTATTTCTCTTCCATCAGACTATTTGCTGCACAGATGGTCATCGGCCTGGAGTACATCCACTCCAAGGGTATAATCCACCGAGACATCAAGCCGGAAAACATCCTTCTGGACGGAGTCGGGAATATAAAGATCGCTGACTTCGGTCTGGCAGCACAAAATGTCTTTGGAAATGCCATGACTAAAGGATGTAAGGGGACCTTGTTCTATATGGCCCCGGAGGTGTTCCTAGAGATGGACTACAACCACACAGTAGATTACTTCTCTATGGGAATCGTGCTCTTTATCATGGCGTCCTTCAGGTACCCATTCCTGAAGGATGAGGAGGATAGGTTTGATTTTGACCTCAGATCCTCCATTTGCTGCACATCTCCAGACTATACAGCGGAGATGGACATCATGCTGAAAGACTTCTTGAAGAAGCTACTGTGCAAGAGCCAGATAAGGCGTGAAAAACTGGTGAAAAACCTGAGGGAAGAGCCGCTCTTCATCCAGATAGACTGGAAGGACGTGGAGTCCGGAGAGGCACGGCCCCCATTCCATGTGGAACCACCACAGGAAAAACCGAGAGACACACTGACTGTGTTTGAGATCACCTATTCTGAGGCAAAGAGGAAGCCCAGATTGCGAGCTGAGCAGCAACAGCTCTTTAAGTCGTTCTCGTTTGCCAGTGAGGGGTGGTGAGTTGTGTGGAAGACCTGCCACCTTCCAACAACATCAGCCGTCTACTCACTTGGACAACAACATCAGCATCATCATACATCATATTTATAATTAAAAAAAAAAATGTCAGTTTGTCTGTATGTATTAATGTTCTGAGATTGTAAATTAACGTACACAAGGTAAAATTTAGCAACAACAAACGGAAGGGCAGCCCCCACCAACAAGAAGTAGCAGACACGCTTGTGGTCCTTCATCTCTTTGTCCAAAGAGGAATGGAGTACTAATGTTATAGAAGGGATCCAGCACTTTCTGAAAATTAAGAACCAACTTTTATTTGGAAAGTGTATAGTTGTAGACATAGCCCCTGATGACATGCTATGCAATGAAATGCATAGGGCAGAGCCAGCAGAGTGACGTCACTGGTGGAGAAGTGTGGGAGCGAATGAGCTGCGTCCAACATGTCAGCGTGCTAGCATACCTTGCTGGTTTAACGTTTTGGCTGACAGCAGGGATTATGGCAGCAGATAGTTATAGAGCGGCCACTCGGGAACAGGGCCTACCTGTACCTTTTTTGTAAGCCTATGAGACGCTTGCCAAACTTGCTGTAAAGTTTTTATTGAAGACTTTTTTAATTTTATAATAAACGATCTGCACAATTGGAAGCGGTTTCCCCCTTTCCCTTCCTTCTTTTTAATTCACATGTGGATGTACATGGTGGTGATCTGAACTGGGAAAACGAGGAAATATGGAGAAAGAAAGCAGCTTGCCAGAGAGGTGACTTGGGGGGGGGGGGCATAAACCCCGGGTGCGTGATGTGGTCGGTCAGACCAGAGGATCTGGTGAGTTATACCCTGAAGGGGGGTCTGCATTGTGTTGTGCATAGACAGATTGAAGAGTCCGAGAGCGCAA